>NC_068439.1:53805951-54132617 GCF_023373465.1 Oncorhynchus keta | reverse complement strand
ACATCTTTCTGTTTTCTCAATTCCATTCAATATTGAAAAAAGGCTCAAGTTTAAGTTTGTTCCATTGGAGCGAGTCTGACCAGTCAGAGACCAACCACTGATGACATTCCAAATGCATTTGATGGGTCCTTTTTTGTCTTCTTCTTCTTATGCATTTTAAGAGAAAAGTAATCAGATTATGTTACTGAGTTTGGGTAATCCCAAAATTGTTACTGATTACAATTTTGGACAGGTAACTAGTAACTAACAGATTACATTTAGAAAGTAACCTACCCAACCCTGTCTACCAGAAACACACCTAACAGAAACACCATGGATAAGTAATGAAAAGGAAAGTTAGCCTTGCTCCACGATTACTCCTCACCTGTCTGAACTGCATACAGTACACTTTGACAAGTTAAATGTGCATTTGGTCAGTTGGGCCCATTTCACATCATGCAGTCAAACAGACGTACTGCTGTTTGTCATGGTCTGTAGCCGCACTGTGCTTTCTGAACCCAGCTCCTCTCCCCTTGAGGAATGGATAAGGATTATGGCAAAACAAAGAGATTTTATAAAAAATACCCTCGACGACATCCATAGGTGTCTCAGTAATCAATCCCCTATTTTTCTTTGGGCCAGGTTTTGTTTTACATAGTCTGTTTTGGATCAACTTTTTCTGTAAATGTTTACCTCACACGAGCCCACATCGGTCCCTGACTCCCTACGAATATGGTAACCTATTGAAACAAACAAATGACCAGCAATTTCCTCAAGCCCCAGGCTGTCGCCGAGAGAACTCGTGATGGGGGGGGTATTTGTCATTCAGAATAAAACTCAGATGGACGAGTAAATAAGAAAATCCATATACACTGGTAATGTAATACCTCGCTTCTGTTGTTTCAGTGAGACCCAGATCTATTACATGCTAAGGGCCCTGTATTGTGTTTTCTAGGAAATGATGATAACCAGGAAGTGTTGCATCAAGGCACAGACCCGGGCCTCCAGCCGATCAGAGTGAGGACAGGATTCAACTACAACCTGACACAAGCCAATCCTGCTGCCGTTGGCCATCTGAAGCGTCTTTGACTCTGGGAACTGTGTGTGTGTGTGTGTGTGTGTCAGGGCTCTACAGTGCTACCATTTTGGGGGCATATGCTCCCAAATATTTTGCTGTGCTACCAGGAATTTTAATTTGGGAATTCCAATGACCATAGAAAACAAATCACCCAAATAATAATTGTTGTTATGATTTCTCCGCAGCCTCGGTAGTATGCAAACATGGTGGCACAGAAAGAAAGGAAAATAGCTTTTTTAGGAGATGAGGATTCATATAGACCCAATGGATATGGAACGGTGTTTGGGTCTTTGCGTGTCAAAAATGATACAAGTCAAATAACGCTATTTGACGTGTCACGTAACGCTAACACAATTTGACACGTCAAATAGGCTTGTTGACCAATCAGGACCTGAATATGACTACACGTCACATAATGTTTTACGTAGTTATTACACATTGATTACACAATCACCGCTGAACATAAAATAGCTAGCTAGCTGATGGATGCAAACAATGTTCTTTGCCAAAAACATAGCAAAATGACATCCGTTTCAGTAGCTGTAGTTAACTATCTAGCTAGGTGGTGTCATCTAAAATACTCCTAATTTATAAGACAGTTCTTATTTGATTAATGGTGGTTGGACCCACCTATGTGAAGCTAGCCACAAGAGTGGAATTGGCAGTTCGCCTTCAAAAATGAAATGTTATTTGTCACATGCGCCAAATACAACACCTTACAGTGAAATGCTTACTTCCAAGCCCTTAACCAACAATGCTTTAAGAAGTTAAGAAAAACGTGTTAAATAGAAAAAAAGAAAAGCATTTTTTTTTGTCCATTTTAAAATAACATCAATTTGATAAGAAATACAAAGTATACATTGTAAATTACTATTGTAGCTGGAAATGGATGATTTCTGATGAAATACAGAGGCATACAGAGGCCTATTATCAGCTACCATCACTCCTGTGTTCCAATGGCACGATGTGTTAGCTAATCCAAGTTTATCATTTTTAAAGGCAAATTGATCATTAGAAAACCCTTTTGCAATTATGTTAGCACACCTGAACTTGTTCTGAAGCAATAAATCTGGCCTTCTTTAGACAAGTTGAGTATCTGGAGCATCAGCATTTGTGGGTTCGATTACAGGCTCAAAATGGCCAGAAACAAAGAACTTTCTTCAGAAACTTGTTAGTCTATTCTTGTTCTGAGAAATGAAGGCTATTCCATGCGAGAAACTGAAGATATTGTACACCGCTAAAACTAGCTAGTTACCCCAGAAGTTGCTGATAGCATCTGTATCAGAGATATTTGCAAACATTTTTGATCCTGATCTAATTTCAAATGCTCACACAGACGTTTTCCCATTCGGTCAAACAAATAATTCCTTATTACCAACGCAGTATTCTACCACTTGACTGTGATCGTAATGGTGGCTCTTGGCTTGCACGTGCAAATTCAGCACACACAGCATTCTACAATAGAATTGTATTATTTGACATGTCATATTAAAAGATTATTTGACCAGTCAGTGTTATTTGATGTTTTTTTTTACATGCGAATAAAGAAACGCCATTCCATAAATGTAGGCTATATCTCAATCTTAAACATCTATTTTACTGGTGATAAACCCTGTATTTTGTAATTGCTGGCAATTCTTCTCATTAAAAGGGGCAATCTGCTTTTACTCCATTTTTTTTATTATAAATTAATAATGTAAACCCATTGATTCTTGAGGAGTATAATTTATAAATGCCCCATGAGCTTATGAGACAAAATATAAGCTTTATGTAAACAAAGACTGCCTCAAAACAAAAAATGAACATTTTGATATCATGGATTGTTAGTCCTTGCATCCATAGCTCTATCATTTAAGTTTATCCAGCCCCATCCCGTAACCTTTTACAGAAACAAGCCGTTATCATTTCAACTGCGGATTGCCTCTTTAATATTTGTCATTGTGCTCCTACATTTTTCAGCTTAGGACCACATGTGCTCCTTGGAAGAACTGTAGAGCCATGTGTGTGTGTGTGTTTTAATGTGTGTGTCTGCTTGTCTGTGTTTGTGACTTAGTGTCTAACATTCCCCTTGTTGTTCTCAAAATACCATGTACAATACTGTATATTCAAATAAAACACATCACCAACCTGCCAGACTGAAGTCAGTGTTGTATTAACCCCTTATCAGTTCCTGTGTGTATGAAAGAAGGACTGGTCATTGATCTATTGCAATGCCACTGTCTTACTAGCTGGCTTCTCTGAGGTGAAGGTAAAGGGAAGCTAGCTCAGAGTTTGCTCAAGGGGAGACTGATGGGAGTACCAGCCAGCCAGGCAGGTCTGTCAATGTTTTATAGAAGTGGTACTCGGTGTCAGGAACACAGGTGAAAGCCAGACACAGAACCTCTCATATACACAACTGGGCGGATTTCCTCCTGGACACTGCTCAAAGACGAGCCTACACTGAGTGTACAAAACATTAGGAACACATGCTCTGTCCATGACTTTGACTGACCAAGTGAAAGCCATGATCCCTTATTGATGTCACAGGAGACTGAAAAGATTTGGCATGGGTCCTCAGATCCTCAAAAGGTTTTACAGCTGCACCATCGAGAATCCTGATGGGTTGCATCACTGCCTGGTATGGCAACTACTCGGCCTCCGACCGCAAGGCAATACAGAGGTTAGTGCGTACGGCCCAGTACTTCACCGGGGCCAAGCTTCCTGTCATCCAGGTCCTCTATACCAGGCAGTGTCAAAGGAAGGCCCAAAAAATTGTCAAAGACTCCAGCCACCCTAGTCATAGACTGTTCTCTGTTACCACACGGCAAGCGGTACTGGAGCGACCAAGTCTAGGTCCAAGAGGCTTCTAAACAACTTCTACCTCCAAGCCATAAGACTTCTGAACATCTAATCAAATGGCTAAGCAGACTATTCCCCCCTCCCCCCCGTTATGCTGCTGCTACTTTGCGTATGTGTGCCATTCAGAGGTTGAATTGTCAAGGCAAAAGATTTAAGTGCCTTTGAACCGGGTATGGTAGTAGGTGCCAGGTGCACCGGTTTGAGTGTGTCAAGAACTGCAACGCTGCTGGGTTTTTCATGCTCAACAGTTTCCTGTGTGTATCAAGAATGGTCTTCCAGCCAACATGGGACAGCATCCCTGTGGAACGCTTTCGACATCTTGTAGAGTCAATGCCCTGACAAATAGAAGCTGCTCTTAGGGCAAAAGGGAGTGCAACTCAATATTAGGACGGTCTTTCTAATGTTTTGTACATTCAGTATATACAGTTGAAGTCGGAAGTTTACATACACTAAGGTTGGAGTCATTAAAACTTGTTTTTCAACCACTTCACAAATTTCTTGTTAACGAACTATGGTTTTGGCAAGTCTGTTAGGACATCTACTTTGTGCATGACACAAGTAATTTTCACAACAATTGTTTAGTCGTATTATTTCACTTATAATTCACTGTATCACAATTCCAGTGGGTCAGAAGTTCACATACACTAAATTGACTGCCTTTAAACAGCTTGGAAAATTCCGGAAAAGTATGTCATGGCTTTAGAAGCTTCTGATAGGCTAATTGACATAATTTAAGTCAATTAGAGGTGTACCTGTGGATGGATTGCAAGGCCTACCTTCAAACTCAGTGCCTCTTTGTTTGACATCATGGGAAAATCAATAGAAATCAGCCAAAAATTGTACACCTCCACAAGTCTGGTTCATCCTTGGGAGAAATTTCCAAACGCCTGAAGGTACCACGTTCATCTGTACAAACAATAGTATGCAAGTATAAACACCATGGGACCACGTAGCCGTCATACCGCTCAAGAAGGAGACGTGTTCTGTCTCTTAGTGATAAACGTGCTTTGGTGCGAAAAATGCAAATCAATCCGAGAACAACAGCAAAGGACCTTGTGAAGATGCTGGAGGAAACCGGTACAAAAGTCCACAGTAAAACGAGTCCTATATCGACATAACATGATAGGCCGCTCAGCATGGAAGAAGCCACTGCTCCAAAACCTGCCATAAATAGCCAGACTACAGTTTGCACATGGGGACAAAGATCGTACTTTTTGGAGAAATGTCCTCTGGTCTGATGAAACAAAAATGGAACTGTTTGGCCATAATGACCATCGTTGTGTTTGGAGGGAAAAGGTGAAGGCTTGCTAGCCGAAAAACACCATCCCAACTGTGAAGCACGCAGGTGGCAGCATCATGTTGTGGGGTGCTTTGCTGCGGGAGGGACTGGTGCACTTCGCAAAATAGATGGCATCATGAGGAAGTAAAACTATGTGCATATATTGAAGCAACATCTCAAGACATCAGTCAGGAAGTTAAAGCCTGGTCGCAAATGGGTCTTCCAAATGGACAATGACCCCAAGCATACTTCCAAAGTTGTGGCAAAATGGCTTAATGACAACAAAGTCAAGGTTTTGGGGAGGCCATCACAAAGCCCTGACCTCAATCCTATAGAAAATGTGTGCGAGCAAGGCCTACAAACCTGATTCAGATACACCAGCTCTGTCAGAGGGAATGGGCCAAAATTCACCCAACGTATTGTGGGAAGCTTGTGGAAGGCTACCCAAAACGTTTGACCCAAGTGAAACCATTTAAAGGCAATGCTACCTAATACTAATTGAGTGTATGTAATAGTCTGACCCACTGGGAATGTGATGAAAGAAATAAAAGCTGAAATAAATCAGTCTCTACTATTATTCTGACATTTCACATTCTTAAAATACGGTGGTGATCCTAACTGACCTAAGACAGGGAATTTTTGCTAGGATTAAATGTCAGGAATTGTGGAAAAACTTTAAATGTATTTTGCTAAAGTGTATGTAAACTTCCGACTTCAACTGTGCCATCATCATCCCACAGTACAGAACATATTGCACGAACTCATCTGGGACTCTGGACCTTTCAGTGTTCACCACCAGGCCTGAATGTATATACGGATGTTTCTCCCTGCCCTGCAGAGTGGTGGTATGTAAGTTCTGACGCTCTGTGTGCTGTGGCTGCTGTGTAATGGCTCATTGTGTACAGCTGTGGCCGTCTGTGGTTAAACAGTGCTCTGCTGTGTGGCTCAGCAGGTTACAAGTCCCTGGGGCACTAGGCGAGAGGAGAGAGCAGGCTGGACAGGTTTCGCACATGCACACACAGCCACTGCTGTTAGAGTTTACCGGGATACTGAAAAGTGCCTCTCAGTCGGCTACTAATTGACACCCTTTAAGTGGCTTTTAGCTCGAGGAAAACCCATCAATCTTCTGCTGACTCGAATGGGACTTGATAGGCCGTTACCATGCCTCCCGTTCCCATGACTTCTGTTCCCATGGCTCCTCCAGTGCTTTAAGGGGAAGTTTGGCTGATTAGCTGAACAATGGTGTTATTTTGGATAGTTCCTCCTTTTTCTGTTGTTTTTCCCTCTGTGTGTGTGTGTGTGTGTTCTTTTACATACATCATACAGTAGACACATGCTTTTTCTTGTGTGTGTTATAGCTCACTGCCAAAGAGAGGAGGAACCGTAATAAAGTATTCATATGAGTATCAAAAGGCAGTATGTTTGTCTTTTTAGTCATATGCGGTTGGTTCAAGCCATTCTTTTCACGCCAATCAAAGAGCAACGGGAGTTTCCCTTAGTTTTCCCCTTAGTAGTCCTCACGCTGTTTTATGTTCTGTGTTTGGTCAAGTTCGTTATGTCAAGTTCAAACACACCACTATTTCACTTCTAATGAAAAAGACAACAGCAGTAGTGAGGTATCGCACGCACATACACACAGCTAGTCTTTATGATGAGTGCTGACAGGTATGCCAGTCTGAGGCTGTATGTTGGAGAAAGTAGTGATGTTCAGTCTTGGCTAAGAGTGTTCAGTCACAGGGCCCCAGCACAGCCTCGGGGACAGGCAGCACTCCTTCACCGGGGGTGTCAGCCTTTGTTTTTTCCTTCACACACCCTGATCATGGTTAGAAAGACCCCGCAGCAGTATCTCACACTACCCTGCCTTCGTCTGTAACGAGAAACGACCCTAGTCGGTGCCAAAACCGCACTTCTCAAATCATAGTTCCTCCTGGCAACTGCTCCCCCCCCCCAATGCTGTCGCCGTAGGCTTGACTCGCAGCCAGTCAGGAGCGAGGAGTTACTTATGACACGGCCTGTGGGAGGTGGAGAACCACGTGACTGGACTCGGGCTCCGCTCCTGCAGGTTGACTTAGCCAGCACAGCCCAGCACTGGAGTCTTGGAAAAAGTCATATAATGGCTGAGGAATTGTAGCAGGGTCACGGGGCTGGGAACGAAGTACGCAAAACACCCTATCAGCTCATCCCTGTCGCTACAGCCGTCTCCTAACCAATGAGAAAGGTAATGACAATGGAACATTTCATTTTTTTAAAATTGAACCTTTATTTAACTACGCAAGTCAGTTAAGAATACATTCTTATTCACAATGATGGCCAAACCCGGACAATCGTGCGCCGCCCTATGGGACACCCAATCACGGCCGGATGTGATACAGCCTGGACGGGAGATAGATTGCATGGCCCCACTGCTCTAATATTCACTTTGCTTTTGTTTAAGTTTTCTAGTTTGTTATTATCTCTGCTTGTGTAATACACCTTTAAAGGTTTATATCTGAGTCAGGCTCCCCCTTTTAGTATTGGTGCTATAATCAGGATCTTTAGGGCTGCTGTCAAGTAAAACAACTCCCTGCAATTAAAAAACATTTCCCTCACTTTTGTCAATGATCAACTCCATCCATGCCTTTACTTTGGCAAACTCAACTTACTCAAATACTGTTGTCAGTCATTCAAATAGGCCTGTTGGTGAATCGGTCAGTCAAATAGGCCTACTCATGTGTTACTTTAAGTTGATGTTCCCAAGTCCCCTTCACTCCCCACGAACAGAGCTCAACTTCTCACACTCCTTCCCCCTAATTTACCCCACCCCCAGGTGGTGAGGGTTGGTAGCAACACATCTGCCACACTAATCCTCAACACTGGAGCTCCCCAGGGGTGCATGCTCAGTCCCCTCCTGTACTCCCTGTTCACCCACGACTGCATGGCCAGGCACGAGTCCAACACCATCATTAAGTTTGCAGACGACACAACAGTGGTAGGCCTGATCACCGACAATTACGAGACAGCCTATAGAGAGGTGGTCAGAGACCTGACCGGGTGGTGCCAGAATAACAACCTATCCCTCAACGTAATCAAGACTGAGCTGATATCTCAAAGTGCTGTACAGAAACCCAGCCTAAAACACCAAACAATGCAGGTGTAGAGGGCACACCAAGCATATTCCCCCTCAGGAAACTAAAAAGATTTGGCATGGGTCCTGTGATCCTCAAAAGGTTCTACAGCTGCCTGGTACGGCAATTGCTCGGCCTCTGACGACAAGGCAGTTCAGAGGGTAGTGTGTACAGCCCAATACATCACTGGGCCAAAGCTGCCTGCCATCCAGGACCTCTACACCAGGCGGTGTTAGAGGACGGCCCTAAAAATTGTCAAAGACCCCAGCCATAGACTGTTCTCTCTACTACCGCATGGCAAGCGGTACCGGAGTGCCAAGGCTAGGACAAAAAGGCTTCTCAACAGTTTTTACACCCAAGCCATAAGACTTCTGAGCAGGTAACCAATGGTTACCCAGACTATTTACATTGTGTGCCCCCCAATCCCTCTTAAGCTGCTGCTACTCTGTTTATCTTATATGCATAGTCACTTTAACCATACATTTATGTACATACTACCTCAATTGGCCCGATCAACCAGTGCTCCCGCACATTGGCTAACCGGTCTATCTGCATTGTCCCACCAACCCCTCCGTTTACACTACTGCTACTCTCTGTTCAACATATTTGCATAGTCACTTTAACCATATGTACATACTACCTCAATAAGCCTGACTAACAGGTGTCTGTCTGTATATAGCCTTGCTACTCTTATTTTCAAATGTATTTTTACAAAAAAAAAATATTTACTTACCCATACCTTTTTTCGCACTATTGGGTCGAGCCTGTAAGTAAGCATTACCCGTTGTATTTGGAGCAAATAAACTTCAATTTGATCTGTGGCATTGTGTTGTGACAAAACTGCACATTATAAAGTTGCCTTTTGTCCCCTTGCATTAGGTGCACCTGTGTAATGATCATGCTGTTCAATCAGCTTCTTGCTATGCCACACCTGACACATGGATGGATTATTTTGGCAAAGGAGAAATGCTCACTAACAGGGATGTAAACAAATGTGCACATGGAACATTTCTGGAGTCTTATTTCAGCACATGACACCAACACTTTACATGCGTTTATATTGGTTGAGAATATTTTGACTGCACTGGACCGTTAAAGGCACAGTGATCCTCCTGCAGAAGTCTGTTCAAAGGAATCAGAAATCATTGATGTGCTAAGGATTCGCAGCACTTGAGTATTTTACTCCTTGTACCCCAGGCAACACCCACCCACTTGTTGAAACAAGTACACTTCTCTCTAGTAAAAAGTGTCACGCCTTGGGTGTTTCAGTCATTAGCAGGTAGTGGTTTGGTTTCTAGTCTACATTCAAAAGGGTTAAGGCAGCCGGGAGAGTACTAAACCAACAAGGTCGTAGCTGGCGCATGAGGTAAGAAGTTAGAGATTTTTTTTGTTAGCATACTACAATGAAAACCTGAGTACCATTCCATGCAGCCCCACTGTTTTGCTTTAAGTTTGAATTGACTTAGACTAATGGAGCAGCCGGGTTCCTAACTTGTCTCTGTGGAAATTGGAGATAAGTCCAGGCCTCAGGGGAACCAGCCCTGGCTATGCCTATGTGTGGAATAACAAATGAACTGAACCTGCAATTCATCAGCTGTAACAGGCCTAACTGAGGGACTGGGAGAAGTCTTGGCCAAAACACATGGGAGAGTCAACACTGTAAAAGCTAAAGTCTCCTACCTTACAGTAACCATGGTGAAAGGCTGATCTAGGGCCTCAAGACGAGAAGTAGCACTGAAAGTTGTGGCTGCTGTTCCTCAGTTTCTTTAAATCACAGTAGAGCAGCACACCAACCCTCAACAACAGTTTCAGAGAGAGAGAAAGCACAGGAGTTGGATTTCCTGTCTTGGAAATGTTTTCCTGGAAAACTGTTTTAAGTAATTTTTTGGTCTGACTATTTGTGTGTGTCTGGGGGAGGGGGTAGCTTTTCAATGGGAACTTTAAAACAAAGTTCCCCAGTTTGCTGGTGTAGAGACTGTAGCAAGATAAGTCAAAGATATGTGGTAGGATAACAAGCAGGGCTGTTTGCTCAATATTTCAATAGCACCGCTTCACCCACATGAACGCTATGGTTCCCCTTCAATGCCCAGCCCAAATAGAGCCAGCTTCCAGTACATGGGCTGCTTTCTCCACTGATAAATATTCTCACCCTAGTCATGTGATGAGAGGGTTGCTGTATATGATCATTACATAAACAGTGATAATACAACAAAAATGTTGCCAACCTCGGCCTCAAACAACCCTTGTCAATCAGGAAGACAGATGTTCAATAGAAATATGGGTTTTATTAGTTAAGTTTAAACTGCAATCTGTCATTTAAAAAAAAAATACATGAGAACAAATAAACTACTGTAGTGAACAGCAACAGCTGCTATAAAGAATACATTCAACTGTTGCTTTTCATGTCATGTGTCAATCCTGTTAACCTTTATACTTAACTACAAGTTCGGGCTTAAATCTGCTGTGTTATAAAACATGTGATGAAGGCACAACACTTGGGGATACCTGGAATGTATTCGATAGGCACTTATGGGAACGAGTGGTCCAACAACACATCAACTAAAAGTGCTAGTAAATGTATGCATGGTATTGCGGAATAGGTGATCGTCCATAACTAATTCAAATAAGAGCTTTCTATTTGTCGTTTACAGCGTAACTGCTGGTTATATAGGCTAAGTGACTTCTTAAATACTAAAATGTAGATTTTTTTTCCCAGTCAAAGGGACAGTGAATTAACAGGAAGAGGACTGTTACTCAACTTCGTCTACATTCTAGAGGGCCTTCGAGAGCTGCTGCAGCCCACAACTGGAAGAGAAATTAAGACATCAAAATAGAGAACCTGAAAACCACAGTCCAATATCAGGGAAGAGGAAAAACAATAAATATAAACGCAAAAACATTTGCATTTTTGTATTTAAATTAAGATTCACTTTCAAAATAAATCAAAGTGTAGTTACAAAATAAAAAAAATGTCATTGCAGTATAATATATTACCTGTAAAAAAAAAGAAAAAAAAAGTCTTCACAATCTTACGATTAATACGGAAGATCATAATTTAACATAAAAGAAAATATATTCTATCGTTTCATTATCCAGATAAATACAAAATAAAAAAAATGCTTTAAGATCAGCAATAAATACATTTTGATAAGTTAAATAAGCAGTGACAAGCAAACCTTCCATTTGAAGGTTTTACAAAACAATATAGTTGAACAAGGTGGAATCGATGGGAGAGCATGGCGCTCATGTGATTTGACAGCGGTGACTGAGGTATCATCTCAGTCAGCTATTGAGCCGAGTGGGGGCTAGGAGAAGGGGGGCAGGCCAAGCTCACATATGAATGTTTAACGACCAGTTTACATTGATGAACAGTCCTACTCCACACAACTAAAGAAACCAAACAGACCAGTAGACAATTACTAAGGGTTCTTAGTAGCGCCAAACGAAAATGAAAAACTCTTCCAGCCCTGATTCTAAAAAATATTTTTTTAAAACATCTGTGTTTGTCTAGTCCTCATAATATACTTTTTTTTTTATAAAAAAAAAGCTGGAAAAATATTTTTTGCAATCATTAGGACGTGGAAAAAGTAACAATTGTAGTCCCGCACATTGATCGGACAACACCAAGGCACTTCATTTAATCTGGTCGTCCAATCATTTTTTTTATGGTTTAACTTGAAGGGAAATGTGACCCTTTTTAAAAATGGAGCACGAATTTGTCACAAGTCCTCTTGAGATGTAAAAGTATGGGATGTTTTTGAAGATAGCTGTGGCACAGGCAGCAATGGCAAAGTGAAGATCTGCAGCACCGCTACACACAAAACGACAGGGAAATCCTGCCTTGGGACATACTGAAACTTCCCACAGACCTTATCCATCCCCTCTGATTTCTACTGTACACCGTTATTGTAGCACTTCACCCAGGGCCAACTTGCTACTCACGATTCTTGAGTGACCACTTGGCTGAATGATTGTTTGGGTAAAACAAAAACACCTCGATTGACTAATTGGAGGCATCTGAGATGAGGGGGGGGGCAGCTGAGTTTCCTGATTGGACTCAGTGGCTACAACACTGCGACACAGAATCATGTCCACTTCTGGGTTGTAAACAAGGCCAGGAGACGAGGGGGACAGGACCATGGGGAGACAGGCACTCACTTTCTCACTCCATGCATCCATCCCAGGCACCGGGGGTGTAGGCTCTCTAATCATCAGAGATGGAGAGCCTGCTGAAGATGGGCAGGCGGCGCGAGGCATCCAGGCTGGGGGATTCGGAACCACTCTGACTGCCCAGGCTGCTCTGGTAGCCCTCCTGGTCGGAGAGAGAGTCCGGGGGGCTGGGGGGACACTCCGACATGGGCCGGAAGAAGCAGGGGGTAGTGGGGGAGTGCGGCGCCGGGGCCAGCAGGTTGGGCTCCAAGACAGGGGGCCCCCCTACTAGGCTCGGGCCAAACAGATTGACCAACTCCTGGCTGGAGTAGGTGAAGGGGTTGCTGGGCCACTCGCCCAGGTCCTCTGTGGAGAAAATGGGCGGCGGGGTGACCGAGGTGGGGCTGTCCTGTAGACCGCCCTGGCTGGGGAAACCGGCGAAGCTGAAGCTGTGCTGGAGGCGGGGGCGATCCATCTTGTTGAAAGTGGAGAACGGTGGCGGCGGGCCGCGGCGTTCCTCTGCGTTGTGGATGAAGTGGCAGCGCGGGCCATAGGGGCAGAAGCCGATGGTGTGGAAGGTGCGGCACAGCTCCGTCTTGTACTTTGGGTGGCGGCTCAGGCTACGCAGCTCGTGCATGCCGTGGGCAAACTGGCACTTGTCACCGTACTTGCAAGTGCCGTTCTCCTCGAAGGGCCGGCACAGCTCCGTCTTGTAGCGGCTGGAGTTGACCTGCTGCTGCTGCTGGCCCTGCCCGCCGCCAAGGCACTGGAGCTGGCTGCCCGGCTTGAGGCGATCCCCGGTCTCAGAGAAGGAGCGGTCCCGGAAGCGGTTCTCCTTGTTGTTACTGCCACCACCAATCAGGAGCGAGGAGGGGTCAGCCTTGAGACTGTTGATGAACTGATTCTGGTTGAATTTGGTGTTGGGGAGGGTGACGGAGTGGCGGCGCTGGAACAGCCCACTGCCCCCTGCAGAGGGGGCCCCCACTACCTTCCTGTCCAGCAGGGAACCAGTGGGGGGGCAAGAGGGAGGGTTGTTGGCACCAGTGCAGACTGGGACAGATGTGGAGTGGGGCCCACCAAAAGTATTGTTGTTGTAGTTAAACATCTTATTGTTCTGCAAAGAAAAGAACAGTCATGCTTAATAAAAGTGTCAATCAGTACTGAAAAAAAAAAAAACATTTTTTAACTTAAATCCCAAAAAGTTTGGGGCTAGCCGTGTTAGTTTACAGTCCAGACGCATTACAAAAGCAGGGCCGGGATCTTAATGACATACTTACTAGTTCAACAGCACTATAGAAAGACTGGTCTCCAAAGTCACAAGTTAAAGAGAATTGTGCAATCAGTTTACTCTAACAAGCTGTCAATCAAATAAAAAGCACTGCCAAACAATTATGGCCATAGGATGTTGGCGCAACAGTGATAGTACAGACCGCAAACCCTCAGGCTGCTGCACAGATGCTATAGGGGCTCTAGTCTAAAGCACCCAGATAAGTTGTGATTGAGAGCATCCCCCCCAACACTCTAAATGGTTAAATGGGTGACAATGTCATTGTTGCAACAGTTTGAGTAGGAAACATACTATCATCTTAAATTGACATATTAAATGATTTTATATTGTGTCAATTTCCCCTAATGTGGACAGTTTGTTTTACTACCTTAGACAAGCTTGCAATTTCACCCAATTAAATTGAGTGGAATTATACATCCTTTTTTACCTCAGATTAGTAGGTGTTATACCGGTGTATTTGGAAATAGCCACGGGATGGTTATTCAATACTGTTGAAACACATACACATCTATTTGTATCTACTTTAAGTAAATACCTGTAGCCAACGTGTGCAATACCTTGAGATAGAAGATTGTGACCTGTGACATGAACAATCTCATTATACAGGTCACAATTTTTCATTATAAAGTAAACAGGTCCCCAGTCTCTTGAGTCACTCACTGGTGTGCAGTCAGGTGATCTAGTTACCGTGTAGAATTCAAACCAAAATCGTTACAAGCTAGATATCTTGTAACTTAAGTTACTGCCTAAAATGTGCCAAATGCTCTGCAGTTCAGCATTTTGGTTAGCTAATTTAGTAGCTAGTTATCCATCTTGCTAAGTGGTTAGCTTATTCCAATGTTAATTCAATCAACAGACATTCCAAAAGTTCTCATCTAACCAAACATGTATAGGTTATTCCATGATTCGGTGTGGCCATTGAAGTGTTAATTTAAACAGCACTACACTCCAAAACGTTGATTTCTATTGATTTCAGCATAATATCGATGGAAGTGATTAACAAGTGATGTACACATTATTTCCAGATTACGAGTGGCTTTTTGAGCCGTGTTAGTTTTAACAGGACGTGGAACCTCATCTCCCCCCCTCTAGCTAACTGATTTTAAACATGACAATCGATATTGACAACAGTGTTGTGTTTCTTTTGTTTTGGTGACGTCTATCAAAAATGCAACATTCATGTTGTACTCTAACCAGTGATAAGGTGCTCGTTTAAAAAAAAACACATGTAATATTATTACTATGGTTTCACATGTGTAGATAAACATAGTACTTTGTTCCACCTTTTCTGCATACTGGTTATTGATTTGGACATTAAAAAACTATTGACATTGGGCTATTTATCAAAATGTGTTTTTTGAAGCAGCGACAGCATTTCAATTTAAGTTAAGAATATAAACATGACCTTTCATCATGAATTTCCAATGGTATTGTACTTCAATCAGGTAATAGCTGCTGAATATGTCCAAAAACGTGCTGTGATTGATTTATTTGGATGAGAAGAATCAGCAAAACTGGTATGCCCAAAACTGGTAGGCACCAATGCCTTTTACATAGTTCGACATCTTAGATAATACAATAGATTGAAAACGATAACCAGTAAACTTCGGGTAATCTAATTCAAAAGCCATTAGCTATAGAAATACACAGTAGTCAAATGCTGACATGTAACCTTTGTAGACAATATTTTTGGTACTTAGGCACAACTGTTTACAATTCGTACTGTGTGTGTGAGATTTCCATAACGTTATCCGTGCGAGACAGCACAGCTTGCACACAAAAGCGCGTAAATTGTTGCAAGACAACCAATAGCAGCTAGGGTTGAATCCGCCTGTTGCTTATTTTCAACCAAAATAGCTGGCATGCCATGCGATGTGAACTCAGATAGCTACGTGTTGCATTTTCAAAGATTCATTTTTGCGATCACTTAGTTAATAAACAACCATAAACTAACATTTAAAATAAATGATAAATTCGCGACGCTAACTACTCAAGAACATGTGACAGAAGCAGCGATAACTTACGTTGCCTGGTGAGCTAGCTAATTATTAAAGTGTTGAATTGTTAGCGGCCAGTAAACACTTTATACTTTGTCATCAGTTTGTCACTTACGATCCAAAACGTGTAGAGAACACTCGCTAACGTTTGCTGAACAACCCCGAAAAAAAGTTAAATGAACTGGGCGAAGCTAACCAAGTTAGCTAGCTAGCAATTAGCTAGCCCTCAGCTCGAAGCAAGCAATACACATTTATTACCTTGTTCATTTCGTTGTAGTCGAAGAAAGGAGAAACGATACTTGCAGTCATTTTTGTTGAGTGGATACTGTAAAGTAAATATAAAATAATTTATCTAAAGCACAGGGCTGGTGGTAAGTCCAGATTGAAGTGTTCTTTCTGCCCTGCAGAGAGCCCCCTCTGTCCTGCAACAGTTGTGCGCAGTTCCCTTTTAAAAGCTCTATGCATGGTTATGTCTGCTGGGAGGGGCCTGAGTGTGATTGACACAAGTAACTGTCTGCCCTCACCACTTATTTCTTGCTTGTCAGAGCAGCCCTTTTTCAAACATTTTTGGGCCCAGGGACCAGCAAGGCATGGCCTTATTCCTCTGAGGACCGCTTTGGTAAAACATTATGGAAACTCGCTTTTTCTTTATAAAAATTAATGAGTTATGTATTTACTTGGCTTCCTCTTTGTTTGTCTGTCTATATTTTTGCCTGCCTGTGTCTGCCTGTGTTGTAGTCATGGACAGTGTCGCTCTCTGTGCTTTCTTCATGGGCGGTCTTCAGGGGCTCTGTTTATGGGCTGTGTTCGTTCTGGGGCTGTCTGTTTATAAATGACAAGACCGTACAGAAATAACTGAGTCGTTATACACAATCATATTATCTGTGCTGTCAATAAAAACAATGTAACAACTGAATCTTTATAAACAAATACATCTTTCCTTCTATCAATATATACCAACGGGTGAAAAAAATAGAATAGTACAAGATGTTTGACTCACCTAATCATTGAGACGGGTGTGTCTGTCTCCTGGGAACCAACAGTTCAAACCTCGGGGAAAGGAGAGGGACACTCAAGGTGTTTTTAACAGCCAGTCTGCTGCGATATTTATATATTTTTTTGCAGCAAGAGAGAAGAACCTGGTTTCACTGAGTTTCGGGTAGACTAAAAATGAGGGGATCAACAAGGGTTCTTCTAAGATCCTCAAAGTTCTTCAAAGAACCTTAGGATTCTTGGCACTGAAAACTGCCCCCAATAGGTTCTTCCAAGAACCCCACAGGAGGTGGGATTAATCGAAAAACCTCCTTAGTTGGTGGGGGTTCTTGCAAGAACCTAACTACTCAACTGAAAAATGTGGATTTGAAAGGACAGTAGGTCTGGCACTTAAATGAAATGCAGCGGGGCTAAAAAGTATTTAGTCAGCCACCAATTGTGCAAGTTCTCCTGCTTAAAAAGATGAGAGAGGCCTGTAATTTTCATCATAGGTACACTTCAACTATGACAGACAAAATGAGGGGGGAAAAAATCCAGAAAATCACATTGTAGGATTTTTAATGAATGTATTTGCAAATTATGGTTGAAAAGCCTTTTTAAAAAATCTTATGTTACATCCCTACATGTCAGTCCCTTTCAGACGATCCTCCTATCACTGTTGGTCCTCCTCCGTGACCTTACGTACGGCTGAGGATTTTAACTTTCCTCTTGAGAATTAGTGTAGAGTAAGAAGAGCAGTCGTGTAGCTCATCACAATACTTCACCTCTTCGGGCATGTAGTACCCTAGACTGTCCTGATCATCTAGTTGAGCATTCCAGATAACTCCTCCACCCCAGCAGAAATCCCGATCTACATAGCAGGATAGTAAATGTGCAGATAGACCGAAGCCCAGTCTATTTTACCATTACTATAGTCAAGTCTGTGAGTTATGGTATTTTAGTATAGATGTTATCATTTTAGTAATCAACGTAGCTCGCTAGTAAAAGTAACTTTTTTTTTGTCTTTCAGATGTGCAGACCAAAAACCCAGTGATAACACTCGGGTCTGTAGCTGTCATTTCCCGGCGGGAAAGAGAAAGGATCAACCACACCCTCAGCAAATATGCTGGATGTGATGTACTCTCTCACTCTGAGGGAAAGACATCATTTAATCGTCACAGATTTAAATTCCCACTGTGCCCATGATAGAATACAATGTGAATTGTTTTGTACTACTGAATGAAACTGAGATGCACTCAGACCAGCCTTTGTGGTTGAACTTACATTACTTTAGTTGGATGCTTTGAGCAAAACTTGTATGCAATATAACCTATTCTGGGAGCCTAGTGTGTGTGTGTATGAACTATGTGGAATATTTTTGGACCATTGTCTTCCCTGAAAACGGGTACTGACAAGAGGAGCAATATGAATCTGTCAGATGTAGTCACGTCAGATGGGGATGGTGATGGAAGCTTTGGTGGTACACACAACGAAGAAGCAGATGTCCCTTCCAGTGATGTGGAGCTGACCTTGGACCTGGTGCCAGTAAGGATGGTCTTCAGAGGCTGTAAGACCCTTCGTCCTTGAAATAGAAATTCTTCGACTTTACTACCTCTTCAATGGTAAGGTACCTTGCACCATAGGGACACTTGAAATCCACCACTGCTGTGTTGTCCACCAGACCATCCTGCGAGGCCCACGGGATCCAAGACCCCGTGACCCAAATCCCTGACTCCTGCACATCCGTCTATGTGGTCATTTGCCATGATGCCTCACTGGATGGTCTGGTGCCCTTCTCTTCATTATCTGTGCTCCACTTTACAGACAACACCTCATCCAATGACATCTAAGGACCATTTTTAGCAGCGAAGCAGTAACACGCTTGGCCCTAACCACTGTTCCATAATTGCTGGCCGTCAACCTCCCTTTCCTCTTGTTGTGCCAGTTGAGGTTGGTGCTCTGTCCAACTGTTATCTGCCCTATAGCCTCCTGCTTCTCCACCGACAGCATCATGCCAGCCAGGATGCCTCCATGCCTCAGGTGCCCTTGTTTTTTAACTATGTCCGGTACAGACAATGATGACAGAGAGGGTAGAGGTTGTTGTGGCTCAGGTTCAAGGAGACATGATATTCCACTGAACCTGCCCCGGAGACGGTTGCTTAGCCACTGAAGATCCTCCTCTGTGGGCTCTCGGAACAGAGGGTTGTAGTCTTCAGCCGGGTGCAGGTCCTTCACTAACTGACTGCACCTGGTTGGGCATGGTTGGCTTCCTCCACTCGCACTCCACATCCGTACGGCCGATATTGGGAACTGCCAAAATTGGCTGCATGGCTACACTGATGAGCTTCACGGAGGCATTCCCGTGTGGTAGAGCGAATCCCCTGGTCACCAATAGAGGCCTGCCAAGAGGAAGGATGTTAAGTGCCACATGCCTTTCCATGCATGACTTTGAACACCTTGAAATGCATTCGTTGTAAGAAATGCGCTGTATAAATAAAGTTGGATTTGGTTGATGACATTACAGCTGTAGAATATTTAATCAACTGTAATTTTCACATGAGGACAAGTGCAGTTTTTTCTTTGAATTTGTTTCCAGACTCACATCAAACATCTACAATCGAAAATCAAATCAAGAGTCGGCTTTCTATTCGGCAAAAAAGCCTCCTTCACTCCTTCACACACTGCGACTTGTATGCTCTAGTCGGCTGGCCCTCACTACATATTCGTCGCCAGACCCACTGGCTCCAGGTCATCTACAAGTCCATGCTAGGTAAAGCTCCGCCTTATCTCAGTTCACTGGTCACGATGGCAACACCCATCCGTAGCACGCGCTCCAGCAGGTGTATCTCACTGATCATCCCTAAAGCCAACACCTCATTTGGCCGCCTTTCGTTCCAGTACTCTGCTGCCTGTGACTGGAACGAACTGCAAAAATCGCTGAAGTTGGAGACTTTTATCTCCCTCACCAACTTCAAACATCAGCTATCCGAGCAGCTAACCGATCGCTGCAGCTGTACATAGTCTATTGGTAAATAGCCCACCCATTTTCACCTACCTCATTCCTATACTGTTTTTATACTGTTTTTTATTTATTTACTTTTCTGCTCTTTTGCACACCAATATCTCTACCTGTACATGACCATCTGATCATTTATCACTCCAGTGTTAATCTGCAAAATTGTATTATTCGCCTACCTCCTCATGCCTTTTGCACACATTGTATATAGACTGCCCATTTTTTCTACTGTGTTATTGACTTGTTAATTGTTTACTCCATGTGTAACTCTGTGTTGTCTGTTCACACTGCTATGCTTTATCTTGGCCAGGTCGCAGTTGCAAATGAGAACTTGTTCTCAACTAGCCTACCTGGTTAAATAAAGGTGAAATAAAAAAATTAAAAAAATTAAAAATAAATTGATAACTTGGGATTTTACCACTTGACATATCAATCATATAGTGGGAAGGATCCTATAAATCAAGACTGTGTGACTGCATGTACCACTCCAAATATATAAATACTGTGCCTTTGAAGATTTGTCTCTGGTCATGAAACAGGCTGGATGTCAAAACAAAGCAAATTCTGAATGTCAATAGATTTTTAGATTCATTCTCATCAATGATACCGTTCAAGAGCTGAGTTATCACTCATCAAAGTCTGGTATCGGGGGTAATCTGGTTAATGATTATATAATTGATTAAGTGGCTCTTTTCTTATAGAATGTTGACAGCTGTATAGAACACATTGTATTGCTAAAATGTTCAAACTTAACAGCTACATTCACTGACACGGGATAAACTTTATCCCTCATGCTGGCCCTGATCAAACTGGTAAGATTCCCTTCACTATAGATGCACTTCTCCACATGGCCAGACTTAGTGGTCTTCTCCCCTTTTAGTGCTCTTATGCTCATCCTTGAAAAATGCCATAAGGTCTGAAATAGACAGACACCTTCACCTCTCCCGAGTCACTATGGGAATTGCAGCGATGGTACAAGACTGACTTGGGGAAAAAATAAAAATACATAAATAGAAAAGAGGTTTATAATCAGATATATTTTGTATCTCGATTGTAAAACCTCTTCTCTTTTTAGTGGTAGATATGGCTAGCTACTAAACAGCAAGCTACAGTGTTTACAACCATCCACCTAAAGCTAGGTTTACCAGCAAACGTTAGCGTATGACTGGAGTTGGCTAGCTAGAGTTGGCTAGCCTGGAGCCTGCTAACTTGTTATGCACCACGCCTTGTATCCAGTGGTGGAAAAAATACCAAATTGTCATACTTAAAAAGTAAAGACACCATAAAAAAATCACCCAGTAAAATACTACTTGAGTAAAAGTCTAAAAGTATATGGTTTATAATCTACTTAAAGTATCAAAATTAAATGTAATTGCTAAAATGTACTTAAGTATCAGAAGTAAAAGTATAAATCATTTGAAATTCCTTATATTAAACAGACGGCACGATTTTTTTTTTTTTTTTAATTTACGGATGGCCAGGGGCACACTCCAAAACTGACACATCATTTACAAACTAAGCATTTGTGTTTAGTGAGTCCGCCAGATCAGAGGCAGTAGGGATGACCAGGCATGTTCTCTTGATAAGTGCAGACATTTCTGTGTTTATTCTGGAATGTAGTAGAGTAAAAGTACATTTTTCAAAAATAGAAATAGTAAAGTAAAGTACAGATAGCCCAAAAGAACGACTTTAGTAGAACTTTTACTTAAGTACTTTACACCACTGCTCGTATCTGTAACTTGTTAGCAAACAGGTATAACATCAGCAACTGTAAATAATTTTACTAGCTAGCTATGTAACACAATTGACGAGGGTTGACATCAGTTATGATTATGAACTTGGATGCATTTCAATCTCACAGAATTATAGGCATGACGCAAGATAGGATTCCAAACAGATTTAAATATCAAGTATTCTATATCTAGCAAGCTAGCTAGCTAAGTTACCTAGCAAACAATGAGGATAAATAATAATACAACAATTTACAGTTGTATATCTCTAAAAATGACGCTGGTTTACTATAAAGAATATTTGCCTAAGCATGCCTGATAGACATGGCTGTAGGTAGATACTGTCTGCATACTTACCTACAGTATGCTCTTTTGTACGGTCTTGTCACTGTTCAATTGTTGAGGGTTATGCCATATTTCTTTCTATTTGTAATGAGTGCGCTGAGAGTCGGCAAGCAAGTTCAGGGAGTGAGTGTTTAAATAAATAAATGTAACATAATACAAAATAAGAAACACGAACAACGCACATACATGACAAAGGAACAGAAACAATAACGCCTGGGTAAGGAACGAAAGGGAGTGACATATATAGGGAAGGTAATCAGGTGTGAGCCATAACGAGCAGCCTGGTGACTTAGAGGCCAGAGAGGGAGCACACGTGACACTATTAGGCTAGATATAGTTGTAAATGTAATCTCTGTGCCTGTCACATCTGCTCCTGCACCGCCCTCTACTTCTCATCCTGTGTCTCCTTGACGTGCCTTCACTCCCCCAGTACTCTCTCCCTCTCCCTCTCTCTCTATGTGTGTGATTGTGTGGGCGGAGACAGTTGTGCTGGAGTCAGAGCAGATCACCACCAGCTGCAACCTGTTCCATAATCAAGACCTCTACAAATACTCAGCCCTGTCACTTTCACACTGCCAGAATGTAATCTCTGTTCAGTCATCAAATCAAATCAAATCAAATGTATTTATATAGCCCTTCGTACATCAGCTGATATCTCAAAGTGCTGTACAGAAACCCAGCCTAATACCCCAAACAGCAAGCAATGCAGGTGTAGAAGCACGGTAGCTAGGAAAAACTCCCTAGAAAGGCCAAAACCTAGGAAGACACCTAGAGAGGAACCAGGCTATTTGGGGTGGCCAGTCCTCTTCTGGTTGTGCCGGGTGGAGATTATAACAGAACATGGCAAAGATGTTCAAATGTTCATAAATGACCAGCATGGTCCAATAATAATAAGGCAGAACAGTTGAAACTGGAGCAGCAGCACGGCCAGGTGGACTGGGGACAGCAAGGAGTCATCATGTCAGGTAGTTCTGAGGCATGGTCCTAGGGCTCAGGTCCTCCGAGAGAGAGAAAGAAAGAGAGAATTAGAGAGAGCACACTTAAATTCACACAGGACACCGAATAGGACAGGAGAAGTACTCCAGATATAACAAACTGACCCTAGCCCCCCGACACATAAACTACTGCAGCATAAATACTGGAGGCTGAGACTGGAGGGGTCAGGAGACACTGTGGCCCCATCTGAGGACACCCCCGGAGGGCCAAACAGGAAGGATATAACCCCACCCACTTTACCAAAGCACAGTCCCCACACAACTAGAGGGATATCTTCTACCACCAAATTACCATCCTGAGACAAGGCCGAGTATAGCCCACAAAGATCTCCGCCACGGCACAACCCAAGGGGGGGGGGGCGCCAACCCAGACAGGAAGATCACATCAGTGACTCAACCCTCTCAAGTGACGCACCCCTCCTAGGGACGGTATGAAAGAGCCCCAGCAAGCCAGTGACTCAGCCCCTGTAATAGGGTTAGAGGCAGAGAATCCCAGTGGAAAGAGGGGAAAGGGCCAGGCAGAGACAGCAAGGGCGGTTCGTTGCTCCAGAGCCTTTCCGTTCACCTTCCCACTCCTGGGCCAGACTACACTCAATCATATGACCCACTGAAGAGATGAGTCTTCAGTAAAGACTTAAAGGTTGAGTTTGCGTCTCTTACATGGGTAGGCAGACCATTCCATAAAAATGTAGCTCTATAGGAGAAAGCCCTGCCTCCAGCTGTTTGCTTAGAAATTCTAGGGACAATTAGGAGGCCTGCGTCTTGTGACCGTAGCGTACGTGTAGGTATGTACGGCAGGACCAAATCAGAGAGTTAGGTAGGAGCAAGCCCCTGTAATGCTTTGTAGGTTAGCAGTAAAACCTTGAAATCAGCCCTTGCCTTGACAGGAAGCAAGTGTAGGGAGGCTAGCACTGGAGTAATATGATCACATTTTTTGGTTCTAGTTAGGATTCTAGCAGCC
Source organism: Oncorhynchus keta (assembly GCF_023373465.1). Taxonomy (NCBI): domain Eukaryota; kingdom Metazoa; phylum Chordata; class Actinopteri; order Salmoniformes; family Salmonidae; genus Oncorhynchus; species Oncorhynchus keta. The sequence continues at coordinate 54,108,886 of NC_068439.1, read as the reverse complement.
GTATTTAGCACTAACTGAAGTTTATGTAGTGCTTTATCCAGGTAGCCGGAAAGTAGAGCATTGCAGTAGTCTAACCTAGAAGTGACAAAAGAATGGATACATTTTTCTGCATCATTTTTGGACAGAAAGTTTCTGATTTTTGCAATGTTACGTAGATGGAAAAAAGCTGTCCTTGAAATGGTCTTGATATGTTCTTCAAAAGAGAGTTCAGGGTCCAGCGTAACGCCGAGGTGCTTCACAGTTTTATTTGAGACGACTGTACAACCATTAAGATTAATTGTCAGATTCAACAGAAGATCTCTTTCTTGGGACCTAGAACAAGCATCTCTGTTTTGTCCGAGTTTAAAAGTAGAAAGTTTGCAGCCATCCACTTCCTTATGTCTGAAACACATGCTTCTTGTGAGGGCAATTTTGGGGCTTCACCATGTTTCATTGAAATGTACAGCTGTGTGTCATCTGCATAGCAGTGAAAGTTAACATTATGTTTTCGAATGACATCCCCAAGAGGTAAAATATATAGTGAAAACAATAGTGGTCCTAAAACGGAACCTTGAGGAACACCGAAATTTACAGTTGATTTGTCAGTCAGTCTAAAGTTCTAGCCGTTTGTTACTATTCATATCCTGTTATCCTGTTGTGCCTGTTTTTCTTGCCTGACGCTGTTTTCCTCTCCGCTACAGTTCTTCCCGGTCTACCTCTGGTTTTGCCTTTTGGTAGGCCGTCATTGTAAGTAAGAATTTGTTCTTAACTGACTTGCCAAGTTAAATAAAGGTTAAAGAAAGAAAGAAAGAAAACATCCTTGTCAATAGTAGCCCTTTGCAGTGGAATATTGTAGACGTTTTTTTGTATTGTGTTTGGAGAATCTGCAGAGAAAATAGTGAGACGGTTGTGCCATTACTGTTGTAGTCTTGATTTTATACCTTTCAGTGTCACTTGCTGGTTTCTGTCCCATTGTGCTCCATAACTGTGTCCACTCCCTCATGCTTGTGCACTCAAAAGGCCCCCGCTTTGGGGCACCGCGGAATGACTCCAGATAATCTGAGTTGTACAAATAGAAAAGGTAAAAAGAGAAGAGGGGTAGACTAAATTGGTCTGAAAGGTACTCTGTGGTCCTCTGGCTACCTCGAACCACCTGTAACCCCACAACACAACACAAACCATACAAACACTAGCCAATTAATGTTTATACCATGCTTACTCTAAATTGAGCTGTCTTAGCCATCAGTTTGTACATATTTGGCCAATTTAACTTCATATTGAGCAGAGCCAGTGGTTGGAAGTGCATGTTGGTGGAATCAGATTCTGTTGCACCTTCAACAAAATACACAACAATACACAATTTAACCACCCCACTAATTGTATTGACCTCTATTAAACTGGCTAGCTAAGCATTCCTAACGTGGACATTTCAATATCGTCAGCTTGCTGTTAGTTAACTAGCATCACTAAATTGGTAGCAAGATTGCTAGCCAGCTGAGACTGGCTGCGAACCAACTAACCAACCATAGACGATATATACACATTCATCAATGCAAAATCTGATTGATTGAATTATCCATGTTGTCTATATTAAATGGCCCTTCATTTAACATAACAGGCTTTTAAAATTCAATATTGGTGTACAATTTCAACTTAAAATATCAAAGGCACTAATTTCACATACAAACCCGCACACACACATACACACATTTTTGTGTGTTGGTCGTTCATAGTAAACAATGCCACTATTTACGTTTTTGGGCACGCCCCCTCTACCTAACGGGCAGTACCAGCATTCGCTATAAGTGCTGGACTTTGTGGTTCATCAGGGAGTCGAAACTTCCGGATTCTACCAGTAAAATGAAAATGTGCAAGTTCTAGCTAGTGGTTTCGATAATTGTGGTGTTTATGATAAAAACAAATATATTATTAATATAGTAATGACTACACGTCGTGGCAGAGCCAGGGTGAAATTCCCCTTTAAGGCCTTGTACATTATAATCCATTCAACACGCACTGGTTGAATCAACGTTGTTTCCACGTCATTTCAATAAAATGACCTTGAACCAACATGCAAGAGACGCTGAATTGACACCTGTGCCCAGTGGGAAAGCCTGTTCAAAATGGTTCCTAACCTCCAAAGTAGTATGAGATAAGAAAAGTAATCAAGTGATTATACAAACTAAGTTTCCATCCAAATCAAATTTGAACTGACATTCAAAGTGATTCGTTCGAAAGAATAGTAAACGGATGAAAACGAGCTATGACAAAACACAGAGATGACCATCAGGTCACGATGGAGGAAGCTAGCTTGTTGGTTTGCTCGGGGCCCTAGAGGAAATACGCCATGTAATGTGTTACTTCCTTTTCCCACTACCATTTCATTGTCTCTCTCCGGGTGAGACTGGAGACAAATTCATGGGTGGTTTCATCAATTCGGTGCCTTTTGAGAAGTGTAACTTTGTAGTAAAAAAAAAAATGCAATGTTTGATTTCACTTATTTCAACATTCTGTTATAAAGAGCACATATTTAACTCCATAAAAAACAAACAAGTTTTCATCTTAAATCAGCCATAAATCCCCTTGTGACAGGGGGAATGGAAGCTTGTTGTGTGCAACAGGGTGTGGCAATTGAACGCAAACTTCACAAAAACATTTCAATTGTCTAACGGCGTTCTTCGCTTGTCGAAAGAGAGTCGGACCGAAATGCAGCGTAGTGGTTACTCATGTCTTTAATAAAGAGATCGCGATACATGAAAACTTATATATATACAAAAACAACAAACGGAACGTGAAACCTATTACAGCCTATCTGGTGAAACTACACAGAGACAGGAACAATCACCCACGAAATACAAAGCGAAATCAGGCTACCTAAATACGGTTCCCAATCAGAGACAACGAGAATCACCTGACTCTGATTGAGAACCGCCTCAGGCAGCCAAGCCTATACAACACCCCTAATCAGCCGCAATCCCAATAATACAAAAAAAAACATACGAAATACAACAACATAAACCCATGTCACACCCTAGCCTGACCAAATAATAAAGAAAACACAAAATACTAAGACTAAGGCGTGACAAATTGTTAAAACATTTCCACCACTAAACACCAGAAAATGGCCAAAAAGAGTAGAACCAGCTCACCTGCATTTACACCAGGATTTGACTATTAGACGCTCAATGTTTCTTCAGAAAACAATATTTGAAAAAAAATGTTGTTTCACCATATTAAAACAAGAGTTCAGTTCACGTAACAGGGTTGACCTTAAAAATGAGGGACAGACGTACGTGAATCACTAATTACATGAAATAAATCATCATCTTCTGTAATAACTGTCAAAGCAGCAAAATAACTAGGGCTTTATATTGAAAACCTGGAGAAATGTTGGGGTTCAGTGGGTTAAAATCTTCCAAGATGTCACAGATGGGGCACGGATGGACATGTCAAAATGCTGAATCTTGCCACTTCAGCAAGTCTTTATTCATATTAAAAATCAGATTGATTGAATTCTCCATGTTTTATATATTAAATGGCACTTCATCTAACATAACATGCTTTTATTTCTTCTTAAAATATCAAAGGCACTAATTTCACACACAAGCCCGCACACAAACACACACACACACACACACACACACACACACACACACACACACACACACACACACACACACACACACACACACACACACACACACACACACACACACACACACACACACACACACACACACACACGGTTCTGGGTGGAGTGTACGCTCAGAGGGACGGAGTCATTCTCAAGCAATGTGGGTGACTGACTCCTTCAACTATTTAGATTCCGTTTTGTAAAAAATAAAACACTGTCCAGAACATAGGAAGGCAAGAAGATCTGATGTGGAGATGGAACGTGACGGCCAAGTCAAATGGATCACTGTATGCTCTTTAGTCGGACGACCCAATGGACTTGGCTAGTTGTGGTGGTGAACTTGGGCCAGAGTTATTAACTGGTCCTTATCAAGTCGCACAAAAAAAACAGGCATCAGGAAAAATACATTATGTCAATTCGGATGATTAATTACACAGGTTATGCAATTACCTTCAGAGAAATGAATGTAGGACCGACACGTTCTCCTCCCTGGGGATAAGAGTTTAAAAACATACCAAAAGACTTACTGCACAAGATAAAAGTAACAAAGAGCCCCCAAAACAGGATGAACAGATTATACGAAGAGAGGGAGCTAGGGAGGACAAAGGAGGGTAGAAAGCATCAACAATACAGTTAATATTGCTGTTCTGGTAGCAGAGGAATATATGGGAACAGCTATAGTGTACTACAGTATCTGAACGTTGTTCCACAAAGCTTTCAATGTGCAGATTTGGAAGCAGCAATCCAATTGTAAACCACCTTTCTCTCTCCTCCTCTCTCTCTCTCCTCTTCCTACTTCTCTCCATTTCTCCTTACAGTCTCTGTTCCAATCTCCCATGGCAATCTTCCGACCAGCATGTTTTTCTCCACCAGAGCCCAGAGACCTTGGCGCGGAGTGTTGGACGCCTGACACTGTTGACACGGTGCTGTTTTGCAATACAAAGCGGACTGTGGTTTATTTTCGGGAAAACAATATTTTCTTTCTACCATGTTGCAACTTATTTTCCCAATTTCATTATTTGTTATTGCTCGTGGTGGATTAACGTCTATGCGCTGTTAATCGGGGGAGAGGGAGAGAAAGCGAGTGAAGGAGAGCAGGGAGGAGAGGAAAGCGGTGGGGAATCTGTTTGAAGAACACCTCTGTGATTTCTTTGAGTTCATACATGGTATGTTATTTCACAAGAGGCTCGTGGTAAGATAAGAGCTCCCCATTCAAATCCAGGTTTGATCAAGTCTCTCCACCGTCATGTTTACTGGATTAAATGCAAAGCTTTCGCTTAGCCTTTGAGACAACTCTTCCTTGTGCGCGGAGAGATTTCTTCTCTTTTTTTGACTCTCTCATTTGTCCCGCCAAATGAAGGAGAGATGATCGAAAGGCAGGATAGAGCCCGTTAAATGATTATGCAAGGATGTTTTTTCTTGGTGTCAAGTCTTAGCCTAATAATAAAAGGGTGAGATTTCTTATTGTCGGGTTGACTGACATTGAATGCCGTACAAAAGCCATGTTTGCGTAGGGAGAGGCCTCAATCACAGCTGGAAAGAAGGCCTGACAAGGGGCTCAGAGCCTCAGACGAACGGACACATCTGGAGTTGTGTGGTCTATGTCACTGTTGGTTCTGTTTGCTTACGCTCAGACCACGCAAACAAAAACAGAGCTTTCCACCCCCTGAGGAAGACGACACATGCAACAATTTGAAAGCTTGAAATAATAAACAACAATCACAGAAGGCGGGCAGTTCTCCACGGAGGCATTTTTCCACTAGCGAAGTCAATTTGTGGGCACGTAAACAGGGATAACATGCCTCTGACCACTCGTGTTTAGATGGCTCCTCCTCCACACACACACACACACACACACACACACACACACACACACACACACACACACACACACACACACACACACACACACACACACACACACACACACACACACACACACACACACACACACACACACAGAACAAAACAGAACAGATGTGTATAGATTAATGCTATTTCATGGTGTGCTTGAAAAAAAAGGAGGAAATTGATTTGGAGATACCAGAGAGGCATGATCAATTCTGAGGACGACAAAAAGAGAAGAAGACCAGCGATGCAAAAAGAAAAAAGGAGAAAGTGAAAGAGAATGAGTGCAATGAGTCGAAGAAAAAGAGTTGTATGGAGAGAGTGTGTGTCGGGAGAAAATGCTCAGTCATGCCTCAGGAATGTTGTGGGTGCGCTTGCCGGTGTGACTAAACCATTTTTCACAGCAGTAATCTGAGGAAGCCGTCCGTGTGTTGGCAGCGTGGGCTGCATGGTTGAGCCTGGGAGGTGAGAGGAGGAGGTAGGGATAGAGGGAGATAGCGGAGGATAGGAAAGGGGGGGGGAGGAGTCACATGTAGACACAGTTTTAAATTCTCTCTCTCTCTCCCTCTCCCTCTGTCTCTCCGATTCAGAAAGGAGTTGTAAACAAGCTCTGAGGATTTACAGGCCTGCTGAAATAGAGTGTTGACCCCTGCATTCCTCTGAGCAATGTATTCTGGAAGAATCAACACTGGGCCTGAGGTGGACCTCTCTCTCTCTCTCCCCTGTCTACTCTGTTCTCACCCCTCCTCGTTTTTCTGTAACATATTTATCCGACCACCGAATGAAGGAAGGCCTCTCTGGGGGAGGGGGGGAGGGTAGTTAGCCCCCCTCCCACCTGCACACTTGTGACTGTCATTGGTTTGACTGATCACCTCGAATCCACGAGCAGATGGTTGGGTGAGGGTCAGCGATATTACATAAGCCACATTGTTCCTCTGGCGAAGCCATGAGCATTGGACTCATGGGTCTCATCATCTAGAATTATATCTGGGAAGGAACATCGCCATTAGGTTTCAAACTGAACCAGAACACTGTCGAAATGACAAGATAATAATCAGGCTATTAACTCAGGGATACATGATAGAGAGAAAGAGTGATGATATGTGTATAATTATGTAATGAAATGTATACTATACAATCCTATATTATATAAGACAGTTTTGATAAAAAATGTTAGCGAATAATATTAGAATGACTCATATGAGTACACACACACACACACACACACACACACACACACACACACACACACACACACACACACACACACACACACACACACACACACACACACACACACACACACACACACACACACACACACCGAGTTCGAGTTAGCAATGAAACTAAACCCTTGGTGGGGCCTCCTAGGGCATCTTGAAGTGAGCTAACATTGCTTTTAGGATTTGTGAGGAAGTACGGCAAGCTATGTTTTGAGCTCTGTGGTCTGTGGTGAAGATGTCATACTTGGCTCAGAGCCCTGCTAGTCACCTGATGTGAATGACATAATGTTTATCTGATTATCATCATCTGATAGAGGGATATGCTTTCAACCTCCAACCCAGACTGTTGGCGAATGGTCATAACATTCTCCTGTTGAGCTCTCTATATGTAGCCTGATCTCAGATCTGTTTGTGTTGTCTTGTCAACTCCTAAGGTCAATGTCATTCCAAACAAGTTGGCTATAAAGCAGCACAAACAGATCTGGGTCCAGACTACAGGGTGCAGTTCCATAGTTACCTCCACTTCCCTGAGAGAATAGCTTGGGTGTCTGCTATTACCACCACAGTCACCTCTACTTGCCATATGATACCTGTCCACCCCCAGGGTTTGTATTTTGAGGTCAGTGGCCCATAGCCTTAGGATGGACAGGAAGAGATGTGACATTCTGGGGACTTGAGGAGAAGTGATATATTATCTGTCACCATTATTGTCCCCCCTGCATCACTGTCTAGAGCTTGAAACTGGAGGTGACATCAAACCATACGGCTGGAAGCTGACTCGACCGTCTCACCCAGCATGTGTGGTTAGAGATGCCGGTTCAGTAACGGTCTGGGTTACGGTCGCCTCATTGTCGACCATGAACATGTCAGAGATAGTCTGTCACGTCGCGTGAAGACAAAGGTCCTTTGTGCTGAGGAGTCAGGACATGGTTCATAGCCACAGAGATTGAAGAATACTTTTGAAGCACGCTGAAAAAAATAAAGTGGTTATGTCCTCCACTTTTTCTAGGAAAATTAGACTATTTTACACCAAATTGTTTCCAGTGCCTGCTCTGAGAAGGATTCTGATTGGTATGGTAAAACTCATTTTTCAAAATGAAATGACTGAGAAGGGTGAGCTCTCTCTCTCTCTCTCTCTCTCTCTCTCTCTCTCTCTCTCTCTCTCCTTGGCAGTCTCAAACCCCAAAGTAATACAGTGGACCTTGCACTGCGGCTGGGCTGCCAAATCAAACACTCGACATTTCACAATGCATCTGACCCCTGGCTTCAAAACTTGATAAACACACAGTCAACTGACGTATCTGAATTACAGCTTTCAAGTGAACCCTCCATAATGAATCATGCCCATCATAGCTTTGCTGTGCTTCAGCACTTGACCGAAGATGATAGAATGGTAAAGTTAGCTTTAGCCTGCCTCTCCCGTGTCCATTTCATTGTTCTCTCCTAAGTGTTCAAAGCCGTAAAGGCAATGGGCAGCGCTTGTGTCAAGTGTCAACTCCATGTCATTGTGCAGTTTTGTTGATGTTAACGCACCTCACTGAGAGCACATATGACCTCAATCTAAACTTGGGGGCGAAAGGCCTAGTGGTTAGAACGTTGGGCCAGTAACTGAAAGGTTGCTGGATCGAATCCCTGAGCTGACAAGGTTCTGCCCCGTTCTGCCCCTGAACAAGACAATTAACCCACTGTTACCCAGTAGGATGTCATTCTAAATAAGAATTTGTTCTTAACTGACTTGCCTGGTTAAATCAAAATAAACTTCCTGTACTTTCTGCTCGACCTGAGGCGAGTAGTGATGAGGTCATCATAACAAATTACACATGGGTCATTATGGACAATTGCCATAGAGACTTGAGGAGGTGTCATGTGAGTTACAATGAAAGAGGTGCTCAGTGCTGTTAGGACAGAGTGAATACACAAATGGGGCTTGTTTCTTTCTTCCCTCCTTTCCACCACTTTATGTTATCTCAGGGGTTCCGAGGAATGCTATTGCCTTAAATAACGTCACAGACCATGTCAGAGCTAGAACATTAGGGAGACACATATTTCAGCCTCTGAAGCTTTCCATATTTCATGAACTTATGCAACAGCACTCCACAGATCGTGAATTCCTTAATGTTTAATTGTGGCACCCTGGATTTTATTCAAGGTCTTTGATCTGTAATTAATAATGGTGATGCCTCTAGTGTCTGTGTGTGTGTGTATGTGTGTATGTGTGTGTGTGTGTGTGTGTGTGTGTGTGTGTGTGTGTGTGTGTGTGTGTGTGTGTGTGTGTGTGTGTGTGTGTGTGTGTGTGTGTGTGTGTGTGTGTGTGTGTGTGTGTGTGTGTGTGTGTGTGTGTGTGTTTGTGTGTGTCTAACCTACGTGATTGTGGCAGCAGTGTTGCCAGTTCCTTTCCTAGAAGCAACAGAAATGGGTCAGTGTGTATGAGGAGGGAATGTTTTCCTGCACACAACACCTGTCCACCATGCTTTTGTTCTAAGTTTGCGAGTAAGACACACACACAAACATTCCCCCCTCCCTCAATGCCAGAAAAGAGGCCAGAAAGAGCAGCTTTTACAACTCTTTGATGTCACGTCTGTGTAAGCTACCTGAGAAAGATTACGGACTCTGTCTGCAAGGTCAGATAAACTGCTAACGATTGAGACCTGACAAACAAACAGGAGTGTTGATTACAAATCCATCAGCATGTCACCACACCTAAAGACAACAGACAACAGCACACAGAGGGCTGTAAATTATAGCAGGAGAGCAGGTCAAAGTGCAGGGCTGCAGGGAGATGGTCTGTTAGGTCCCTCATTTACTTCACAGTCTAATGAACCCTTCCTACAAACAGCCATGTACAGGGCCCATATTCCTAAAGCATCTCAGACTAGGAGTGCTGATCTAGGATCAGTTTAGCCTTTTAGATCATAATGAATAACACTAGCTGTCATGATCGTCGTTGTAAGCATACTCAGACCAAAGAGCAGCTTGGAATCGGTTCGACATATTTTTATTTAAGTGAACCGCACAAAAAACAATAAAGAATACACTAAATGTGATGTTCTGTAGTGCTCACAGGCCTCAACACAAAAACAAGACCCCACCAAACACAGTGGGGAAATGGTTGCCTAAATATGATCCCCAATCAGAGACAACGATAAACAGCTGCCTCTGATTGGGAACCATACCAGGCCAACAGAAATAAGACACCTAGATAAGAACACCCCCTAGTCACACCCGACCTAACCAAAATAGAGAATAAATAGGCTCTCTATGGTCAGGGCATGACAGTACTCCCCCCCCAAAGGTGCGGACTCCGGCCGCAAAACCTTTGCCCCAGCCCAGACCACGGGTCCGGCCATGGGGCCGGGTAGAACGCCCTGCCCAGACTGGGCATTGGCGCAGAGGAGGTCCCCGGCCATGGAGCTGAGTTGGCCACCGTGCCTGGACTGGGCATCAGCTCAGAGGAAGGCTACAGCCTTGGCGCGGGACAGGACGCCTTACCTAGACTGGGCACCGGTGCAGAGGAAGACTCTGGCATTGGAGCTGAACTGGACGCCGTGCCTGCACTGGGCACTGGCGCAGAGAGAGGCTCCTGCTCTGGTGCTGGACGTTCTGGACCGTGGACCGTCGCAGGAGTTTCCGGACCGTGGACCGTCTTCTCCCAGACTGGCTCTGGCGCGCTCTGCCGACCACCTCGTGTGCCCCCCCCAAAACGTTTTTTTTTGGGGGGCTTTCTATGTGACCGCAAACCCCGGCGTTGTCGCTATCCTCCCTTCTCTCCTTATGTCTCCTTCCACGGAAGGCTTTCGTCTCCTGCAATAATTTCCTCCCAAGTCCAGGATGTCTTCTCCTCCTTTATCTCCTACCAAGCCCAAGATACATTCTCCTCTCGGGCACGCTGCTTGGTCCTGTTGTGGTGGGATCTTCTGTCACGATCGTCATTGTAAGCATACTCAGACCAAAGAGCAGCTTGGAATCGGTTCGACAACTTTTTATTTAAGTGAACCGCACAAAAAACAATAAAGAATACACGAAATGTGATGTTCTGTAGTGCTCACAGGCCTCAACACAAAAACAAGATCCCACCAAACACAGTGGGGAAATGGCTGCCTAAATATGATACCCAATCAGAGACAATGATAAACAGCTGCCTCTGTTTGGGAACCATACCAGGCCAACAGAAATAAAACACCTAGATAAGGACACCCCCCAGTCACACCCCAACCTAAGCAAAATAGAGAATAAAAAGGCTCTCTATGGTCAGGGCATGACACTAGCCTTCTAGATCACCAGTCTTACCCTGAGACGCTTTAGGAATACGGGCGCTGAGGAATAGAACTCCCAAAATCATAGATTTGGTCAAAAGGATTTAAGTTTGCCTGCATTAAAGTCCCCGGCTACTAGGAGCGCCGCCTCTGGGTGAGCGTTTTCTTGTTTGCTTATGGCGGAACACAGCTCATTCAATGCTGTCTTAGTGCCAGCCTCTGACTGTGGTGGTATGTAAGCAGCTACGCTACAAAGAATACAGATCAAATCTCTCTCGGTAGGTAGTGTGGTCTACAGCTTATCATGATAAACTCTACCTCAGGCAAACAATAGCTCGAGACTTCATTAGATATCGTGCACCAGCAGTTGATTACAAAAATACATAGAACGCCGCCCCTTGTCTTATCAGACGCAGCTGTTTCATCCTGCCGGCACATCGTATAACCAGCCAGCTGTATGTTGATTGTTGATGTTATCGTCGTTCAGCCACGACTACGTGAAGCATAAGATGTTATAGTTTTTAATGTCCCGTTGGTAGTTTAATCGTCCGCGTAACTTGTAAATTTTATTGTCCAAAGATTGCATGTTTGCTAGCAGAATGAAGGGAAGTGGGGGTTTATTCCATCACCTGCGAAATCTCAGAAGGCAGCAGGACCTTCGGCCCCTCTTTCTCCACCTCCTTTTCACGCAGATCACGGGGATCAGGACCTGTTCCCGAGGAAGCAGCGTATCCTTCGCGTCAGAGTCAGAGTCGTGAAAGGAAAAGAGGATTCTGCTAGTCCATGGTGAGTAATCGCAGTCCTGATGTCTAGAAGTTATTTTCAGTACTTAAGAGACGGTAGTGGCAACATTATGTACAAAATAAGTTTTTAAAAAACTAGTTACAAACAACGCAAATAAGCGTTGGCTGGGGGCACGTAAAACGTCTGCCATCTTCTGCCATTTGAAGGGTTGTCTCAGTCACCAGATCACAACCCAATTGAACACTTATGGGAGATTCTGGAGCATAGCATGAGACAATGTTTATGGGAGAATCTGGAGCATAGCATGAGACAATGTTTTCCACCACCATCAACAAAACACCAAATGATCGTAAAAGAATGGTGTCCCATCCCTCCAATAGAGTTCCAGACACTTGAGGAGTCTATGCCAAGACTCATTGAAGCTGTTCTGGCTTGTGACGCCCTATTAAGACACTATGTTGGTGTTTCCTTTATTTTGGCAGTTACCTGTACCTGTACTGACAAGCTAAGGAAACTTTACACACGTGACATTTGAACAGTTACTGTACGTTTTACAGTAAACATCCTACAGAGTTGGTGCTCATTTTGTCCCTGTGTTTTATTTTTTGCAGCCTGGTTTCTGCCAGTTCTAGATTTTCTTCTCTCAATTATTCTACCAGTTCCAGGATTAACTTTCATGAAAACAACTGCCAAGTGACTGAAGCATTGGGAAACAAAGTGTCCAGAGTAAGGCACAATATAAAGTATAGAAAACATCCTGTATGGATTCCTGGTGCGTTATTTGTATCCTTCCTGTTCATGGCATTTGACGTCAGATAACACAATAGCTCTTTTGTATCAAATGTTTGTACTTTTTAGTCGGGGAACTGGGTTTTTGTCTTTTAAATGTCAAATTAATAATAATGTAATGGAGGAAATTGAGGATTGAGGCTGTTTTGGGGTTGTGTGTGTGTTTGTATTTGTGTGTGTGTGTGTTTATGTTTACAGTCGTGCTCATATCATACTGTAGCTGCTGTGCCACAGATTCAATACTCAACTTCGACTGTACTAGGGTGCTAGTGGGGGGTAGGCTGGGAGGGCTGGGAGGGCTGGGAGGGCTTGGGGCCTGAAGGGCTGTGTTGTCAGGTCTGGAGAGATGTAGAAAAGTGGCCCTTTTCCCTAGGCCTAGATCTGTCCTCCTCCTGAAATACCTGTGGATTTATGGACCAGTTCAGGATACATCTCTCTTCCTGTGAGTGGGGGTCCACCCCACCCACCACATCTAGCTGCATTACAAATCATCCTTTCTCTCCTCCATAATCACCAACGATCTCTATACAGGGAGAGCAGCAAGGTATGATGGAAAACAAAATTTACACTAGGATGTGTCCAATGTAAATTCAGGAAAATGACTTGCATGTTCCAGTAAGTGTAAGACACATACTGTAGTAGGCCAAAGTTTCGTTCTCTGTCAGACATCTTCCCTCTGTTTTGGATCCAGATCAAACCAGTCTAACTACTTCCATCCATCTAGAATGTATGAGCTGTTCAGTCTGTTGCCAACAAAAGCCCCCAGTTTCAGCCCACAGAGAGCACACTAACATTACATAGGGTTTGAGTTCCTCCGGCTGTTTGTTAATCATAAACTTTTGACGGTGCAGCGAGACAGTTTCCCGGAATCAGCTGTCGTTCCCAATTGCCCGGTTGTAATGGGAAGAGGGGGAATGTGGGGGGGGTTTCCTGTGAATGTAATGGCCACATCAGTGAGTCCTGAGGCTGAGACAGACCCTGCCCGTATCGACGGAGTGATGCTGATACACATAGATACACACACACATGCTAAAGCACACATACAGGCTTGCTCTTTTGCCTTGTTGCTGGCTCTAACCAAACACACATACCCGCCCTGGCCCTAACCTCTCTGAGAAGGCATGGTCCTGAGCGTGTTCCGAGGGAGCAGTGTTCCAATCCAAGCCCAGTCCTGTGTCTCCGGCCTGGGCTTCGATGGTTTCCACATGTGGGGGCGGAGACACGGCTCGCTGGAGCCCCAACATCGTCCAGGGATTCAACCAACGGCAAGGGAAGTGACACGCCAGGCCAGGGATGACATTTAATAATAGCAGGTTAATGTTTTGGATGGAACAGGTAGATCCACGGTAAAGCTCTTCTAGTATTGGACTGGTACCAGTTTGAGAAATGGAGCTGGAGTGACAGGATATTTGGTTCCAATTAGCATGACATTAGCAGAGGTTGGGACCTCTGCCAGAGTAGACAGTTAGTGCACTGTTCAAATGTTTCTCTTTGGGACGGTGCCATCCAAAGGTTCAAACGACACCAGTACAACCCTGTTTCCATTGCTCTTGCTCATGGTTATTAGACAAATACATGTACGGAGAAACACCCTTTCCACGACTGACTGTTGCATTCTTTCTCACGGACGCGCCGCAAGTCTTTACAAGTTACTGAGTATGACATCTACTCAACTCAGCAAGTGAGTCAACAACATGAATGAAAAACATTTTGATTCTGTCGGTCCTAACTGAGGTGTAGAGTGCAGTCGTCTCGAGAGGAGCCATGATAACTGTGACGTGAACCTTTCTCTTTTCTCCCTCCCCCTCTCTCTCTTCCTCTCCCCCCTCTCTCTCTCTAGCTCTCTCTATTTATCTTTCTAGATCTCCCTCTCTCTCTCTCTTTCTCTCTCTCTCACACACACACACATCCTAACCCACAAGATTCCCCATGACACACACACACACACACACACACACACACACACACACACACACACACACACACACACACACACACACACACACACACACACACACACACACACACACACACACACACACACACACACACACACACACACACTGTGCCCTCCCCACCCACACAAGCCTCCTCTCTGTGGGCCAGAGTTTAATTGCAGACACATAACATGCTCTGGAGCCTCTCCAGGATCCAACTGAGAAAGGACCAATTAATAAGCAGGCTGCATCAGAGCCAAGTGTCCAGCACTAATCAGAAGAGGAGGGGGAGGGACAGGAAAGACTGTCATTTGTGTGTTTGTGTGTGTGTGTGTGTGTATGTGTGTGTGTGTGTGTGTGTGTGTGTGTGTGTGTGTGTGTGTGTGTGTGTGTGTGTGTGTGTGTGTGTGTGTGTGTGTGTGTGTGTGTGTGTGTGTGTGTGTGTGTGTGTGTCATTCACCACTTTCCCAGGATGCAACTTAATCCTGCAGAGCCAGAGAGAAACCGTTAGACAGGAATGAGTTTTAAAACCCAACCAGAAACAGATCGCTCTGGCTTCAAGACGATTTTAATGAATGCCTTATTGTTTTTGTCCGTCTTAGTCATACAGACAAAACTGATGATTAATATGATATCAAATTAATGTTGTTTTGTTTTTCAACAAACAAGTCTTAAGCCATGCAGACAATGTTGATTGGGATTTTGAGGTATTCTTCACTCGAGCAATCAGTATGATAGAATGATTTTAGGGCTGTTTTGGCTTAGCTGGATACCGAGTTCAGTTCATGTAGGATTTTAGGATGAGTAGAGCTTCGGTCTAATGATGAGGGTGATTGAGATATGGAGTTTGTGAGCCTTATTGGGGTTGGCGTGGTTGGTTTTCATCAGTGTGACAGAAGATAGAAGGAGAGAACCAGAGAGAGAGCGAGAGAGAGAGAGAGAGAGAGAGAGAGAGAGATGATGAGAACAAGGGGGGTTAAGTGGATCACCATGGGACTGGGAACTTCTCATTCTGTCTTTTCCAATCGGGGGAACAGAGGAACAGAGAGAGGGAGATTCTCTTACAGCCATAAGTGCCTCTCTCTGCTCTCCCTGGCAGTTTCTCTCTCATGTGGCTTCCTGTCACAGGAGACTGACACTGCAGGCCGCAGGCTTCAGTTGCACGGGTTTGTTGTTCTGACTGGAGAAGGAAGAGAGGATGAGGGGAAGGAGGGTGGGGATTCCAGGGGGTTGGTTGGGGGGCTGTGCAGAGGTTTTGTGGGGAGTCATCAGAGGATGGGGGGCTCATGTAGACAGTTCCTCTCCAGGAGATAGTCAAGGCCTGGTTCCAATAAGAGAGATGGTGATAGGAGGCTTGGTTCCCATCATGCTTTCACCACCACAACTCCCAAAGCCTCCAGCCCTGCAGCCCCCAGACCCCAGTTAAGACCTGTCATTAAGTCAGTTTGAGGAAGGGGATTTGCCCCATGGTAAACAGACAATTGTACGCAGACATACAGTACATAAACGTAGACAGACAGGCACGCACGCGCACCAGTGGAGGCAGCTGAGGGGAGGACGGCTCATAATAATGGCTGGAACGAAGTAAATGAAAACCATGAGCCCGTCCTCCCCAATTAAGGTGCCACCAACCTCCTGTGACACACACACCACACCACACACCCTCTCTCCTCCCCCATACACTCTCTCGGGCCTCTTCCGTTTTTACTATCTCAAACACAGCATGACAACCTTGTCTGGCACAGATATGAGCAGACAGTCATTGCCACACTACTCCACTGCAACCCTGATAAACAGAGCTCTGATCTTCAACTTTGAGTCATATCATGTCTTTAGTACTTTTACAAGGGGTTAACGGGCGCAAATACACACAGATGAATAGAACTAAATGAGTCAATAGACTTTCCAGTTTTATTCCAATCAAGTGTCAATATGATTTCATGATAAGAGAAAAGGGAGGTACTGACATAGTTTGCTCTCATTACAACCAATAAAACATAATAAGTCAATTGTTCTTCAGCCACTGGGGAAAGTGCACCAATTGCTTGTGAAAAGACGGAATTGCAGTGTATGTTTGACATTACACAGGTGGGCTCTCATAAAGATGATATTATCAGGGCGGAATCCATGCCGCCAATGTGAAATCACGTAAAGTGGGCCCACTATGAGTGACATCTCCCAAACCTCCAAGACCAATGATGAGTTTAGCAGAGAAAGCCCCCTCACATCTGAAGTCCTACCTCCCTGTCTCCTCTTCCTGCCGTCCTCCCGTCCTCCTTACATGTTTCAGCTCCAGTCCTCCTGTCCAAAGTCCCAATACTGTACGAGGTGGATATACAACTCTACCACTGGTCTGTTTACTCCGACAGAATGGAACAGAAGTTTGGACTCAAACAAAATAGACTTGTGCCATGCCAAACACAATGTCATTGAAAAGTGTCCACACTAGGGCCAAAGCAAATTGACACTCACTCTCAGTGTTACAGTTCTCAGAGATACAGTACATATCATTTAAAGTACACAGTATCAAAACTCCAGGTATCAACAGGAGCCCTATGGTCCTATGAACCCTGGCCAAAAGTAGTGCATATATAGGAAATAGTGTGCCATTTCAGAATGAACCACACTATCTAGTTCTCTCACGTCACACCGCTCCTCCGCTCTCTCCACTGGCTTCCAGTTGAAGCTCGCATCCGCTACAAGACCATGGTGCTTGCCTACGGAGCTGTGAGGGGAACGGCACCTCAGTACCTCCAGGCTCTGATCAGGCCCTACACCCAAACAAGGGCACTGCGTTCATCCACCTCTGGCCTGCTCGCCTCCCTACCACTGAGGAAGTACAGTTCCCGCTCAGCCCAGTCAAAACTGTTCGCTGCTCTGGCCCCCCAATGGTGGAACAAACTCCCTCACGACGCCAGGACAGCGGAGTCAATCACCACCTTCCGGAGACACCTGAAACCCCACCTCTTTAAGGAATACCTAGGATAGGATAAGTAATCCTTCTCACCCCCCTTTAAGATTTAGATGCACTATTGTAAAGTGACTGTTCTACTGGATGTCATAAGGTGAATGCACCAATTTGTAAGTCGCTCTGGATAAGAGCGTCTGCTAAATTACTTAAATGTAAATGTAAATGTAGTTGAGAGGGGTAACAGGCGCTTTCACTTGTGTTGCTAGATTAAGTCTACTGCCTGGTGTTCTTGGACACCAATTACTCTTCAACATGGTTTCTGATTCTCCACCATCCCCCTCCTCCCCTCCTCCCTCTCCTCCATGTTATGTACGCTTTAGAGGAGAGGAGGAGGGTGGAGCGGTATGATGAACTCTCATGGGGTTATCCAACCATGGCTCCAGCAGCGAACAGACCATCAGCCATGACATGGCCAGAGACAAAGTCCAGAAGGGTTATGTAACATATGAGGCGGGGTAGTAGGATACTCACTTCATTACATTTCAGTCATTCAACAGACATATTCGGTTGTGCAACTTGACTAGGTATCTCCTTTTCCTCTCCCTTCCCTTATCCAGAGCGACTTACAGTGTGTGTTTTCCTCTTACGGTCGTTACCTAAGACCATGTTTCAGCTTTTAGGAAACGTTCTGTTAAAGTAATGAAATATCAAGAAGATAATGTCAAGCTCCTTAAATATGCTGAGAATGTTCCAAAGCCAAGCAACTATCCTGCACCGTTACCAGAAAGTTCTTGGAAGGTTGTATGCAAAATAACCACAGGACAACCGAGCTCTCACCAAGCTATGGTTCTCAGAACCTTATGTGCTAACTGGGCAGTCTGTGTGTATGAGTGGGTGTGTGAGTTTTTGTGTGATTAATTGTATTGATAGTATGGCGGATATACAGTCTTCTTTTCACGAGGTGCTTATGACCCAACTTTATTTCAACCACACCCCTAACAGTCACACTCACATGCTGACACACACACACACACACACACACACACACACACACACACACACACACACACACACACACACACACACACACACACACACACACACACACACACACACACACACACACACACACACACACACGTGCGCGTGCGCACACACACACACACACACACACACAGAGTTGAGTTGTGTACAGCTAATGACTCTGGGCCTGGAAAGAGTATTGTTTCACGTTTTGGCCGCAAGCCAACATTTCACACAGGTAAAAGTTGACTAAATCATGATGGAAGCCATCCAGCCTCCACTTTTCTTTTCCTTATTCTTTCTTTTCCTTCAAATTCACTGCAGTCTGTGGTGATGAATAGAATGAGACAGGGTCGGGTGGAGAGGTGTGAGGGGGGGGGTAGGACTACAAATAAAAGAGGTCATATTTTTGCGGTTGTGAATGCAGAGAATAAATAAGAAGAGAGGGGGGTAAATAAATAGAAGAGGGAGAAGAGGGGAACAGAGGAGGGGGATAGAGAAGGGGAGCACTGTGGGGTATAGGGGCGTAGTTGCGGTATAAGAGCCACTCCTCCTGCCGTTTGTAACAGGGTGGATGGGTGACATGTGAGTACTGTGGCTGCAGGGCCTTTGTGAGGGTTTCTGACTGATGTTTTTCCTCACCGTCAGACACACACGCACGCACGCACGCACACACACACACACACACACACACACACACACACACACACACACACACACACATACACACACACACACACACACACACACATACACACGCACACACACTCACATTCCCAGCCTCTGGCTGTACTCTACCCTCTCACACTACATGAACAGATTACCACCGGGGCCCATGACACATAGATTGAGCTGTTCAATGACTGCCTGAAGGCATCTCTATCTTGCACATAGATAAGCTGTAAGTTATCCAAGGAGCTGTTATGGAGATAGATGTTATAACAGTAAGTCCTGATCAGGTGACAAAGGTGAATACATTCAACTAATCTAGTCTAATGATGTCCCAGGTAATATAGAAAAGAAAGGACTACACACAAAACAAATATAGCAGTCAATTTCTCCCTCCCTCCCTCCCTCCCTCCCTCCCTCCCTCCCTCCCTCCCTCCCTCGCTCTCTCTCTCTCTCTCTCTCCTTTTCTTTTCTTCTCTTCTCTCTCTCCCTCTCTCTTTTTTTTCCTTCTCTTCTCTTCTATTCTTTTCTCTTTTCTCTTTTCTTATCTTCTCTTTTCTCTCCCTCTCTTTCTATGTGTCTGTCCATCTTAAGTGCTGACCCATTGGTTCAGGGGCAGGCTGCAGAGGTCAAAGGTCATTCATGTGATGGTCTGGAGGTCGGCTCAGCTTAGGCCTGCTGAAAGTAACCTGTGTCAGGAGTAGACAATCTAAGCAAATCTACTACACTTGGGTCAGTGTTTGAATGCCCAGTACAGTCAAAGCTGTGATTTTCCTGTGTTCATATATATTTTCACACTATAAGGTTGGAGTAGTACTGTGAAATTGAGATAATTATGATTATGCCCTTTTAGTGTAAAAGCTGTCAGAAAAGCCCGCCTGAAATTTCATCCTGTTTTGGTGGGATGGAGTTTTGGACAGCCGGTAAATGAGTTAATAGACCAATAAGAAATAGAGTTTGAAACCTCTCTGCCAATAACATCTAGTTTTCAGTTTCCCCCTCCCCACTCAGACCACTCCCAGACAGTCCTAGCAAAATTCTTGATTGATGAATTGCTCTTTGCTTGGGAGCATTTTTCCCCCTACTTTTTGCCCATTTTAATTGAAAACAATCACAGTAAGGCACTTAATTGTTACCCCGAAGTGATTTCATATATAGGTCAAAACGGCTACATTGGATCTTTAATGCGCGTTGGGTCAGTGTAAAGCAGTGTTCTAGGAAATGCCCATTCTTATCCAGAGCTGGTTAAAACCGATGAAGAACAAAATGGAAAGGCAGAAAAAACACAATATGCTCTTAAGTGATCAGTGATCACACTGGGCACTTGACCAGCCAGCGGTCACATAGTGTTCAACCTCTGTGACCGTGACCAGGCAAGGGTTTAGGCCAAGCCCCACTCCAGAGAGTGACCGCTGCATTGAGCAATCTTGGCTGAACTTGCTGAACCGCTTGCGTGCGGTCGGAGTGGAATTCGTTTGTTCTGTGGTCATCACACACTCCCACTGCAGAGCACCCTGGGTAATAGCAGGCTCATTCTCTTTCTTTCTCTCTCTCTCTCTCTCTCTCCCTCTTAAACTAGTGGGGAGGTAGGGGAGACAGAGAGGGGAGGGAGAGACAGAGGAAGACTGGGAGGTCTGGTCTCCTCGTGGTCAGTGGCTGGACCTCTCTGTGTCTTGGCAGCCGTCACGTCTTTAGCAAAGCCAACATGTTTGTTTTAGGATATCATCAGGTTTCTTATTTACAGGAACCCAACCTGTGGTCCGATAGCGTTCCTACCCCCTCAATGATGCCTCGTGAAGAGCTATTTTCATTGTCATCGAATCCTAAGGATTGTACAAAGTTGAGAAACTATAGATCCTATAACAGTATGCAACACTGTAGGATAACTCGGATCTGTTGATTCATATATCTATTTGGGGTAGGGAGATAGCAGAGGGGAGCATGCAATGGATGGATAGACATACAGACAACCCAAATATGCTCTTACATAAGAAAGTTCAGCTTTCAGATTGCAAGAAAAAAATGCTGTTTTCTCTCGCCTAGAGTCAAATCCATTTCATATACTAGTAAAGCTCAACATAGTCTTATATACAGCATTGTCGTGTAAAGAGATTGAAGCCTACTAATACTGAAACTGGAAGCATATTTGGGACAAAGTATGTAAATACCAGTCATTTTGGACAGGAAAAGCCCTAGTTTCCCATTCAGTGAGCAGGTTTGTGGGTTTTTCTCTTCCCTACTTATTATAGGACAGCTCAACTACATAACCACATGTAATTATTTCAATGGAACAACATGCCTCTTGTCCACGCACACGCACACACACGCATACAGACACACGCACACGCACACACTGTTTGATTGAGTCCGCATGAACTATGACTTCGGAGGAGGGTGAACCAGGGCGTCTTGGGTTAAATAATAGTCTAGCTTAGGGACAGATTGTGTTCCCACTCAGTTGTCCCCAGTAACACTGACAGGTAAACCAACACCCCCCATTTAAAACCTCAAACCTGGTCACCTAAGACCTCTCTTTCACAACATGTGTGTTTGCATAAACGCAAGAGGAGAGGAGAGAGGGAGAGAGTGTCTGAGGCCACAGTGTGTGTGTGTGTGTGTGTGTGTGTGTGTGTGTGTGTGTGTGTGTGTGTGTGTGTGTGTGTGTGTGTGTGTGTGTGTGTGTGTGTGTGTGTGTGTGTGTGTGTGGGTAGGAATCCCATTTGTATTTTTATATTTATTACTGTGGTCCAGCAACATTAAGGCAGTTATTTAAAATATTACTTAACATTACATGTAGTAACACTACCCAATACATTTAGTGTGTTCCTTCAAGCCACTCCTCCACTATCATATATTTACAATACAACATCCATGTGTGTAGAGGGCGTGTCTTATCATGTGAATGTGTGTCTGTGCCTTTGTGTGTGTCTCTTCACAGTCCCCGCTGTGGCATTCAATGTATTTTTATCTATTTTTTAAATCTGATTCTACTGCTTCCATCAGTTACCCGAAGTGGAAAAGTTCCATGTAGACATGGCTCTATGTAGTGCCTTTAGGATTGTGAAGAGACCTCTGGTGGCATGTCTTGTGGGGTATGGATGTGTGTCCAAGCTGTGTTCTAGTAGTTTAAAACAGACACCTCGGTGCAGTCAGCATGTCAACACTTCTAGTCAAAACAAGAGGTGTTGAAATCAATATCTCCTCCACTTTGAGCCATGTGGGATTTACATGCATATTATTCATGTTAGTTCTCTGTGTACATTTAAGGGCCAGCCGTGCTGCCCTGTTCTGAGCCAATTGGAATTTTCCGAGGTCCCCCTTTGTGGCACCACACGACTGAACAGTAGTCCAGGTGCGACAAAACTAGAGCCTGTAGGACCTGCCTTGTTGATAGTGTTGTTAAAAAGTCAGAGCAGTGCTTTACTGTGGACAGACTCTTCCCCTTAGCTACAGTTGTATCAACATGTTTTGACCATGGAAGTTTAGAATCCAGGGTTACTCCAAGTAGTTTAGTCACCTCAACTTGCTCAATTTCTACATTATTTAATACAAGATTTAGTTGAAGTTTAGGGTTTAGTGAATGATTTGTCCCAAATACAACTCTTTTAGTTTTTGAAATATTTAGGAGTAACTTATTCCTTGTCACCCATTCTGAAACTAACTGCAGCTCTTTGTTAAGTGTTGCAGTGATTTCACTCAAGGTAGTAGCTGACGTGTATAGTGTTGAGTCATCCATATACATTTTTAAAAATACATTTTAGTACCTTTATTTAACTAGGCAGGTCAGTTAAGAACAAATTCTTACTTTCAATGACGGCCTAGGAACAGTGGGTTAACTGCCTTGTTCAGGGGCAGTACGACAGATTTTTACCTTGTCAGCTCAGGAATTTGATCTTGCAACCTTTCGGTTACTAGTCCAAAGCTAGGCTACCTTGCCACCCCATAGACACACAGGCTTTACTCAGAGCCAGTGGCATGTCATTAGTAGATTGAAAAAAGTATGGGGCATAGAGAGCTGCCATGGGGAATTCCCAATTATACCTGGATTATATTGGAGAGGCTTCCATGAAAGAACACCCTCTGTGTTCTGCGACAGGTAACTCTTTATCCACAGTATAACAGGGGGTGTAAATCCATAACACATACGTTTTTCCAACAGCAGACTGATCAATAATGTCAAAAGCTGCACTGAAGTCTAACAAAACAGCTCCTACAATCTTTTTATCATCAATTTCTCTCAGCCAATCATAGGTAATTTGTGTAAGTGTTGTGCTTGTTGAATGTCCTTGTTTACTGTAAAATAGCATCGTGTCTAGTCAAACACAATTTTTTCAAGAAAATGTTTCAAAGGCAATGCCATGACGTGCCCATTTCCATCACCAATTCAAGGACCTTCTATGCTAATGGACAGTGATATGGAGATTTTAGAACACACAGAGAAACCAGGGGTCCTGACCTCCAGGGGGCCCCCATTGATTTTGTTAGTCACTCTCACTCAGATATCATTAACAAGGCATAAGTCATGGCAAATGGGTAGAATTGCAGGACATTCTCTTTAAACTGCAAAAATGAGTAGAACTGGGAACCGGCCAGAGGGAAAGAGAGAGAGAGAGAGAGACTCTGTCGCCTCTCTCCCTCCCTCTATCCCATCCACCCTCCCCTCTCTCCCTCATTCTCTCCCAGGCCACTGTGGTTCTTTAATTGCTGTGAATTATGTGGCTTCTGTTTCTGGGTGAGTGAGAAAGCACTTAGTGTGTGCTACCATGTTTGTTGGAATGTCTCTTTGCCTTCCAGACCCGTGGTCTTAGTCAGATGTCCCATTCGTTCAACATACCAACAGAGGGATGAATGTGCTGTAGCATGTTACATCCACTTCCATGACCATGACATGACAGAATTAGTGGTCAAAAAAAGGGGCTTCAATCTTTAATCCACAGTGATATCATCACACACAAAATATACATAACCCTCTAGCACTACGAGTGCATATTGTAGGACATAGCAATATCCAATGAAGTAGAACCTTTCTTGTCTCCCTTGTTATGTGTCTCCATTAGTCTTTACTGTCTTGAGTAAGCTAAAGCTGAATAGCCATAGGCATTTTGTAGTTGACAATATCCACGATAAGATCGCCATCTAGTGGAGAAAGTCCATAGCAGTCAACAGCTGAGCTGAATTCTGCTCTGAGGACAAGTCACATACCAGAAATGTAATCTGAAATACAGGCCTCTGATATATGTTTTACTATTTGGACCAGTATTCATAAATGGTTTCAGAGTAGAAGTACTGATTTAGGATCAATTTAGATTTTTAGATGAAAATGAATAAGATTACATGGACACGGGGCAGGAACTGATCCTAGATCAGCACTTCGATGCTTGATACATACAGCCCCAGAGCTATTGGTTGACCATTGACAGCATAGATATAGAACTGATATATTCTTACCTTCTTACCTTACCTTAGGAACAGGGAGATGGGATAACTGTGATTCCTTCCATACATGTGAAACCTCTGTCAGATTGCGTTATCTATAATATATTAATAACAACATTTGCCATTTAGTAGATACTTTTTTCAAAGTGACTTACAGTCATGTGTGCATGCCTTGTCTTCTACATTATCTTTATACTTTATCTATATTCAGCATCTTCTTCATGAAAAAAAACATCCCGGAAAGATCAGGAGGCTGGTTTGGGGAGGGCTGCTCATAGTAATGGCTAGAATGGAATGGTATCTAACACATTTAGAACCATTTGTTGGATGTGTTTGATATACACGCCCAGAAATTCGTTTCCAGCCATTACTACCCTGCCACCAGCCACCTCTATTGACTTGTAGGCCTATACAAACGGAGGCTGCATAGGCCTACAAAAAATATATATATAAAAAAAAAACAAATGAACAAAAAGCGAAAACAAATTAAATGCACGGGGGCGCCCTCTCCATCCTGAGTGGGCTGACAGTGTGTGACAGTACTGCACTCTCAGCACCATAACACGCATGGTTGTGTGTAAGTGGGTGGGTGACTAGGTTGTGCCGGAAAGATTAACATCCGTTTTTGTTGACACCAGAGGAGCCAGCATGAGCCTCATTTCATATGGCAGTGAAAGAATTGGATGCTGACTTAATTCCTCTTTTGTTTGCACTGATGTGAGCAAAAGGGATATTTATCAGTTCAAGATTAGGGGAGTAGGCTACGACCAGTTGTTATGGAATACAATGATAGTATAACCTGCCATGACAGAGTCACTGTCTCGTCGGGGAATCCCTATATCTCCGCGGCAATCTTCTCTGCGGAGGTACTAGGCAATTTAATCGCCTTGGTCCTTTTGGAGATACGGCGCCGGCGGCAAATTCCATCCTTGTTCCAGGTGCTGGTGACTGCACTGGTGACTACAGATCTACTAGGTTCCTTATCCATCAGTCCTCTTGTACTAGCCTCTTATACACAAAACAGGACCTTGGTAGATATGAGTAAAAACAGAGCAGTATGCGCCTACTTTGGTTTCAGCATGACTTTTTTCAGCCTCGCCATTTTGGCCATTCTGTGCTCCATGGCTTTGGAGCGCTACCTCTCCTTTGGACAGCCGTATTTTTACGAGCGGCACTTGACAAAGCGCTGCGGATATATCACCATTCCACTCATCTATCTGGTCTGCATCTTCTTCTGCCTAGCACCTTTTGTGGGCTTTGGAGACTACGTCCAATATTGCCCGGGGACTTGGTGCTTCTTTGACATGAACCCAAACGTGACCCAACACAAAGTCTACGTCGGTGTGTATGCGTCATTGGCTCTTATCATGATTTCGACGACACTAGTTAGTAACTTATCTGTCGTCTACCATTTGATTATAATGTATCGGATGTGCAAAGCGCACCGTGGGGGAGTTACGCGACGGATACGGTTCTACCAAAAATCATTCGCCATGACTGAGGAAGTGGAGCATCTTCTGCTACTGGTTTTCATAACAGTGGCTTTCGTCATCTGTTCGTTTCCTTTAGTGGTAAGTAAGATCATTCGTTTCGATAAAGCTGGTCTAAATGTGGAAAATATTGAGACAGTCACATGTGCAGTGGAGGTTTTTCTTGTGGTCTTCCACATCACCACTTCTGCTTCTGCTACATCTAGAAATAAGCCATCATTTCAAATGTAACTTGCACAGAACAAATGGCATAGCCTACATGGAGCAATACCATTGACAAATTATGATTATTTATTGATTACATATTACCAGGGCTCAGAGGTAGACATTGATTTGGAGGCCCCAGGCAGACCAGTCTCAGGCCCCAATCTGAATGCACCTCATTGCTGCAGCTTAATTTAAATGAAAGTCACATTTGCAATCACATCACATGAAACAATGCATGGGAGCTCGGCCAGGGTGAAATAGTACATTATTATGAACCAGTCCTCGGGTAATTAATAACATTTGTTTCTACTATTATGAGAAAAACTTGGATTTTAATATTGATATGAAGTATATATATATGCCATTTAGCAGACGCTTTTATCCAAAGCGACTTACAGTCATGTGTGCATACATTCTACGTATGGGTGGTCCCGGGGATCGAACCCACTACCCTGGCGTTACAAGCGCCATGCTCTACCAACTGAGCTACAGAAGGACCATGTATGTATATTGATCTATTATGAATTATGAAACCTAGGAGGCTCATGGATATCAGCACCCCTTTCCATAGCCTTACACAGTAATTATAACTTAGGAGTATAACTTATAACTTCCGGAGGACGTCCTCCAACCTATCAGAGCTCTTGTAGCATGAACTGACATGTTGTACACCCAGTGAAAGGATCAGAGAATGAATCTAGTACTGAAAGCATCAGCTACAGCTAGCAAGCAGTGCATAGAATGTGGTGAGTAGTTGACTCAAAAAGAGAGAAAGACAATAGTTAACCAGTTTTGTACAAATGAATTTATTCCAAAATACTTTGATTCACTAGTTTAGCCTACTCAAACAGAGGGATGCTATGTTAGCTAGCTGGCTATGACTGTCCAACACAACACTGGAACTCTTCCAAGTCAAGGTAAGCTTTTGGTTTTACTAATTTATTGCCATCTGGGCCCGCCGGTGTAAGTGCTAAACTGCTTATTGACACTGCAAGGTTACTGCATGATTGTAGCGGGTTTACTAAAGCATTAGTTCTATTAGCTATGTTGACTATGACATTACTTTAGTTAATATGGTGACAACAATGTAGGCTGTGTGTAGCGGTTATGATATGGTTTTGTTTGGAAAGGTTTTTTTCGCATGGTCATATACAGCTGATGTGTTGTGCATTGAAGTCCACAAGCGAAGGGAAACTCTCGTTTGCAACTGTTGGACTAATGATTACACCCTATATCAGATAGATGCAGGCAAGAGTGTGCAAGGTGGTATTGAATGTTTCATTGTTTGTCCATGTGTCACTGTCTGTCACCTCAATTGTTTTCTATCAACCTGTGTGCACTAAGTTGTAGACATTCATTCATTGGCTAGGGTATAGGTCAAATTTGAGTATCATATCGTAGCCTAAACCTCTTGCTGATACATTGAACTGAGTGACTGGAATATGAATGACAGTCATCCAATATGCTGTAATAGAAATAAGGTCATGCTCATGAAAATAAAACATCTTTTAAAACCTTATCTTATATGGCATCGACCGCCACCGCTGGGCACGGTGGCCAGGCAAACCCCCCTTCCCATTTCAATCTTAACTTTTGAAGCTTCCAGCTGGTTTTAAAATTATGCCCAGCTCATGAGGTGCCTTTGTGATGTGAGGCCTGAAGGTATTTACTTTTCTGCCTAATGGTAAGACCCCCACTGCCAGGCCCTTTTAATTGATCTTTTATTTAACCTTTATTTAACTAGGCAAGTCAGTTAAGAACAAATTCTTATTTACAATGATGGCCTACAGCAGCCAAACCCGGACGACACTGGGCCAATTGTGCGCTGCCCTTTGGGACTCCCAATCACAGCCGGTTGTGATACAGCCTGGATTCGAACCAGGGTGTCTGTAGTGATGCCTCAAGCACTGAGATGCAGTGCCTTAGACCGCTGCGTCCTACTTACTGTAGTTTTCTTGCACCTGTTATAGCCTAAGCCTACTTACTACTACCAAGACTACCTGGATTGTAATAAATAATAATGAAACATTTGGTCTGTCTTAATTGATGACCATTACATGGTTTTGTTGATTTTGAAATTCTGAATAACTGACTGTGATGCCTCTTCTCTTTTCCCCCATATAGCTCCGTGTGTATGTTAACTTTACAGGCAGGTCAAAGGAGAGCCATGCCACCGATCTCGCTGTGCTTCGCCTGCTGTCCTTCAACTCCATCATCAACCCTTGGGTCTTCATCATCCTCAGGCCATCAGTGCTGCGCTTCCTCTGGAGAAAGCTGACACTGAGTAAGGCCCAGAGGCCTCCAGAGGCCCCCACATTCCCCCAGGAAAAGTCTCTCCCAGTTGGGGGCAAACTCCCTCTGCCAAGCCCACTTATCGAGCTCCAGAACGACGATGTGGAGGGAGTGGACAAGACATAGGGCACGTTGGAGCGGATCACCTTCGTCAAGTCGTTGACCATCATTGGTCACCGTCTTTCAAAGTGTGTTGCATGATGGTTATAAAAATGGTCCGACTTGACATGTCGACAGCATGAACTTCACAAAAATTACGTGATCAAATGTCATGCAGTTCTTGATGAAGTCGTCTTCAAGTCGCTGCAGTTGCTTCTCACCAACTGCACCATGCAGCCATTGCCTGCATTGTGCGAGGCACTATTGGTCAAACAATCATTCTTTTTTTTAAATGACCCACGCGCATGTTGTCAAATACATGACTGAAACAGGAATCAACTTTGAACGATTCTAAAGTTACAGGGGATACAAATGAAAAGTGATATTTCAGATCTCTCAAGAACCAATGAATTGTACACAAGTTATGTTTCCAGTTTGTGAGTGTGTGATATGGGGGTACAGAAAAGTGTATTTTGATATTTATACAGACAAACTTTTATAAACAATAGCAGCTACATGTTTGTTGACACTGCCATGTTGATCTTAGCTTTGCTGTTGGAAACTACAGTGTCCGACTTTTGGCTGTCGCAGATACACCTCGCCCGACTTCACTCCACAACTTTAGTCTACAGTGGGTTGCTTTCGCTCCCTACCACTCAAACAAGCCCATAGTGTCAGGCATATTGGACTAGGGGGCCAATGACCCACTCTTGAAGGATTTAAGATAATAACCCTCTGACATCAGCAGGAGCCCAAGAGGTCACAGGAAGTGATTTGTCAGACATCCACTGACTGGTTGAAAGGACACCCGGACACTGAAGTGCAGTGTCTTCAATAATATAGGGGACATTCACTTACTGACTTCCATGTCAGACACTGTAGTTTCCAACAGCAAATCGAATCAAATTTTATTGGTCACATACACGTGTTTAGCAGATGTAGTGAAATGCTGGCTGTGGCGCTGATAGGTTATACCCATACAATATGCATTTGGAATAGGACTTAGCATTTTAAGAATTCATTATGTGTCTATTTATATCATTGATTTATTAAAAAAGGTTTATTATCAGCACTTTATAGGACTGAAATTAAAATTTGACCAAACTACTTCTGGATGAATGGGTCGAGTATTTACTGTATTTATGAAGGTCAATGACAATAACAAGTCGGCTAATCTTAAACTGGCTGTTGATTGGAGAACCAAATATATTGTGTAAGTATTGTATTGAATGTTTGCATTATGTCACACCCTGATCTGTTTCACCTGTCTTTGTGATTGTCTCCAACCCCTCCAGGTGTCGCCCATCTTCCCCATTATCCCCTGTGTATTTATACCTGTGTTCTCTGTTTGTCTGTTGCCAGTTCGTCTTATTTGTCAAGTCAACCAGTGTTTTTGTGTCTTAGCTCCTGCTTTCCCAGTCTCTCTTTTTCTCGCCCTCCTGGTTTTGACCCTTGCCTGTACTGACTCTGAGCCCGCCTGCCTGACCACTCTGCCTGCCACTGACCCTGAGCCTGCCTGCCAACATGTAACACCCCTAAAACTTGGCGGTTAGCAGTGCCAAACCGGCCACTCCACGTTCCTGGGAGCCTTGTTTACCTCCCCCGGAATGCTTTAATGGAGAGCACCTGTCGGGCGTATTTTCAGCCCTCCTCAGATCACTCCAAGATAGCCAACCTCATCACGTTGATGTCTGGGAAAGCTCTCACCTGGGCCACCGCCGTATGAGAACAGCAGCCGGCCATGTGCATGAGTTTGGAGGGGTTCATGGGGGAGGTGAGGAAGGTTTTTGATGCCCCATTCTCCGGGAGAGAAGCTGCCTGGAAGCTAATCCAGCTCTGGCAGGATGCCCTCAGAGTGGCCGACTATGCTTTGGATTTCCGCATGTTGGCTACGGAGACTGCGTGGAACCAGGAAGCACTGTTCGACATGTTCCTGCACAGCGTCTCGGAGGAGGTTAAGGACGAGCTTGCTGCTCCCCACAGATCTTGACTCCCTCATCGCTTTGACCATCTGCATCGATGGGCGATTGTGGGAACGACGGATGGAGAGGAAATTTGATTCCGCTCGCACGTCCAGGGACTTAGAGCGCTGGACGGGTGCTCTATTGATCAGATCACCCATAACACCAATCCCATCAAACTATGTGTATCAGGAAATCACAGTGAGACCATTCTCCTGGCTCCAGCGACACAATCCTCTCATTCCTCTGGTCTATAAATAAAATAAATAAAAATAAAAAATATCCCAATGACCCAGGGCAGTGATTGGGGACACTTCCCTGTGTAGGGTGCTGTCTTTTGGATGGGACGTTAAACGGGTGTCCTGACTCTCTGAGGTCATTAAAGATCCCATGGCACTTGTGTTAACAGTGGTGTTAACCCCGGTGTCCTGGCTAAATTCCCAATCCGGCCCTCAAAACATCACAGTCACCTAATAATCCCCAGTTTACAATTGGCTCATTCATCCCCCTCCTCTTACCTGTAACTATTCCCCAGGTTGTTGCAATAAATGAAAATGTGTTCTCAGTCAACTTACCTGGTAAAATAATGGATAAATAAAAATAAATAAATACAATTAACTGGTCTACGGGTGCTATCATGGGCTGGAGTCTGTTCTGCCACGCCCATTGTCTGAAGTCGGCGCAATCTGCCCCTGGACATCTTCCTCGGAAGTTGCTCCGGACCTCTCAGCCATTCCCGCGGAGTACCAGGACCTCCGGGAGGTGTTCAGCAAGTCCCGGGCCACTTCCCTTCCGCCGCACCGCCTCTATGACTGCGAGATTGACCTTCTCCCTAGCAACAAGCCGTCCCTTTGACGTCTGTACTCTCTGTCGGGACAAGAGACCAAGGCTATGGAGACCTACATTGGGAACTCCCAAGCTACAGGATATATCCGTCACTCTTCCTTTCCCGCTGGGAAATGTTTCTTCTTCGTGGAGAAAAAGGACAAGACCCTGCGCCCATGCATTGACTACCGGGGACTCAATGACATTACTGTGAAGAATCATTATCCGCTACCACTCATTTCCCCGGCCTTCAAGCCGATCCAGGGGGCCACTGTTTTCTCCATGCTGGATCTACAAAACGCCTACCACCTCGTGCGGATACGAGAGGGGAACGAGTGGAAGACTGCCTTCAACACGGCTAGGGCCACTACGAATACCAGATCTGGCCTTTTGGCCTCACCAACGCCCCTGCAATGTTCCAAGCTCTGGAGAATGTTGTTCTCTGTGACATGCTTAACCGGATCGTCTTTGTCTACATTGATGACATCCTCATCTTCTCCCACTCCCCCCAAGAACACATGCTCCATGTCCGAAAGGTTCTCCAGCACCTTCTGGAGAACCAGTTGTTTGTTAAGGCGGTAAAGTGCGAGTTCCATTGCTCCACCATTCCTTTTCTGGGCTACATCATCTCTGCTGGGAGTGTCCAGATGGATCCCAAAAAGGTGAGAGCGGTGGTGGATTGGCCCTATGTCCAGGGTGCAGCTGCAATGCTTCCTGGGGTTTCGCCAACTTGTATCGCCACTTTATCTGGGGTTACAGCACCCTGGCCTTCCCCCTGTCTGCACTCACCTCTACCAAGATTCCGTTCGCGTGGTCATCTGCCACTGACCGTACGTTCCGGGACCTTAAACACAGCTTCACCACTGCTCCTATCCTGGTTCATCCTGACCCTTCCCATCAGTTTGTGGTGGAGGCCGATGCTAAGGATGTCGGAGTGGGGGCTGTCCTATCCCAACGTTGTACCCTGGACCTTAAGCTGCACCCCTGCGCCTTCTTCTCCCACCGCCCCAAAGCCACGGAGAGGAACTACGATGTGGGGAATCGGGAGCATCACACGGTGAAGATGGCGTTGGAGCAATGGAGGCACTGGATAGAAGGGGCGGAACATCCGTTCATTGTGTGGACCGACCACAAAAACCTGGAGTATCTCCAAACCACCAAGCGCCTCAACTCCAGGCAAGCGAGATGGGCCCTGTTGTTTACCCGGTTCAACTTTTCCCTCCCTTACCGGCTGGGGTCCAAGAATGTCAAGCCGGAGGCCCTGTCTCACCACTATAACCACACGGTTACCACGCCGGAGCCCGAGACCATCCTATCTACCTTGTGTCTGGCGACGGCACTCTAACCACACGGTTACCACGCCGGAGCCCGAGACCATCCTATCTACCTCGTGTCTGGCGACGGCACTCAGTTGGGTTATAGGGAAACAGGTCCGGGAGGCGCAGCGGTCCCAGCCAAACCCTTGGGGGGCCCAGATAACCGGATGTTTGTGCCTGACACTTTCCGCTTCGCGGTCCTGGAGTGGGCCCATTCCCCCAGGCTTGCTTGACACCCGGGTTCTCGTCGGACCCTGGCTTTCGTGCGACAACGCTCTTGGTGGCCTACTATGGTTCCGGATCTTGCCGCGTTTGTTGGCGCCTGCACGGTCTGCACACAGAACAATACTCCTCGGCAAGCTCCAGCTGGTCTTCTCCAACCACTGCCTGTCCCTCATCGTCTGTGGTCCCATATATCTCTGGATTTCGTCACGGGTCTCCCCCTGTCTGATGGAAATATGGCCATCCTGACTGTGGTCGACCGGTTTTCCAAAGCCACCCACTTCATTTCTCTCCCCAAACTACCCTCGGCCAAGGAGACGGCCCAGCTTATGGTGCAGCACATCTGCTGGATCCACAGATTCCCGGTGGACATGGTCTCCGACCGGGGTCCGCAGTTCTCGTCCCGGTTCTGGAAGGCATTCTGCACGCTCATTGGGTCGTCGGCCAGCCTGTCCTCTGGATTCCACCCCCAGTCCAATGGCCAGTCAGAGCGAGCCAACCAGGACTTGGAGACGAGAGATGCTGCCTATACTTCGCCAACCCTCCCACCTGGAGTCAACAACTGGTATGGGTTGAGTATGCTCGCAACACCCTCCCTTGCTCTGCCACGGGTCTTTTGCACTTCGAGTGTTCCTTGGGATACCAGCCTCCGCTCTTCCCAGAGCAAGAGGAAGAAGTCAGCAATCCCTCTGCCCAGATGTTCATCCCCCACTGTTGCCATACCTGGAAGAGAGCCCAGGCC
Source organism: Oncorhynchus keta (assembly GCF_023373465.1). Lineage (NCBI taxonomy): Eukaryota > Metazoa > Chordata > Actinopteri > Salmoniformes > Salmonidae > Oncorhynchus > Oncorhynchus keta. The sequence continues at coordinate 54,075,286 of NC_068439.1, read as the reverse complement.
ACTCTGCTGAAGACCACTACCAGGTATAGATGACAAGCAGATTGCCATCGGACCCCTGCTCCACGCTATTGGCTCGGGCAGAGGGTATGGCTCTCCACTCGCGACCTGCCCTTCTAGCTGGAGTCCCGTAAATTTTCCCCCCATTTCATCGGTCCGTTTCCCATCTCTAGAGTCATTAGCCCCACTGCTGTTTGTCTTTTTTTACCCCGTACCCTCTGTATTCACCATACTTTCGATGTGTCTAGGATTAAGCCTGTGTGTTACAGCCCTTTGTCTTCTGTTTCCAAGCCCACCCCTCCTGGTTGACTGGGAGGGTTATGGCCCGGGGGAGAGCTGCTGGGTCCCCGCTAGAGAAATCCTGGATCCAGCCCTCATCGCCGACTTCCACCACCAACACCCCGGTCAACCAGGTATGCGTCCAGGTGAGACGCCAAGTGGCGCCCATAGAGGGGGGTACAGTCACACCCTGATCTGTTTCACCTGTCTTTGTGATTGTCTCCACCCCCCTCCAGGTGTCGCCCATCTGCCCTATTATCCCCTGTGTATTTATACCCGTGTTCTCGGTTTGTCTATTGACAGTTCGTCTTAGTGGTTGCTATCAAGTTGTGATTTATAGTCTTTTATGTATAGCATTGTCATTAACTCCAATTTGAATGGTAGTCCGTTTTAGGGCTCCCGAGTGGCACAGCGGTCTAAGGCACTGAACACGGCATCAACATGCAGTGTCAGAAATGCTTGTCATTTTAGGATGTTTATGTTAAGCTGGAGGAGTGGAAATGTGCCAGCTTGGAGGAGGTCACTAAAGCACAGAGTGTCTCCTATGCGTGGTATGAAGTACGTAAACTTTGGATAACTGCTAGCTCAGCAAAGAAGGTTCCTGTGCACACCTCAACAAATCCAGACAACTTTGTGCGGCAGCATCTCTTCCCCAGGTTCCATGGGAACGCAGCAAGCACATATGGCAAGTAGAACAAGCAGGTGGCCTACAAATTAGTCTAGAGAGTAGAGGCACAGTAGTGGGTGTCAAGGAGCCATGGCTTTCTGCAAGCCCAGATAGTGTTAAACTCTCAAGAACTTCTAGAAATCAAATGTCCTGTTCTGAGTAAGAAGTGTGAATCTCTGACTGAACTGTTCTCTAGCAAACTCACGATGTGAAGCTGGTGGATGGGGTTCCTCAGCTGCAACCGAATGGCGCCCGTGGGTACTACATGCCGGCCGCAAATGGGCATGTTCTGCACAGGACTGGAGAGACACAAACTGCTGTCTGGGCTCCATCCGAGCAGGTTGTTATTGATGTGCCTTTTGATGTGAAGTTCTGTGCTGATGTTATCCCTAAACTGAAGACATTTTATTTCACAGATATACTAAGTCTGTGCTCCAAATATGTTATTTTGTGTGGTATCTAGGCTCGGGGCCTAATACTTTGTTTTTAAATAGTTCTTATTTTGTGTTATTTTGTGTTCTAAAGCTCACTCTGTTAGCTCTACCGTATCTAAGTATAACTCCGTGGTTTTTGTTGTTGTATTGTACAGTTCTCTTCATATATGCACATTTACCTGATTATATTTGCATAATTCTTCATGGTGTTTTTTATGTCTTGCCTCGTACAGCTCTTTTCATACAGTACATGTTTATTTAAGGCCTAAGGATAACTCCTTATGATTTATGAATATTTTTTTATTGTACCTTGTATATCTCTTTCTTCTCATATGGCACTATGAATTTATCTAAGCATACCGTAACTCCTCTTGCTCGTGGCAAGTTATGGCGTGAAGAAAAACACGATGAAATTCCAATTGTTGACATTTTCTTTGATTCTTAACATTTTGAAATGAAGGACGAGGAGGCATGTCTAAAGGTTTCAAATGTGTTTTCGGTTTGATTCTGGATTTGGTTTTCAAGAGCACAAATGAATAAAACTGTGTGGCACTTGATAAACAGTTGTCTTCCCTCTTGGTCTGTTAGATATTTTGATTTTGAAGAAAATGTATTTAAAATAGATTTAAGAAGGCATGATAGTGGCACCTAGTGGATTCCTGTAATTATAAGGAACAGGCAAAGTTACAGTATATTTCAAATGTAGAAACATTAAAATGATTCAGAATAAACAGGAAACTATATATATATATATATATCAAGTATATATCAAGTATATATACACATTCATATATATATATACACATTCATACACACACATACATTATAGTGTATAAAGTCACATTTAGGATGTATGAACATTCTCACTGCTCACTCGGCATTCTCATGAATGATTTCAACCTGCATGTCAACAAGTGCTGCACAGATTCTAAGGACGTTGTCCATTTTGTGTGTCAGGTTGATGGGAACAGTCTGGGAGAGGATTTTTGAACACCTTGTGTAGTTTGATAACTCTCTCAACATGTATTTTCACATTAGCTATTCTTCTCGTGCTTGTGACATCCTCATCAGACAGCCGGCTTCCTTTCTGAGTGAAGGCTGGTATGGCAAGGTTTACCTTCCTCTCATACAGCAGTTCTCAGATGGTGAAGCCCCTGTCTGTCATTACTTCATTGCCAGGCCTAAGGTATTCCAGGAAGCCAGAGTTTTGGGTGATGAACTTGTCACTGCATCTGCCTCCATATGCAGGAGAAATGAACATAATGAGTCCACATGGAGCAATGACAACCAAATACTTGATAGTATTGCTGGAATAATAGTGGCTGATTGACTCCCCTCTGGATATCGATATTGTGTGCTTTCTGAAGAGTGGTTTCAGAGCAGTCGATGATGCATGTAGTGTTGTGGAACTTCTCTTTGAAGCACTGAGGCATTGTGTTCTGGATTGTCTCCCTTGGCAGTCATGGAATATAGATTCTCATGTGCTCCTCCATTGTGTCAATCCAGTAAGAAAATATTCTGCTCACTACTCCCTGGGACACAGCAAAGCCTTCAGCAAGATCACCCTGGAGAAGATTCAGCTTCAGCTTCATAAAGGTTATCAGTATTTGATCAGTGATATGCATTTTTAAGCTAGCCATGTAGAATTTCTTCTACACGGTCAAGGAAAACACTAAGAAGGCCAGTATACAACACTGAGCTAGTGTCATTCTTCAGGATGGTATGGGTCAATGGCTGTGCACTACCACATTGGGTTTGTTTGTGGCAGGTGGGCTTGTTAACTGGTTCTCTTGACACGTAGCTGTGATCAGTCAGTGCTGGGACCTCCATTGAGCTCTTATCAGCATCTTTATGCTGAACAGGTAGTGCATCTAAATCACACTCAGATCAGACTCTGCATCATCACAGTTGTCTTCATTTGTTCACCATTGGGGGCAAGCATAAGAGAGATCATAAGTTTAACAAAACAAGAATAGGGCCTCAGAGCCTGGAGGTACTGAGGTGCCGTTCCCCTCACAGCTCCGTAGGCAAGCACCATGGTCTTGTAGCGGATGCAGAAGCCATAGAGAGCAAACTTGGGAAGGTTGAACACCAGACTGGATGAGTTGTAAAAAAAAACACTTGAACATTTAATAATTTAGCTAGTTAGACATTTCATGAGCATCACCAGTGGCATGCCAGCAATGTAGTCATGGCACAGGGGGAGACATTGTCAGACACAATGGAGTTGTTGTGATGGCGAGATCATGGAACGGGCAGTCCTTCCCCGGGAGGAAGAGCAGCTCCGTCTTGCCGAGGTTCAGCTTGAGGTGGTGATCCGTCATCCACACTGATATGTCTGCCAGACATGCAGAGATGCGATTCGCCACCTTCCCTCAGGCCATTGAGTATCAGCATCTTTATGCTGCGGTTGCATTGGCACACTCAGATCAGACTCTGCATCATCACAGTTGTCTTCATCTGTCAAGCAAATATAAGAGAGATCACAAGTTTAACAAAACAAGAATACACAGACAGCCTACTGGTCATGGTTAGGTAAAAAAAAAACACTTGAACATTTAATAATTTAGCTAGTTAGACATTTCATGAGCATCACCAGTGGCATGCCAGCAATGTAGTCATGGCATGGGGGAGACATTGTCAGACATTAGTTGTTGGATAGCTAATAATGTAGGGACTAACTAGCTAGGCTAGTTAGTGAGCACACTGTATCAGATGGGCTGCCCCCAAGCTAGCTATCTAAGTGAGTACAGTATGTAGCTAGTTACAATATGTTAGGACTTAGGAGTGGCTACCTACTACTAACATAGTTAGCTAAGCTAGCAAATTTATGCCTGATTCAGAACACCCCATTTGTGACAATAGATAGCGAGCAGCAGCTAGCTAACAGCTAGCTAACAGCTACATGGCCTGTATTTGTTGATGTCCTGATGAGACGTCACCTTCTGGTCTGTACTGGAGCAAAATAGCCCAACCACTTCTCAGTGAAAGGATGCTCTTCAGTCGGCCTCTTGTCCACAAAGTGACAGGAACACACACACGGTTTGGTGGTTTCTTCAAGTTCAATGTTTTGAGCCAAAGCTGAAGAGACTCCTCATCCTTAGGAGGTGGGTACAAATCAAAAGGCAACTCACAACTGCACTCCAATCTGAAAAAAGGTCTGATATACCACGGCTGTCAGCCAAATCCAAATTCAGGGCTCGAACCACCCACTTCATTATCTAATTTAGACAATGGCATTGTTGAATACTCATTTCTGATTGGCACTCTAGAGTGTGCATCATTTCCCTACAATGCATGGTATATCATTCAATGGCTATAGTTCATTCTTACATGTTCTATGTTTGAGCTGCTTTTGAAAGCAAAAGTCCAATTGAAACATTATTGCAGTGTTGTATTAAATGTTCATTATAGCAAGCTAGGACTGATGGTTTGTTTAGCTAACTAGCAAGTCTATGTCTTTGGTTACCAAGGCAACTAATGTAGATATCTAGTTAACTTGCTAGCTACTTCAGTGGACGTTGAAAACATTTCTATCTGCAAATGACACCCAACGCACCGTCCAGGCACACCCTTGCAACTCCATCAACCATCAGCCACCACCAGAGATTGAAAATGACCGTGAATATGCCTGCCAGCTGTTCTGCGCATGCTCTGAGAACATGCCCTGGAATAGCATGTTGTGAGAGCGAGATCACCCAATCCTCTGGGTGGGTGACGGCCCTCACAACCGGCTCGATGTTGTTGTCAAAGCGTGCATAAAATGCGCTATGTTCGTCTGGTAGAGGCAGATGCCCGCTGCCACATGCATCGGAGCCTGTGTAATATTATTCCTATATTGTCCTTTTGCTCATTTGATTACACTGCGGAGGTTATAGCAGGCATTTTTGTACTTATTCCTGTCCTCGAGCGTAGCATCAGGGTTGTCTACGATAGCTTTGTGTGCGGTAGCCCTGTTCTGAAGTTTGGCGCCAACCTCTTGGTGTCATCAAGGCCAGAAGAACCTTTGTATAAAATTAGCGTTTCCATTAGTATTGAACAGGAACATGACGTCTATCAAATGTGTACTGTAACAACTGTGTAGCCCAGGGTTTCCCAAACTCAGTCCTCAGGACCCCAGTGGACGTTTTGGTTTTTACCCTCGCACGACAGATTCAGAACATTGGTCTTCACCAAGTTTACTGGGCGCGCTGCTTAATTCTAATTCATCAACCACTTCTGCCATCTTCCCTCCAAGGCAGACTTCCTCTATGGGTGTAACGCAATGAAAAAAGACTCCGCTGTCGGCAACAAAAAAAAAACACTCCACCCACGAACATGCAGGCGGGTAAATCTACACACGTGCACCCTGTAGCCGCCATAAGGCCTTCTGCATCTGCGGTGGAAGGCGGGCAAGCTACAGAAGTGTTTGTCCCACTGTGAGACATCCTGAATATCGGTCTTCTCACGAAAACCCCTGTAGCGGCCGAACTGTTTGGCCTACAAATGAATATGACCACTCGATGGAAAGATGACTCTCATGAACACGATGGTATTAGTTTTGCTCTACCACAAGTGTCACGGGAGGTAACCCTGAAGGTAACCCATACAAATTAATGGAAGTACGGAGGTAGTTTTGTCCCAACAAAAATAAGGGGTTAAATATGTGAGCTTTCTTATATATCCTAGATATAGGTGTCATGGTCGTTGCTGGAAGAAGACCAAGGTGCAGCGTGGTGAGGGTACATTTTCCTTTTATTTGGAATGTCTCCAACAAAACAAGAAACAAACTGCACAACCGTGAAGCTTACAGGGCTAAGTGCCACAAACAAAGTTAACTACCCACAAAGACAGGTGGGAAAAAGGGCTGCCTCAGTATGGTTCCCAATAAGAGACAATGATAGACAGCTTGTCCCTGATTGAGAACCACACCCAGCCAAAACAAAGAAATACAAAACATAGAAAATAGAACATAGAATGCCCACCCCACATCACACCCTGACCTAACCAAATAGAGAAATAAAAACAGCTCTCTAAGGTCAGGGCGTGACAATAGGACAGACACTTTGAAACCTAATTCCTTGTGAGATATTTTTTTGCCATTGTCACAGTTTTCATATGGTGAAGGAGAGTCGGACCAAACTGCAGCGTGTATATTGCGATCCATGTTTAATCAAACAACGTAAACACAAATAAACACAAACACTACTAAAAGAAACCCGAAAACAGCCTATACTTGTGTCAACTGCCACAGCACAAGGCCATCAAGACACTCAGGACAATCACCCACAGTACAACCAAAGAATATGGCTGCCTAAATATGGTTCCCAATCAGAGACAACGATAAACACCTGCCTCTGATTGAGAACCACTTCAGACAGCCATAGACTCTCCTAGAACACCCCACTAAGCTACAATCCCACTATCTACACACCACATACAAAAACCCATGTCACACCCTGGCCTGACCAAATACATGAAAAAAAAAACACAAAATACTACGACCAGGGCGTGACAACCATTTACAAATTCGTTAGTCAATGCCTTTCTATGAGCTATAAATAATTGCTTTTGATACCTAAAGGGGTCCTAAAATAAAATCCACGGTATGACGATCTTAAAAAAAATTCCATATGTTAGCTTAGTAGAACCCCGCTCTCCGAATGACATTTAGAGGTTAAGGTTAGGTCTATGGTTTGGGGAAGGCTTAAAACAAAATTATGAAAAATGTATGTTTGTGAATTTCACTGGACCATTGAAGTTAGGAAGAGATTTGTCTTATTTACTGTAGGTTTAGCTCTAATGCTCCATATTTACTGAATCTCTCCAAATGGTCCTTTATTGAACTACAGAATGAAGAAAACAAGTAAATTATGGCTCCAAGTGCAACAAGATATCAAACTGAATCTCAACAGTACACTTCCAGGAAAGGATGCACAGTCATCTCACAACCGGTCTGGTTGCACTGATAAACATAGATTTGGACACGGAGCCCACTTACACTAACAAACAGTACGTGTACAGCCCATAAAAATGTATCACTTTTATAAACAAGGACATAGGATTTCGAAACACGTAACTCAGAACTTTATTTTCAAAGGGATCTAAGATTTCTTTGCAGTGATATTGACAGGGACTCTTCATGTTCATATCAGTTTGATTGGACAGCTCACAGAATGTTGCACGTCTTATGATAATTAACAAGGAACAGACAACCACTAGTAAGAACCTAATTCCTGAGCCGACATAACTATAAGTGATAGTTTACCGATTTCAGGAATTGTTGGCACAATGCTAATGTTGCTAAAAGTTAGTGGTTAGTTTATCAAAACCAAAGTGTGGATTGCAATCATTCTTTGTCCATAGACAAATCATACACGGTTGAACAGATGTTATAGCGGGTGCAGCAAAATGCTTATCTTACTAGCTCCCAACAATGCAGTAAAATGTCGAACACGTACACAAAAAATACAACAACAAAAAATGTATCAAGAAATGTTGGAACGAATACCAAATTGCACTGTAACAGTAATCCAAATGCAATCTATACGTATATACACCGGATGAATTTACACAAGATATATACAGTTGAAGTCAGAAGTTTGCATACACTTAGGTTAGAGTCATTAAAACTTTTTTTTCAACCACTCCACAAATGTCTTGTTAACAAACTATAGTTTTGGCAAATTGGTTAGGACATCTAGTCTGTGCATGACACAAGTCATTTTTCCAACAATTGTTTATAGACAGATTATTTAACTTATAATTCACTGTATCACAATTCCAGTGGGTCAGAAGTTTACATACACTAAATTGACTGACTGTGCCTTTAAGCAGCTTGGAAAAATCCAAAGAATGTCATGGCTTTACAAGCTTCTGATAGGCTAATTTACATAATTTGAGTCAATTGGAGGTGTAACTGTGGATGAATTTCAAGGCCTACCTTCAAACTCAGTGCTTGTGAGGACCCTGTGAAAATGCTGGAGGAAACAGGTACAAAAGTATCTATATCCACAGTAAAACGAGTCCCCTATCGCCCTAACCTGAAAAGCTGCTCAGCAAAGAAGAAGCCACTGCTCCAAAATCGCCATAAAAAAGCCAGACTACGGTTTGCAACTGCACATGGGGACAAAGATTGTACTTTTTGGAGAAAGGTACTCTGGTCTGATGAAACACACATAGAACTGTTTGGCCATAATGACCATCGTTATGTTTGGAGGAAAAAGGGGGATGCTTGCAAGCCGAAGGTGGCAGCATCATGTTGTGGGGGTGCTTTGCTGCAGGAGGGACTGGTGCACTTCACAAAAATAGATGGCATCATTAGCAAAGGAAATTATGAGGATATATTGAAGCAACATCTCAAGACATCAGTCAGGAAGTCAAAGCTTGGTCGCAAATGGGTCTTCCAAATGGACAATGACCCCAAGCATACTTCCAAAGTTGTGGAAAAATGGCTTAAGGACAACAAAGTCAAGGTACTGGAGTGGCCAACACAAAGCCCTGACCCCAATTCCATAAAAAAATTGTGGGCAGAACTGAAAAAGTGTGTGAGAGCAAGGAGGCCTACAAACCTGATTCAGTTACACCAGCTCTGTCAGGAGGAATGGGCCAAAATTCACTTGTTGTGGGAAATTTGTGGAAGGCTACCTGAAACGTTTGACCCAAGTTAAACAATTGAAAGGGAATGCTACCAAAAAGTAATTGATTGTATGTAAACTTCTGACCCACTGGGAATGTGATGAAATAAATAAAAGCTGAAATAAATCATTCTCTCTACTATTATTCTGACATTTCACATTCTTAAAATAAAGTGTTGATCCTAACTAACCCAAGACAGGGAATTTTTACTATGATTAAATGTCAGAAATTGTGAAAAACTGAGTTTAAATGTAGTTGGCTAATGTGTATGTAAACTTCCGAATTCAACTGTATATCCTACCAACGGGACATTAAAAACTGTAATATCTTATGTTTCACAGAGTCGTGGCTTGAACAACAACATGAATAACATACAGGTGGCGGGTTATACACTGTATCAGCAGGATAGAACAGTAGCCTCTGGTAAGACAAGGGGTGACGGTCTATGTATATACTGTATGTAAACAATATCTGGTGCATGATATCTAACAAAGTCTCAAGGTTTTGCTCGCCCGAGGTAGAGGGTGATGATAAGCTGTAGACCACACTATTTACCAAGAGAGTTTTCATCTATATTCTTCATAGCTGTCTATTTACCACCACAAACCGATGCAGGCACTAAGACCGCACTCAATGAGCTGTATACGGCCATAAGCAAAGGAAGGAAGGAAAACGCTCATCCAGAGGCGGTGCTCCTAGTGGCCGGGGACATTAATGCAGGGAAACTTAAATCCTTTTTACCTAATTTCTACCAGCATGTTAAATGTGCAAACAGAGGGGAAAAAACTCTAGACCACCTTTACTCTTCACACATACAAAGCTCTCACTCGCCCTCCATTTGGCAAATCTGACCATAATTCTTTCCTCCTGATTCCTGCTTACAAGCAACAACTAATGCAGGAAGCACCAGTGACTCAGTCAATAAAAAAGTGGTCAGTTGAAGCAGATGCTAAGCTACAGGACTGTTTTGCTAGCAGACTGGAATATGTTCCGGGATTCTTCCGATGGCACTGAGGAGTACACCACATCAGTCACTTGCTTCACCAATAAGTGCATAAATGATGTCATCCCCACAGTGACTGTAAGTACATGATTGGCTGAGAGAAATGTATGATAAAATGATTGTGAGGAGTGCCTTGTTAGATTTCAGTGCAGCTTTTGACAAAACTGAAATGTTATGACTTTACACCCCCTGCTATAATGTGGATGAAGAGTTACTTGTCTAACAGAACACAGAGGTTGTTCTTTAATGGAAGCCTCTTAAATTAATCCAGTTAGAATCAGGAATTCCCCAGGGTAGCTGTTTAGGCCCCTTGCTTTTTTCAATTTTTACTAACGACATGCCTCTGACTTTGAGTAAAGCCAGAGTGTCTATGTATGCGGATGACTCAACACTATACACCTCATTTGCACTCACTGTATATAGACTTTTTGTTTTCTTTTGTTCTACTGTATTATTGACTATGTTTTGTTTATTTCATGTGTAACTCTGTGTTGTTGTATGTGTCGAATTGCTATGCTTTATCTTGGCCAGGTCACAGTTGAAAATGAGAACTTGTTCTCAACTAGCCTACCTGGTAAAATAAAGGTGAAAAAATGGAAAAAAAGAGTCAATACAGGACTAAGATCAAATCGTATTACACCGGCTCCGACACTCGTCGGATGTGGCAGGGCTTGCCATATATTACAGACTTAAAAGAGAAGCACAGACGTGAGGTTCCCAGTGGCACGAGCCTACCAGACAAGCTAAATTACTTCTATGCTCGCTTCGAGGCAAGTAACATTAAAACATGCACGAGAGCGTCATCTGTTCTAGACGACTGTGTGATCTCGCTCTCCATAGCCGATGTGAGTAAGACCTTTAAACAGGTCAACGTTCACAAGGCCTCATGGCCAGACAAATTACCAGGATGTGTATTCTGAGCATGCACTGACCAACTGGCAAGTGTTTTCACTGACATTTTCCTACTCTCCCTGTGTGAGTCTGTAATACAAACATGTTTCAAGCAGACCACTGTAGTCCCTGTGCCCAAGAACACTAAGGTAACCTGCCTTAATGACTACCAACCCGTAGCACTCACGTCTGCAGCCATGAAGTGCTTTGAAATGCCTGTCATGGCCCACATCAGCACCATTATCCCAGAAACCCTAGACCCACTTCAATTTGCATACTGCCCCAACAGATTCACAGATGATGCAGTCTCTATTGCACTCCACACTGCCCTTTCCCACCTGGACAAAAGGAACACCTATGTAGGAATGCTATTCATTGACTACAGCTCAGCATTCAACACCATAGTGCCCTCAAAACTCATCAATAATCTAAGGACCCTGGGACTAAACACCTCCCTCTGCAACTGGATCCTGGACTTCCTGATGGGCTGCCTCCAGGTGGTAAGGGTAGGTAACAACACATCCACCATGCTGATCCTCAACACGGGGCCCCTCAGGGGTGCGTGCTCAGTCCCCTCCTGTAGTCCCTGTTTACTCATGACTGCACGGCCAGGCACGACCCCAACACCATCATTAAGTTTCCTGATCACCGACAACGATGAGGCAGCCTATAGGGTGGAGGTCAGAGACCTGGCCGTGTGGAGCAAGGACAACAACATCTCCCTCAACGCGATACAGACAAAAGCAGATGATTGTAGACTACAGGAAAAGGAGGACCGAGCACGCCCCCATTCTCATCGACAGGGATGTAGTAGAGCAAGTTTCAAACTATCATGGTCCAAGCACACTAAGTCGTGAAGAGGGCACGGCAAAACCTATTCCCCCTCAAGATACTGAAAAGATTTGGCATGGGTCTTCAGATCCTCAAAGTTCTACAGCTGCACCATCGAGAGCATCCTGACTGGTTGCATCACTGCCTGGTATGGCAACTGTTCAGCATCCAACCGCAAGGCACTATAGAGGGTAGTGCATACGGCCCAGTACATCACTGGGGCAAAGCTTCCTGCCATCCAGGACCTCTATACCAGGTAGTGTCAGAGGTAGGCCCTAACAAAGACACCAGCCACTCTAGTCATAGACTGTTCACTCCGCTACCGCACGGCAAGTGGTATCGGAGTGCCAAGTCTTGGTCCAAAAGACTTCTCAACAGCTTCTACCCCCAAGCCATAAGACTTGTGAATAGCTAATCATATGGCTACCCAGACTTTTTTCATTGCCCCCCACCCCTTTTACGCTGCTGCTACTCTCTGGTTATTTTCTATGCATAGTCATTTTAACTCTACCTACATGTACATATTACCTCAATTACCTCGACTAACCGGTGACCCTGCACATTGACTCTGTACCTGTACCCAATGTTCTGTAAATTGAGTGATGTGTGTTGTCATTTGTGTAAAAGTGGTGCTATTTTGTCTCAAAATGTTAATTAGAATTCTTTGGGAAAACATCCATTCCTGTTGCTTTTTTTCCACGTGAATGTTTTAAAAGTATCTAAAAATGTATTTTTGGGTGTTCTCTTTTTTGAGTTATTATTTTGAATCTGCTGATAGTTGCTTCAGGTTTGTTGAGTCTTAGATGGCTGTATCATCTGTCCCAATGTTGTTTAATTGTGATTTATTTTCGTTTTCAAAGAAGCTTTTAAAATGGTAATTTATCGCTTTGTTGTTTCTGACCCCTCTCCTTTCAACTCACCACCCACCTGCGGATCCAACTTCCCTAATCACCCTTCTGCTCCCTTCCCTAGCTATTTAAGCAGTTTGTTTCCTTTCAGTGTTTATGGCAATGGCATGGGGTGGCCCAATTCCTTTTCCTTTTGATGTGTGTAGTGTAACCCATAATTTCCCACAGGAATGTTTTTGATTGCTTCCGAGTTGAGAATATTAGCAGCATCCAAAGACGCCTGTGTTACGCTAAATGAGTGAAGAGGTGTGGAGTCAGGCGCAGAGAGCAAAAAATGTGGGAAAAAAACACGCTTTAATGTCCAGGAAATATAACATGAACAAAAGTAGGAAAACAAATGAACAGAAATATAAACGGACAGCGCGAAACCCAAAAAGCAAACAAAATACACTCAAACACAGAACAGACGAACAAGCCCGCACGAAACAGAAGCGGGCTGAACAAACTTATATAACCCCACCCTAACAACCAAACAAGAAACAGGTGATACCAATCAGACAAAACCAATGGAACACAGAACAACGGATCGGTGATAGCTAGTAGACATAGTCACATTCGGTAATATTCGTGACACCCTGATTTACTGGGGGGTTGTTGAGTTGAATTTTCTGTGGTGGTAGCTTCACTGTCTATCCTCATTCAAATTGCACTGAATGACGAGGTGCCGCCAGAGGGGTGCAGCGAGTGTTGTTTACTCATTCTCTACATTTGGAGACCAGATGACTCTGGGGTACCACTACACATCATCATCTATGTCTATGGTTTATTGGACAAAGACATCCCATGAAGTGCTGCTTGCTGTGTTTCCATTGAACCTTCCATGCAGAGCACTCTAGTATAGCTAATGCAATGTGACAGCACAGAGGTTGTTTGAACAACTGGAGGGGAATACCAGAGCTTGTGGTCAACTAAATCCACAGGATCACGACATAGTCAGGTCCCATTTATCAGTAAGCCTATACCACATCATAGAGATATGATATCTAATCCACAGCATATTCATTTGATCAGACAGCAATGCTTATACGCTGAAGACGTTGTACCTTACTATGTAAGGAATAAAACAAGTCATGAAAAACACTGTTTTTAATAAGAGTTTGTCTATACTTCTAATGTGTTCATCCTGTGAAATGTCTTAGGGGCAAATCACCTGATATTCACAGGTTGGTTGGTCTCCTTCCTGTAACGTGCTTGAACATGTTCAACATATATTTCACCCACTAGCTGCCATTAGAGTCCATTTGACATGTTGTCCATTTGACATGTTTCAGAACATTATTTCATACAGTAACCTTTGAATTGAGATTAAAATGGAATTAATGACTGTAATGGAAAAAGGTAAGATTACTAAAGTTAATATTTAGTTTAGGCAGTGGTTCCCAAACTGAGGGGTAAGTGTTCTTATTTTTGTTGATAGTGTTTGATGCCAGAGAAGTTACTTAAGGTCCAGGTACAAGGAGTTTATTAGTTTATGGCTACTGTTGGATGTGATTAAGTACTTTGACTGCTGTGATTGCTTTACTACTGTTTTATAACTCTGTACACAGCTGATGTTTATAACTCTGTAGCAGATGAAGGTCACGTATTTGTGTTTCCTGCAAGCCTCTTATAACTTTGCTTCCTCTGCTCACAAAGAACACAAAATCAGCTGATATCCAGACTATAAGAGTGTCATTAAACATTATTCGGGAGAGGTCAAAATGTACACAATAGTTACCCAGAGGAAAATGGGTGAGGCTCATGATATTTCTATTTCAGTCAGGGGGAGGGTTTAGTACTTTTGAAATGTAATCCAGGCGAGGGTCATGTCATTTGTAATCAATTAAATGTCCTATTTCTCAGGGTTTGAGAATTCATTTATTGTGTGCCCGATGTGTATCCCTGATTCACACAATATCAAGAGTGCCGAGTGTGGTCTCAATAAAATGATCCATAGCCTATACCAGCCTTTCTCAAACGAGCCGGTCTGTCTGCAGCATATTTGTTTTGTGTCACACCCTGATCTGTATCACCTGCCTTTGTGCTTGTCTCCCCCCACTTCTAGGTGTGGCCCATCTTCCCCATTATCCCCAGTGTATTTATACCCGTGTTCTCTGTTTGTCTGTTGCCAGTTCGTTTTGTTTCGTGAAACCTACCAGTGTTTGTCCCCTTGCGTCTGTCTGTTCTTGTTCCTGTTTTCTAGTCTTTCCCGGTTTTGACCTTTCTGCCTGCCCTGACCCTGAGCCTGCCTGCCGCTCTATATCTTGCCATACCTCGCTGGATTATTGACCCCTGCCTGCCCTGACCCTGAGACTGCCTGCCGTTCTGGACCTGTTGCACCCTTTCTTTATTACTGACCTCTGCCTGCCCTTGACCTGTCGTTTGCCTGCCCCTGTATTAGAAATAAACTTGTGTTACTTCGACACTGTTTGCATCTGTGTCATACCTGAAACCTGAGAGTCTTCAATATGATCAGGTTTTTTTCATGGTCTGCTGCATATTTGACTGGAATACTGTATATACTTGACTCAGATAAATACTTGCCATGGGCCTACTTGTTCAATGCACTGAACTATGCATGCGGCAGTAAAGAAATTGTATTACCATGTCTAAGTATAGTTACTGTACACCAAACCAGCCTGTTCTCATAGACTAGACGTGACATAGGAATTATAAATCCAGGACACTCAAATTAGTATGATATGTTACATTTGGTATGGTTACATAAGACAGATAGATGGCTTCTTAGGACAAAAACAAAAGTAGGGTGGTTAGTCGGGGTGGATGGGTGGGCGCATAACGCGACCATCTAGCAACCTAAATGTTGTGAGTTTGAATCTCATCAAGGGCAACTTTAGCATTTTAGATAATTAGCAAATGTTCAACTACTTACTACTTTTTAGCTACTTTGCATCTACTTAGCATGTTAGCTAACCCTTCTCCTAACCCTAACCTTAACCCTTTTAGCTAACCCTTCCCCTATCCCTAACCCTGTTAGCTAACCCTTGCCCTAGCTCTAACCCTTTAACTCAACTCTTAAACTTAACCCGAACCCCTAGCCTATCTAAGGTTAGCCACCGAGCTAGAATTTGTAAGTTTAGCCAATTTGTAACATATTGTACAATTTGAGAAATTGGAACATATCAAATGTTTTGCAAATTTGTAACATATAATAGAATATAATTATAATTATAGAATTATAATTTGTAACATATTATATGGACATTCACAAATGAATGCTTACCATACGAAACATAATGGCATGTCTTGGTTTTATATACAGACTTTTGTACAGAATAACACAAAATGCTTTGAGACCAAGTTAATCAAACACACACACACACACACACACACACACACACACACACACACACACACACACACACACACACACACACACAAGCTAGCCCTTCTATACAACCTGCAAGCTCTCTTTCTTTCTGCCTGGATTTGTTTAAAATAATAGCTGTCTGCCAAAACCGGTCTGTGTGATATGTAAGACCAGCCAAAAAAAAATGTTGCACAATAATTTCACAGACAACGAAAGTTTACTGAAAGCTTCATACTTTCTCATAACATTTCCAAATGCCAAGCTCCTTTAACCATAGTTTAAAAGCTGGCCCTCAGTCGTCGATGCTTGCCCTAGAGGTTTAAGGCCCAACTGCTGCTACAAAGATCAGTGAAATCCTACTTTCCAATGACACTGTTACACAGAATCCAGGATATAGCAGATGATATTGAATCACATGAAGGTTTTAGACAGAGCCCGTACATCAAATTAGTTTGCAATTAAAACAGATGAGAGTGACTGACATTTGAAATCGCAAATGCCTCTATCCACTCACTGGTCTCTCCAGGCGCCCATCTTTTTCTTGAAATCGATACAAACGGTCCCACCTTAATCTATGTTCCTCTCCTTCCAGTTCTCTGCTGCCAATGACTGGAACGAACTACAAAAATCTCTGAAACTGGAAACACTTATCTCCCTCACTAGCTTTAAGCACCAACTGTCAGAGCAGCTCACAGATTACTGCACCTGTACATATCCCACCCATAATTTAGCTCAAACAACTACCTCTTTCCCTACTGTATTTATTTATTTGATTTATTTTGCTCCTTTGCACCCCATTATTTGTATTTCTACTTTGCACATTCTTCCACTGCAAATCTACCATTCCAGGGTTTTACTTAATATATTGTATTTACTTTGCCACCATGGCGTTTTTTTGCCTTTACCTCCCTTATCTCACCTCATTTGCTCACATCGTATATAGATAGACTTGTTTATACTGTATTATTGACTGTAAGTTTGTTTTACTCCATGTGTAACTCTGTGTCGTTGTATGTGTCGAACTGCTTTGCATTAACTTGGCCAGGTCGCAATTGTAAATGAGAACTTGTTCTCAACTTGCCAACCTGGTTAAATACAGGTGAAATAAATAAATAAAATAAAAATGTAGGCCTACTCGTTCAGAACACGTGCAGTCCCGAGGCAACTCTTTGCGTCAAAGAAATGTATCATATATAGTGCCTTTGGAGAGCATTCAGACCTCTTGACTTTTCCCACATGTTGTTACGTTACAGCCTTATTCTAAAATGTATAACATAGTTTTTTCCCTCATCAAACTACACACAATACCGCACAATGACAAAGCAAAAACAGGTTTTTAGATTTTTTTGTAAATTGATTGAAAATAAAAAACTGAATAAGTATTCAGACCATTTACTCAGTACTTTGTTGAAGCACCTTTGGGTGAGATTAGAGCCTTGAGTATTCTTATGTGTGATGCTAAAACTTGGCACACCTGTATTTGGGGAGTTTCTCCCATCTTGCAGAGTTGCTGAACAGCCAGAATGAGGACAACCGCATCTCATTAAAACCAGCGCGCAGGCCTTGGTCACAGGACAGCTCCAATCCTTAAGAACCGGTGACAAACTGTGAGTCTCTTCAGTGCTGGCGAACGGATTACGTATCCACTGCTTTCCCAGGCGTGGATCATCCACTGCTTTCCCAGGCGTGGATCAGATTGTGGGGAGAAGTAATCCTCAAATTTGAGTAGTTTTGCTCCGATGTTACCCCATCAATTTACGCATGTGATCCATATCTCTAAGTCACCCACGACCGCCAGAGTTGAGAGTATAGCGGGAACACATTGCAAATGCCTCTATCCACTCACTCCGTGTCTCCAGGCGCCCAGTTCTTTCTTGAAATCGATATAACGGTCCCACCGTAATCCATGTCCCGTTATGTACTCGTTCAGAACACGGAATATCCCACAGCATTTCAAAGCATTCGTATGGACATGATTATAAAGCGATCTATAACAACGCTTTAGTCCGCAATGCTTTATGCTAGAAACAAGCTGTAAAATGCAGGGGACAGACGTGACGCCGATGCATGTGAGATATATTTGGTTTGTCTCTATAACATTCAGAGGATGCACTACAACCTTCTATAGCCGAGGACAAGGAGATAAAAAAAAGATTTCGCTTGAGAAGTAATGATTCTGTCACTTTCAATTGACGTTTGACATTTCAACAGGATACTAAAGAAAATACTAACTTTAAATCAGTCAGGAGCAAGCCAGGTCGTCTTAGAAGGAACGAACATGTATTATTTGGGATATATTATTATTTCAAAGCTACAGCCTGCCATTTAAGAAATCAATTGTAAAGCATTTGTGACAGGCAGGCAGGAGCGCTCAGCATTTCAACAACAGCATGCCTATACATGTAATATTTAAACGGTATAAAATTACATTTAACTTTGAATTACATTGTAATGAAACTAAAAATGCCTTATTAGGCTATTCAGTCATTCTACTGTGTCTTTGAATTCGCTTATAGAAAACAGAGGTTTGGCCAGTCTTTGGTTTGAGGATCATGTGGTGAGCTATGTATGCTAATTTGGCCTAGCAAATGTTCTTATATTCCAATCCCCAAATCACAGCCAACACAAATCATTTTTGTAACATCAATATCATGGAATAAAATATAATAAATTAGAAAATTATAGGTTCCCAAATGAAAAAAAATGACATGTGCGTACCTGATATGTGACTGCTGTGTAAAATAATTATTGGCTTTTTGTCTAAATCATTGATGATTAGATATTTCATTTGTAACTGGTTTTGTTGAGCTCAATTTTTACAGTTGATCGATATCTTAAACACTTCTCCAAACTTAGACTATCTTTCTTATCTTTTAATTTTTTTTTTTTACAGTGTATATAAATCAAAACTCCTCAGGTGTTGCAGCATGCGCTCATTTTTTGGCATGCTCTGTTGCGGTATTACAAATATTATCCTCATCCCCAGTCATGTAAAATGACGTAGATTGGAATGAAATGCGTTTGTAAAATGCTTTTTAAAATTTTATCGGAACGCAAATAAAATGATTCACGCAGTGCTTTACTATAATGGATATATTTTCACCCTTGTCTGCGGTGGTCTGCGAATCCACAACCTTCTGAGTACTTTGCCTTGTAATTGTATTTTTTTCAAGCGTTCAGGGAGATCCGATTTTCTCCAGGTATCCCTCATTATAAATAACGTACAGTCCCTTATTATTAATCTGTGACCCATCATCACTGGGAAAGTCACCCAAGCTAAACATAACCAGATTCATTTTTAGATAGAATGATTTGTTTTTGTGATTTGAAAGTGAGGGGGAATATTTTATTTCCCAACAAAACTCTTCTTTTGGATCGAGAGGATTTTGTTTTCAGGGTCAAGGGGCATCCTTTGGAGCGTTCTTTGGTCTTGGTCATATTTTCACCCAGTGAGCAGTATGAGGAGACACCTCCCCCATGTGGCAGATGTGACGAATTGCATGATGACACAGAAACAAAACCCATCTTCCGACGTCGTACAGTTCCCATAATTCATAGAGGCAACATGGCTGATACCAGAGAAAAGGGACTTCAAGATTACAGGAAAAGATTACTTGAACATAAAGAGATTGACGGACGTTTAAAAGAGTGTAAGTAATGCATTACCGTGTCTTTGTCAATATATCGGAATAATGCACGTAAAATTGGTTATCTAACTAAAATGAGCAACAAGCAGTTAGATAAGCGGTTGTTGGCTACTTGTAACTCGCTTTGTCATGCAGTGCCAGTAGACTCGTCCATAGAAATGAATGGTCTTCACAACCGGCTAACGCGTTAGCAAAATGCTAGCTCCAAAAACAGCTGTAACTAGCCGTATATTGAAATGTATTTGCTGTACTAAGCCATGGCAAAACAGTTTAACCAGCTAACGTTATTTGCCAAGACCGATAGCTAACAATATTAGTTCGAGTTTAGCTTGAAGTCATGGAAGAACAATAACAGACATCAGCTAACGTTAACTTACTAACTGTAGCTAGCTAACGTTAGCTACACATCTTGATTCCATTCGTATCCTCTGTCTGACTCTGTTTTCAGTGAGGGAACAGCTCAAGGAACAGACAAAACAATATGAAAAATCTGAAAATGACCTGAAAGCCTTACAAAGTGTTGGTCAGGTAAGATGGTGTATTCACACATGATTATTGACCGGCAATATAGTGTACACAAATGTGTCTTAATGAATGGATTTGAACTGCGAATTATTTTCATACTCAATGTAGATTGTGGGTGAAGTGCTCAAACAGCTGACGGAGGAGAAATGTAAGTTGTATCTAATATCACTGCAATTTATATTGCCTATTTATATGCCTAGCTACATCCTTAAACGTCACATTATGGTGCGTTCGTAAATTCACTCCGGTTAGCTACTCCGATTTCAAAGCACTAGTCAGTGTGTGCCGGAGAGCAGAATAACCGATGAGCAGAGTAACACCCATTGAATATAACCTGTGTCGGCCAAAACAAGTCATAAAATTGTTGCCAGCAGCACAGTTAGTCACCAATGCTTTAGACAACATTAAAACATCCTAAGCACCTCTGCTAAGGTGACTAAAATGGTAAGAGTGAGGTGTTCTCTCATTTGTGTCTGGAAGTAGCTAGCCAGTTGACTACAGTTGTGAGATCAGAACTCTCGGGTCAACCCTACTCCTCAGCCAGAGTGTACAGTGTGCGCTCTGAATGTACAAATGCCCAGAGCTCACTCTGCCACTCCAGAGTGCATTGAAGAACACACGATGCCATGGGTGCGTTCGTAGATTCACTCTGGAGTGCCTCAGTTTACGTTGAGCATTTGTAAATGCAGAGTGTTGTCAGATTGTCCGTTTGCTCTCAGAGCGTCCAGAGCGCACACTGGACACTGACGGAGGAGTAGGGTTGATCCGAGAGTTCTGATCTCACAACCGCAGTCAAGCACCCAAGCCAACTGGCTAGCTTGCTAGCTACTTCCAGACACATGAGAGAACACCTCACTCTGACCATTTTACTTGCCCTAGCAGAGCTGGTTAGGTTGTTTTCATGTTATCCAGAGCATTGATGACTGTAACTGGGCTGCTGGCAACAATTCAATTACGCTTTTTTGCCAATGTTTACTGACACTGGCCATATTCAATGAGTGTTGAGCGTTCCTAAATTCAGCAGTTATTCTACGCTCTGGCACACTCAGACGAGAGTGCTCTGAAATCGGAGTAGATAGCCAGAGGGAATTTACAAACACACCCCATGTTATGTTCATTATTTACTTCTCTTCACAGTCATTGTCAAGGCAACCAATGGACCCCGCTATGTTGTTGGCTGCCGCAGACAAGTAGGTCTTAAAACATGATGTTACCAACGTTTCATCAGTGATTTACTTAATGTGTCATCTCAATGATTGTAATTGAGCTCATCTCTCTTGTCATTTTCACACAGCTGGATAAATCACAGCTCAAACCAGGCACTAGAGTGGCCCTGGACATGACCACCCTCACCATTATGAGGTAGGCACTAGGGATTCCATATGTGACAGAGATGAAAATCTCTGTTAGAAACGTAGAATGACGGCATCGATTAGCAACGACTAGGATGGGTTGCTAATATGACTAGGATTGTGCCTTTGGCTTCTGGACAACGAAATAAAGTTGATACGAAAAGCAATACAACAGGAGAGAAATGCTGCTTAATGGCATGAGGAAGTCTTTATAAAACAATTGCCTCTGTTTCTATGGTTGAATAATGGTTAGGCTACATTGAAGCAAAGTAAGACATGCCTCATTATTTGAAGTAAAGTAAAATGTTCCGTTTCAAACAATTATACTGCCACAAGTAATAGCTCTTTAATCGTGGCCATCAAAACAGTTTAACACCTGATTGCATTTAGAATTGTTATTTGTTGCGCAATGACTGGGCTTGCAAAAGCACATTTCACTCCAGTACCAGCTTTTTGAGGAGCTGCTCTCGCATTGTCTGACATGTGGTAGGCTATTCCGCTCCTCAAACCAGGCTCTGTATGCTGTGTGTGATTTTACCAAGGTGCATGATGACTAACAAAAATACACGCAGCAATTTCATTCCACTAAATTATGCAAATTAACCTATAGACCGATAAGCATGAACGGTAAAATGCATTTTCGGTGGCTAACTGATTTAACGGTTAACCGCTAACATCCATAATTGGTACTGCACCCACACGCAATAGGGTTGCAATATATGGGCAAAACATTTTAATTGCGATTTAAAAAAAAAAATCAAATATTGACCATTTATATATTGCGATATAGATCAAAACACTTGGGTGAACTGTTGGAACTATTGAAATAGAATGATTTGTATTAAGAGGCGAAGTGGAAAGCAGCATTGAGTTGACTGCATTTGATCTAACAGAACAGCATGCAAACTTATAGTGAATCTAACAGTGAGGAGGAGGAACTGTGCTGCTTGAGT
This sequence comes from Oncorhynchus keta, assembly GCF_023373465.1. Lineage (NCBI taxonomy): Eukaryota > Metazoa > Chordata > Actinopteri > Salmoniformes > Salmonidae > Oncorhynchus > Oncorhynchus keta. The sequence continues at coordinate 54,052,872 of NC_068439.1, read as the reverse complement.
GACAGGGCTTGGTGTGTGTGGGAAGCAGCCACAAGCGATGAGAGGGAGAGAGACGACAAACTGAGTAAACCGTAACTGACGTTACACGCGGCTTATTGGCGTTCCAAAATATTGCATGCGATATGGATCTCTTGTGATATGGATATTGCACAAATCAATTTAGAAATTTCAATTTGAATTTGATCAATTGTGCAGCCCTAATACAGACACGCACCCATTGAGAAAATGTCAATACAGTCTACTGACACAAAATGGTAAAAGTATAAGGTATGTCAGGCCTAAATGTTTTCCCTGATGGTAGATAATATGTACACTCACACACCCTACAGGTATCTGCCCAGAGAAGTCGACCCCCTGGTGTACAACATGTCCCATGAAGACCCTGGCAGTATCTCCTACTCAGAGATCGGTGGCTTGGCCGAGCAGATCCGTGAACTGAGAGAGGTACACGTCACATCCTACAGTACAGTTAGTACTGCTTCCCTGAAGCAGGCAGGTGTTCTATATGACACTCTCCTATGTTCCCTGTCAGGTGATTGAGCTGCCCCTGACCAACCCTGAGCTTTTCCTGAGGGTGGGGATTATCCCTCCAAAGGGCTGCCTGCTCTACGGACCTCCAGGTGAGTCACTAGCAGGATTTTGATGTAGACTTTAAATTGTTCCTTGATTCCTCATGTCCTGGATTCCTTGACCTACATCTCAAAACACATTGGATCAAAAGATCTGAGGTCCCTCCCCTCAGACCTTCTCCTCCAATGCGTCTTGAGAAGGAGGTCTAGGAATAAAGGATGCGGCAAACCAAGGAAAGACTTGAGATTCACCCTGAGGTTATGTCACTGAGGTCCTGAGGGTTTATTCATCAATTTTCTTTATGCACTTATCTTTTCATTAGGCACGGGAAAGACCCTTCTGGCAAGAGCTGTAGCCAGTCAGATGGACTGTAACTTCCTCAAGGTGAGTAATAGGCTACACTTTGTTTTCCTCCACTGGCCCTTCGGGCTGTATTCACTATTCTTTGAACAACATGGCTGACGCTTAGCATGTCCTGTCTTCTTTGCACCGGTTGCGGCAGGTTGTGTCCAGCTCCATTGTGGATAAGTACATTGGAGAGAGCGCCAGGCTCATCAGGGAGATGTTCAACTATGCCAGGGACCACCAGCCCTGCATCATCTTCATGGACGAGATCGACGCCATCGGTGAGCATCCTCACCTGTAGCCTGGTCCCAGATCACAAGCCAATTGCTGTAGTCATTGTCAACCAAAGGAGTTGGCTATACAGCAAAACCAGATCTGGGACCAGGCTAAGCATCCTGAGCCCTGATGCCATATCTATTCCTTCTCCCTTTGCTTATGTTGAATGTGTTGTAAGTAAAATAATTTTTTCTCTACAAGGTGGCCGAAGGTTCTCAGAGGGCACGTCAGCTGACAGAGAGATCCAGAGGACCCTGATGGAGGTAAAATGGGCGGCCATAACTCTTAGATATATGTTACATAGAATGGATAATGTTCAACAGATGTTGCTTTTTATGAGAATGATGGTTCTGTAAAATATATTTATTTGGTGAAAGACCGTTCTGTGGCTTGGTCAGTACAGTATATCTTCTGGGTGATGTTGAAGATGGGAATAGAACTCGGTGACGTGTAGTTTGCAGCCAGCTTGACTGGCATTTCAATGTGTACTGAAGGGTCTTACTGAAAGATGTCTAAAGTTTTCCGGATCCACGGCAGATAATCCTCTCTGTGAGTTGGCTCCTCCCCGACTTATCTTTTGTGTGTTTGTGCGCCGCACAGCTGCTGAACCAAATGGACGGCTTTGACACCCTGCACAGAGTCAAGATGATCATGGCCACCAACCGGCCTGACACTCTGGACCCTGCACTGCTGCGTCCTGGCAGACTGGACCGCAAGATCCGTACGTTCTTCCTCCTCTCATCATCATCCCGCATCCTTCATACTTAATCCTCTTAATGTAATATAATGATATATGCCATTTAGCAGACACTTCTATCCTAAGCAACTTAGTTATGTGTGTACATTCTTTGGTCCCGGGAATCGAACCCACAAACCTGATGTTTCAAGTGCCATTGCTCTACCAACTGAGCCATGCAGGACCTTATCTCCTTTGGGAGATAAGGCCACAATGATCTCCTTCCATTTCTTTCTCAATCATAACCAAGTAGAAAGAAATGTGAATGTCTATGGTATGAAACAATGAGTGACCCATGGTTATTTCTACTGTTCCAACAGACATTGAGCTGCCCAATGAACAGGCCCGCTTGGACATCCTGAAGATCCACTCTGGCCCCATCACCAAACATGGAGAAATAGGTGTGTGTGTGTGTGTGGTGTGTGTGTGTGTGTGTGTACTCACTCACTATGGAGACACTGTAGTCTTGATTGTTAGCACAGCTGTGACTGGGACACATTTGGTTGTAATCATGTTTTCGATTTTGTTAAACTGCTTCTTGTAACAGGTGTTGTCGCTTTGTATTTTTAGATTACGAAGCGATCGTGAAGCTTTCAGATGGCTTCAACGGAGCCGATTTGAGAAACGTGTGCACTGAAGCAGGTAACTGACCCACATTATGGGCGGCTTTCCCGGCTAAAAATAAAGCCTAGTCCTGGACTGAAAAGCCATTTTAATGAAGATTCTCCATTGAGTATGCTTTTTAGTTTACAGTTGTGGCCAAAAGTTTTGAGAATGACACCTATGAATTTCCACAAAGTGTCTTTAGATATTTTTTTAGTCAGATGTTACTGTGGAATACTGAAGTATAAAAGTATTTCATGTGTTAAAGGCTTTTATTGACAATTACATGAAGTTGATGAAAAGAGTCGATATTTGCAGTGTTGACCCTTCTTTTTCAAGACCTCTGCAATCTGCCCTGGCATGCTGTCAATTAACTTCTGGGCCACATCCTGACTGATGGCAGCCCATTCTTGCATAATCAATGCTTGGAGTTTGTCTACCTGCCTCTTGAGGATTGACCACAAGTTCTCAATGGGATTAAGGACTGGGGAGTTTCCTGGCCATGGACCCAAAATATCGATGTTTTGTTCCCCAAGCCACGTAGTTATCACGTTTGCCATATGGCAAGGTGCTCCATCATGCTGGAAAAGGCATTGTTCGTCACAACTGTTCCTGGTTGGTTGGGAGAAGTTGCTCTCAGAGGATGTGTTGGTACCATTCTTTATTCATGGCTGTGTTCTTAGGCGAAGTTGTGAGTGAGCCCATTCCCTTGGCTGAGAAGCAATCCCACACATGAATGGTCTCAGGATGCTTTACTGTTGGCATGACACAGGACTGATGGTAGTGCTTGCCTTGTCTTCTCCTGACAAGCTTTTTTCCTGATATCCCCCAAACAATCGGAAAGAGGATTCATCAGAGAAAATGACTTAACCCCAGTCCTCAGCAGTCCAATCCCTGTACCTTTTGCAGAATATCAGTCTGTCCCTGATGTTTTTCCTGGAGAGAAGTGGCTTCTTTGCTGCCCTTTTTGACACCAGGCCATCCTCCAAAAGTCTTTGCCTGTACTGGTGGTGCCCCGATCCCGCAGCTGAATCAACTTTAGGAAACAGTCCTGGCGCTTGCTGGAGTTCTCTCATTGAAGTTCTTGATGATCCGATAAATGGTGGATTTAGATGCAATCTTACTGGCAGCAATATCCTTGCCTGTGAAGCCCTTTTTGTGCAAAGCAATGATGATTGCACGTGTTTCCTTGCAGGTAACCATGGTTGACAGAGGAAGAACAATGATTCCAAGCACCACCCTCCTTTTGAAGCTTCCAGTCTGTTATTCGAACTCAATCAGCATGACAGTGATCTCCAGCCTTGTCTTTGTCAACACTCACACCTGTGTTAATAAGAGAACCACTGACATGGCAGGGCTCTTTTTGGGGATTCAGTTAATTTGCATGGCAAATAGGGACTTTGCAATTAATCTGATCACTCTTCATAACGTTCTGGAGTATATGCAAATTGCCATCATACAAACTGAGGTAGCAGACTTTGAAATTTTTGGCCACGACTGTACAACTAGTCTTAATCTGTCTGGGAAACCTATCTGAACATAGCTGTTATTGTCCTGAACCCAACCTGCTGTTCATGCTCTAAGTCTCGTTCCTTTCCATCTTCCAGGTATGTTTGCGATCCGTACCGATCACGAGTACGTCACTCAAGAGGATTTCATGAAGGCGGTTCGCAAGGTTGCCGACTCAAAGAAGCTTGAATCCAAACTGGACTACAAGCCCATATAAATGCCTATATCAGTATTCCTATATGTGAAAATGGAAAGTAGATGAGAAAGAGAGGCTGGGATGGGGTTTGCTTTTGCGGTTTAACTTTTTGTGTGATGCAGAAAAGCTTCTTGGGGGTGGTGTCTGTTCTAATTAGTGTACCATTTATATACAGAGTTGCCAAGAAGTGACCTCAAAACAGTTATAGATATTGGAAATGGATACATTAATGTCTCTGTCCCCAGTCCATAGTGTGAAATTTATGCCCACTGGCCCAGTATTTTGGGTTATATTAACAAAACAAATATTCTTGCCATTGGAGCACCTGTATCTGTAAAATCAAAGGAATATGTCACATTAAAACATTGATATTTCACACTGATTGTCCTATTTTTTTGCTGCCTTTTAAACCTTGGGGAAGCTGTGATGCCAGGTTTGATTTCTTTGTGATTTTCATAAAGATGCAATTCATAACTTTGTCTGCAATTTTAAGGGTCAAAAGAAAAAACACCTCACTGTATGGTATATTGACAAAAACAATACATTCTCTATACATTGCACATCAAAAATATTAGGTTTTCCATATCTACATTTACAAATAGTACAAGTAGTTTGCACCTCAATGTGATAAAATGTGGTTTATATGCTCACAGCCATAAAACAGTTGGAAATGTTCAATAAAACACCTCAATGTGAAACCATATAATCCATTCGGTAAACACTTTGATTCTGTTGAAATTGTACTCATGTATCTGTTGGAACAGCACCTGTTGTGACAGTCAGCATGGACTTTTTGGACACCATTCCTTCCTATCAGTAGCCTGTAGAGCTACTCCAATGAGTAACATTACTATGTTCATATAAATACTGGTAATATTGACCTGCTACATTACAGTTCATTCTTCCTCTACCTCCTCCATATGGGTCTGCTGGAACAGGGCAAAGGACTCTAATACGAAAGCTCTGCATATGGGGCAGTGTTGGAAGCGATGGACACAGCCGTCACACACACAGGCGTGCCTGCAGGGCAGCAGGACGCGGTTAACAGGTGCATTCTGACACACCACACAGTCTTTGCCTTTTCCCTCCTCTGACCAATCCTCTTCATCTTCCATTCCTGGCATCTCCTTTCCGGGTTCTCTTTTCTGTGTTTCTGGTGGTGTCTCTGTGCTACGGTTGGGGTCAGTCGCCTCCGACAACCACTTGCTCTCGGCTGACATAAATAGTGGCTGGAGCAGATAACATTACATTTGTAAGGATGTTAACTGCCAGCATCAGACTTGCTCTTAACAGTGAATACTCTGTTCTAATAACTACACTAGCACATCACGTAGGAAGAAATGTATTGGCACATTGGCCTGCATTCTAAACGGCACGCTAGTATGGATATTAGAACACAACCAGAAATCTGAAAAAAGTAATGATAGGCTACTGTAATCTCACTGAGCCCTTGTCCATTACCTTGAACAAGACATTCCTGCTACGTCAATGAGACTGGAGAAATAAATGATGAATTAACAAAAGATAAAGCCGTACCTTCAACTCATACATGTTCCCTTGTGCCGTGAGGAGATATTGAAACAGGATCCGTGCCGACAGGCTGTATTTGTCATCTGGAACGTGAACCACTGTGACGCTGGCGACCTGAGCGAGAGGAACAATGAGGGATAATGAGTGTCACATCCCAGGACTACGCCCATGCCAAGATGGTAACTTTAAACCTAACGAGCACACCTTATATCAGGGTGTGGATTGCATCATTACCCCTAGGATAATACACATTGAAGTGATTGGACTTCCCGGACATAGATTGGTCCTAGACATAAAAACCCTTTCAGTGGGAATTCACCGTTGAGCATGTTCTAGGACTAGGTTTAATTTGTGTCCACGAAACTGGCCCCATGTGATGATGTTCCAAGTGTTACCAAGACTGTCACACTAACAATGTTGTAAGTGTCCCTTGCTTCAGATTTGGCCAGTGTGAGGACAGCCACTATGGGGTAGCGTTCCCGTGGCAAAAGCCCGAAATCAGTGATCCCCAGATCGGCTGGCATCTTGGTATAATGCTCCTCTCTGTCCTCTCCACTGATACTGAGCCTTTGGTTAAGGGGTAAAATACATGCAGGATGAAACTGAACTGAAAGACATGTAATTTTAGCCTTGCATGCACTCCATCCGTCTATCCTCAACCTTAGTGCCACAACTAAATATCATGATGATGAAATATGACATATCATACATCAATGAAACATGCATTAATGTGCAATATTTCACAAAAGACAAACATGAGTAAATAATATCTTCTAGAACCTGAATATCGGAAATCAAATGTTATTTGTCACAAGCCTTTCCCAACGATGCAGAGTAAAACAATTCACTTTAAAAAGTAACACAAGAGGAATAAAATACATAAGAATTAAGCTATATACAGTGAGTACCAGTACCAGATCAATGTGCAGGAAGGAGTATGAGGTATTTGAGTTAGACACTGTATGTACATAGAGGCAGAGTAAAGTGACTAGACATCAGGAAAGATAATACTAAGTGTAAAAATGAAGAACACATCATAAGACCATCCCATATACAAAACATGTACTTATACTAACAACAACGATACCGATTATACGATTATCGCCTGTGAGGATACTGGAAGCTTTGGCAGTGATGGTACTGGAAGTGCAGAGCTTCCTGGAACAGATGTGGCGTGGCGAGCTTACTGGGGCCGTGTTGGTGCGACTGTAGCGCCCCCTGTAGGGCATGGACACCACAACCCCAGTAACAACTCAGCACACAAGGCTCCAGGCAGCATGGAAGCAGGGACACACCCTCTGGAAAGAGGAAAACAATGAATGATTCAAAGTGGCAGTCAGATGGGCGTTGAGGAAATTGGCATGGATGCAGTACTAGTTGTATATTTCCCTGGTTAACCACTCAATACGAAAATGTGGTATATTTAAGCAATAAGGCCCGAGGAGGTGTGATATATGGCCAATATACCACAGCCAAAAGCTGTTCTAAAGTATGACACAACGTGGAGTGCCTGGACGCAGCCCTTATACAAATAACAGCTGTGGTATATTGGCCATATATCCCAAACCCCTGAGGTGCCTTATTGCTATTATAAACTGGTTACCAACTTAATTAGAGCAGGAAAAACAAATGTTTTGTCATACCCATGGTATACAGTCTGATATACCATGGCTGTCAGCCAATCAGCATTCAGGGCCACACAGTTTATACAATCTAGATTCACGCATCATTTATGGTGGCACACCTATAACATAATGTGGGCAAAGGCCTAATACAACACACTATGCTATACAGGTCATTTATTCAAAATCACCATTGAAATAGCTTTTAGGCCCTGGAGGCTTAATCTGGGTCCCGGAAACTGGCTCTATGTGTGGTTTGTTGCATAATAACTGTCTTTGCATGCTCTCTCACCAGTCACAGAGGCCACCCCAGAGGACCCCATCTCTAGGGCAAAGGGGTTGGTCACCTGAACCATCCTCTTCTCTGGGACAGGCACGACTGACTCAGTCTCATCAGAGCTGCGGAGAATCACTGGGACATCGAAACCAAACCTATGGGAGATATGGTGGAACATAGGACAGAACATCTGAATATTTCATTATGTTGTGTGTATAAGAGATCAGACAAGATAAGTGAAGTAGCCTAAAGTATAACAACTTGATATTGCGTGCACACCAAATTGATAAAAGTTTATTAAAAACATTCTGCTTTTAAAGAAAGCTCTCTAATAGCCTACCTTGTGATGTAAAGAAATACATGTAGAACATTGTAAATGGCTATTTAAAAAACAAACACATGTTATAATAAAACTAGTAGACAACTGTGCAGAACAGTCCATGTTTCAGTAAATACAATACCAGGTACTGTATTTTTTTCTGAGGCAATGACACTTTGATTAACTTTCCCGAATGCCAGGTTTATCCAAGGTCCATGCTATCCTAGGGTCCTTGGGACGTCCCAACTCTGACTTTACCCCATTGCAGTTGACTTTTAAAATGGTTAAGGTTAGATAAGGGTTAAGGTTAGGTAATGGTTATAGTTAGGGTAAGAACCGTTCCAAGGTTCCCGGATAGCACTAATGCTACAAAGTTTCATTTTACTTGTTGTGTGTATGTACTGACATGCATGTGTAACTGATAGATACACACACCCCCACAACCTGTGAACATTTTTAAATATATGTACATTGCAAAGTATTTGGTCTGTAATGTATTTTTCATTATGGGTCGCAGCCTAATAAGACTAGCTATTGCCAAATGCCGTCGGCTAATGGGGATCCTAATAAATAAACAATTTAACATTTTCGTGCGTGCCTAACATTGCAACATGTATCACTCTGTATGCTGTCACGTGATGTGTCAACGTAGCCTTGCCGTGATGTCAAATGACCATCTCCGTTTGCAATATTTATTACCGCAAATAACAGTCTCCTGTGATTTACTGAACAAAATATAAACAGGGCCGATTGCTTAATGTAAGTACAGATAGCTGACAACTTTATTTGTAGGCTAAAATAATCATTCCATTCAATAATAACAGCCTAATGTTGTTGTTGTCATAACAAGGCAATTTGACAGGAACCTACCAGCCGAGGACCATGGCGGCGGTAACAACGAAACATAACGATATGACAGTAATGTAAAATAATGGAGAATATTCATACAACGTAATTAGAAACACCGCTGCCATTTTTGAAATATTGGCTAAAGATAAATAAACCAATTTATGATTAAACCCGTGGAGAAAACAATATTCGTATACTTCAAAGCAGTTACTTCCGTCTTTCAACTACGGTGGCCAGTGCACCATCTGCCCCTCATGCGCAATCTTTTCGCGCATTTGGGAGGAGGAGCACGTAGTCTACCATTGTAATTATGTTGTAAGCAAGTCGCAGATAGGCATGCGAATAGAATAAGTGAACAGGTAAACCTACTGGCAGTGACAAAATGGGTCTCTGAATAGTAGGATATCTATCAGCAATTTCAAAAAGTCTCCAATTTGGTAGCCTGTATCTGGGTAATGAGTGGATGAACCGGCTCAAAGATGGTGGCATTTACAATAATCAAGGAGGAGGTTTGGAAACCGTTAGTCCTGGACCTATGACTGTCAATCAAAGGTCAACAAGAGGCGCAGAAATAAATACATTTGAGAACGTAGGCCATATTGTTTTTTAGGGAACAAGCTGTTGATTTTTTTTGTCAAGTGATGAGCAATTTTAAGGACATTAAGCCGACTACCCGTCGACTGAGCTCGGATAATAATTCCGTGAGCAGCAATGACTGGGATATGGCCAATGATGTGTTTGTGTCCTGCTACGAGGAACCGATGGGAGAGACTATACACGGGGAGATGGACTCGGTCCAGTCCGGCTTGGAAATGCACTTGCCTCCACTGTTGCTAGGCGATCACCGTTTATCTCAAGACGGCATGATATTGGGCCTAGTGGAGGAAACTTACTCGGGCTATCACTCTCTCCCCGACTCAGGGACAGGCTATTTGAACATCACAAACGACCTGAAGTACACCGAAAGTGATGGGAGTGTGACTACAAAGAAGCGGAACCGCTCCAACAGTTCCAGACACCGCGGGGAGGTCGTTACCGAGCTGGGACCCGAGGAAGTGCGATGGTTCTACAAAGAGGACAAGAAAACCTGGAAGCCATTTGTTGGACACGACTCTTTGAAAATTGAAGTAATTTACCGCAAATTATGTGAACTAAACCCCTGCAAGGTGAAATGTCGCAATCATGCCACCGAACCAGAGAACCCCAGTGGGTCAGCCACGGGGTCCGAGGCCCAACCGGAGGATGTGGCGGAGGGGGGAGCTGTTCAGGCGGATCCGGCAACAGGAGAAGGGGAAGGTGGAGGGGAGGGAGGATACGAGACGGATGACATCGACCTGGATTCCATAAGTGTCAACGTTGAGGCTGTTTGCGTCAGAGGGGGTCTCTATGAAGTGGATGTCAAAGAGAAAGAATGTTACCCCGTCTACTGGAACCGTGAGTAGCCTATTCTTATCACTATAGATGTTTCTCGCTCTCATGCTATTTTGTCGTGTTAATCCTGGTTTTATCACACTGATGCCATTCCTATTCAATAAGCATGTCATAACAGTCCTACATCTGTCCGAGCATAGAGCAAATTTAGCCTACTGCTCATTCAATACCTGCTCATTCAATACAGATGGACCGACATGACCATACATCGCAACCCCTTTGTCCACAGAGCAGGACCGTATTCCTGTGATGAGGGGCCAGTGGTTCATCGACGGCACGTGGCTTCCTCTGGAGGAGGACGAGAGTGACCTCATCGAGCTGGAGCACCTGGCCCGTTTTCGTGGCCACCAGATGAGGGAGAGCTACGAGACTGCCACCGAGGTGGTGACCACCGCAGTGGACAGCAAGGACTGTAAAGTGGATGGACTCAATGGCAAGTGGGACGGGGGCGTGCCATGTGGGGCGTCTGGCGTGACAGTGTTGATGAAGGGTGTATTGTGTCACATTCTATGTGAATGATATAGATGAACAACACACACCGGTTCTGGGCCCAAAAACAAACACTTTGAATAAGGAAAGAAAATAACGTGACTAGAACTTCGCACATGGCTACCGCAGAAAACAAAAACAAGCGATTCTTATTGGACAATTTCATATCTGGACAATTTTCTTTCGTTTTATTACCTACTGAACACGGCCCTTGATTGAGTGCATGCAAGCGGTGTATGGAAGTGGGATTTCTACAAAAGTCACTGGAGACTTAATTCACATTAACGGAAGGAAGTTATTAGGTCTATGTTAATTAATTTCCCTCTTGATTCATACAGCGATCCACAGTTTGAAACTGAGCCGAAGCCATGTGGACTGGCACAGTGTGGACGAGGTGTATCTCTACAGTGATGCCACCACCTCCAAGATCGCACGCACTGTCACCCAGAGACTGGGCTTCTCCAAAGGTTTGTATCCCCACTGAGGTGAAGTAAGAATCCTCTGTGTTTCACTGCCTACAACGAGGTGTATAACATCTAACTTAAAACCTGCAGGTACAATTGTGCACCTATGGTTATAATGCATTATAAGCCTTGTCATAAGCATGTATTTTTTTCCATCTCATAATGATCCTGAGTAAAAACATCAATTTTGACAGAAAGAACTAGCAATCTTTTGTGGGATTTGCTCAAATACTGTGTTTCTGTACTGTATAAAACTACATTTACAGTGTTCTGTATAATAACTGGTATAATTCCCCTGTGTCCTCCCCAGCTGGCAGTAGTGGGACGCGTCTCCATCGGGGCTATGTGGAGGAGGCAGCGCCCGAAGACACACCGCCCGAAACAACACACATTGTCTTTGTGGTGCATGGGATTGGCCAGAAGATGGATGAGGGCCGCATCATCAGGAACACAAGCATGTGAGTTACAGGAACAATGAACTCTGTTATCATACTGTATAAAACCCTATCAGAACCTGCCATAGAGTTTTATACAATCTCATATGTTTATAATCTAGTATTATTGTACGGAAAGCGAGCAGAGTGGGAGAAAGGATACCAACGATTGGACCTGGAAGATTCAATCTAAAGCTGTCTGTTTATGATCACTTATTCACAGCTATGTTGTGTAATACTAATGCGCTCATAAAGCTTCATGAAGAGGGTATTCCTAGAATATATGACCAAACATTCTTGGTAGTGTAACGTTTTGTTTATGCGCATCTGCCTCTGTGCCTTTACTCGTCTACAGGATGAGGGACGCTGCTAGGAAGATGGAGGAGAAGCATTTCTCCGATCGTTCCACAGAGCATGTGGAGTTCCTTCCTGTGGAGTGGAGGTCCAAACTGTGCCTGGATGGAGGTATGTCTGGCCAGTTTGGCCACACCTACTTTGTGACCTATTGAAAACCTGAGTGGTCGAGAAACGTTGTCGCCAATAAACCTCATGGTAGCATAGATGGAGAGTCCGGTTTTTATCGTATGTGTATCTTTTTCTTGTCTTGTCTCTCTTGCAATGAGACAGACCTGTATACATAAAGGTGAAATAAAATATCCCTTTAAGTAGTAACATCAGCTATTAGTGTGTATAGATAGGTCATTTTGCTTGTAGTCCCACTGTTTGACATACTGGATGGACTGAAATGTCTTTGAAGGTGACTTGGTGCGTGTGTGTGTGTGTGTGTGGTTGTGTGATGGTCGCAGACACCGTGGACTCCATCACTCCAGACAAAGTTCGAGGACTCAGAGACATGCTCAACAGCAGCGCTATGGACATCATGTACTACACCAGCCCTCTGTACAGAGACGAGGTGAGACTCTCTTAATTAATGGCACTCATTAACATTCCAAATAAATTACCATAAATCCTATGAGCCCCTCCTCCCCATGTTTGGTGCCACCAGCCACCGCTGGTCTGTATGTCTGTAGAGTAGACAACTATAGGGGCCCACTGGTCACTGTGAGTCAAATAAACATACAGTAGACATATGATAGTGTCCACTTTCGCATGCCATGTGTCTAGACACACACACACACACACACACACACACACACACACACACACACACACACACCTGTCTGCAGGTCCCATGCATATTTTACCACATACACGCACACACTCAATCTCAAATTCTAATATCTACCAATTTGCAGTTGCAGCCACAAATGTAATTCATCATGCTTCGTGTGTCTGTAGATCACTAGGGGTCTAACTCAGGAGCTGAATCGTCTATACACACTCTTCTGCATGCGGAACCCCGAGTTTGAGGAGAGTGGCAAGGTGTCCATCGTGTCCCACTCCCTGGGTTGTGTCATAACCTTCGACATCATGACAGGCTGGGACCCCGTACGCTTCCATCATGAAGAACTATCGCCGGACCCAAAAGAGATGCAAGAGTGCTGGTCAAGCTATCAGGAACATCACCTACAAGAGGAGCTGAGACTCACACGACTCAGGTAGGTAGACACTCAATAGCCAGGGTCAGGCTCTAATTTCCCCTCCCCCCAAAAAAATATTATTTTGTTTTGTCATTGTTGTTTGGAACCCACTGCCCGCAAGTCGTCGTCAAGTTTGCCACCCCCCAACCCGTCCGTTGGTTGTGCCTGTTGAGCTGCCGTGTACGGAGCTCGTGCGCTCCCGGTATCCAAACATGCATGGCTTGAGAGATGCGATCCCAGGTCAAGTGTTTGTAGCTAGCTACCTAGTTTATATATCAACCGTACTGCCAACAGTATCACCCCCACCCCAGGCTTGACTCGTTGCACAAGGGATGCTGGGCGTGCTTTGGCAGGACACGCTGGTTACCCTGTGTGTCTTGATAGGACCCAGGCCATACCCCCTCTTTATAGAGCCCCACAGAGGTGTCATATAATACCCATAAAACCTAACCGTCAAATGCAAATGGTTCCAATCATTTTTCCACCATTCATTTTTCCCACAGGGGATTTTAGATACACTTAAAGTAAGGGCTGTGTTTTGTGTAGGCTTACCCTGGTGTGACACTTTGATAACCATGTAAATCTCTCGGACAAGGTGACTTTTATCTATATATTCGTCTCTATTTACGCTCAGATTCGAAAATGCTAATTAGCATCAAAGTAGACATCATGCAAGACTACAAATCCCTGCAAGCACGTCATCTTTAGCTGGCACCTTTGCTAAACGTGTAAATGTAAAGGAATTTAGACAATTTATTCATTACTCCAGTTAGCTAACATTAGATAGTTAATCTAGAGATTCTTACCTTTGCCTCGATTCAGCAGTCTCGTCCAGATCATCATGGCATTTTTCGTTCTTTATGATAGCCAGCAGCTAATTAGCATTTCATTTGTTGGGTGTAAAATACAAGCAAATATATTGATAAACGCCACGTTGTCCAAGACAGATTTAGACGGTTATTAAAACGTCACGCCATAGTAAGCTCACACGAAACACAGACCCATTATTTTGTGTTTCTGAAATCCCCTGTGGGGAAAATGTATGGTGGAAAAACGATTGGACCCATTTCTCTGTTTGACCATTAGGTTTTATGGATATTATGATTCATACTGTTGTACTCTATGGTGTTGTTAACGTGTTTGTTGTCTTTGTAAAATAATTCATTTGAAATAGTACAAAAAACAACATGTACTGCCAAAGCAGCATAAAATTGTATGAACACTTGTTAACACTTGCTTTAGCCTATATCATCATCAATATTTGGTCTGGTTGGCTGATAGCCGCAGCAGATAGAGGCAGAAAGACATGAAGAGGTAAATCACAATCAGCTAACTTGTAGATTTACATCAGTCATCAACATCAATGATCACCCGATTTTCCAGATGACATTCATGTCTTTAAGAGGGAATGTAACTAGCTTGCTTACAATTTGTGATGATGAGAGAGTGTGTTTTAGAAATAAATAGGCCTTTGCCGAGATACACTATCTATACAATTTATTTTTTAAGAATATGGACACCCATTCAAATGAGTGGATTCGGCTATTTCAGCCACACCCGTTGCTGACAGGTATATCAAATCGAGCACACAGCCACGCAATCTCTATAGACATACTTTGGCAGTAGAACGGCCTTCCTGACGAGCTCAGTGGCTTTCAACGTGGCACCGCCATAGAGTGCCACCTTTCCAGAAACTCAGTTCGGAAAATTTCTGCCCTGTTAGAGCTGCCCCGGTCAACTGTAAGTGCTGTTATTGTGAAGTCTAGGAGCAACAATGGCACAGCCGCGAAGTGGTACGCCGGACAAGCTCACAGAACGGGACCACCGAGTGCTGAAGTGCGTAGGGTGTTAAAAAAAAACATCTGTTCTTGGTTGCAACATTCACTACTGAGTTCCAAACTGCCTCTGGAAGCAACGTCAGAACCAAGAACTGTTCGTCGGGAGCTTCATGAAATAGGTTTCCATGGCCGAGCAGTCGCACACAAGCCTAAGATCACCATGCGCAATGCCAAAGTTTGGTGGAGGAGGAATAATGATCTGGGGATGTTTTTCATGTTTTGGGCTTGGCCCTTTAGTTCCAGTGAAGGGAAATCTTAACGCTACAGTATACAATGACATTCTAGACAATTCTGTGCTTCCAACTTTGTGGCAACAGTTTGGGGAAGGCCTTTTCCCGTTTCAGCATGACAATGCCCCCGTGCACAAATTGAGGTCCATACAGAAATGGTTTGTTGAGAACGGTGTGGAAGAACTTTGGGATGAATTGGAACACCGACTGCGAGCCACACCCGACATCAGTGTCCGACCTCACTAATGCTCTTGCGGCTGAATAGAAGCAAGACCCCACAGCAATGTTCCAACATCTAGTGTAAAGCCTTCCCAGAAGAGTGGAGGCTGTTACAGCGGCAAAGGGGGACCAACTCCATATTAATGCCCATGATTTTGGAATAAGATGTTCGATGAGCAGGTGTTCACATACTTTTAGTCATGTAGTGTATGAATTCTGAAAGAATTTTTATTTAATAAATGTTTTTATCTCCCTGAAATGTCTGTTCACGGAAATGCATTAGGCACCAAACAGGGGGAAAAAACTGGCTCAAACAGGGAAGGATTACTTCAACTTTCCAACTCATTTTCTGTAGGATTTTTTTTTGCTACGGTGTTTCCTGTTGAATACGACCCAGATCCCACCGCCATTTGTCCCCAGTGTTGAATGTTTATGTTTCATTTACGGTTGTGTGATAATATTGGTGTTGCATTCATGTCTAAAGGTTACGGGATTTGGAAAATCAGTTTGCTGGTTTGCAATCCCCATCATCTGAAGGCTCTTCTTCAGCCTTGAAATTTAAGGTGACAAATTCCATATTTCATTCCTTCTAATTGTTATGACAGATAGATTGAGCCATGGATTTAACCGCGGTTCCCCTCTGATTTTCTCTGTGCCTTTTATTTTGTTATAGGTGGAGAACTTCTTTTGCATGGGTTCTCCCCTGGCCGTGTTCTTGGCGTTGCGAGGGATCCGACCGGGGAACAACGTGACCCAGGATCACATCTTACCCAAATCCATCTGCCAACGTCTCTTCAACGTCTTTCATCCTACCGACCCTGTGGTGAGCCAACCAACTGAACCAGACAGTAGAGTCATTCAGTCATGCAGTCAGTCACTGATGGTAAAGGATTGGAAGGGAAAGGGGCTCAGGAAGGGCTTTGGTAGGGGTGGAAACATACCTGCTGTTTCCGTTTGTGCTTCCAGAGCCAAATCAAGTGGCTGGCTAGATAGTGTACGTACGATTTGGTTTTGGGTTCCGGTTCCGAGATTGCTGATGGCATCATGGAAGTGCTTAATGATGCCTATGGCTGTATTTTCAGGCGTACCGATTGGAGCCCCTAATCTTAAAGAACTACAGTAACATTTCACCTGTCCAAATACACTGGTGAGTAGTGGATTTAGTATTTTATTTTGAGTGGAATAGATCACAGTCAGTACACGCACACACACACACACACACACACACACACACACACACACACACACACACACACACACACACACACACACACACACACACACACACACACACACACACACACACACACACACATATATATTGGGACAGCACAGAATCGGCAGCAGAGCAGCACCCCTTGGAGCAGTTTTGTATGAATCAGTGTTTGTGAATGACATGTATTGTATTGTGACCGGGATCTACAGGTATAACACAAGTAGTCCGACTCCGTACGACCAGATCCGTCCCACGCTTCTCAACCCTGCACTGAAGGAAAGTGCATCTGTCTCGGACACAGAGAGCCTCCCTAGCCCCTGTACCTCCCCCCCTCAGGCCCGAAGACACTACGGAGAGTCCATTACGAACTTGGGGAAAGCCAGTATTATGGGTGAGAGAGAGCATGAGTGACGGGGGGAGGAAGGGAGAGACATAGGGACTTTCAGTGGTGGATTCTTCATTTTTATCTCCTTGCTTTTTAGACTTTGCTCTTTGTTTATCTTGTTGGTGTTTTTTACTTTGGTCTTTCCTGAAATTGGCTTATTTTGTTATTTTATAGTAGAGAGAGTGGGCTGTTTGGCTTTAGTCAAGGACAGACCTATGCATTAAGATTTATATATGTGTGTGTGTGTGTGTGTGTGTGTGTGTGTGTGTGTGTGTGTGTGTGTGTGTGTGTGTGTGTGTGTGTGTGTGTGTGTGTGTGTGTGTGTGTGTGTGTGTGTAAAAAAACAAATATTCTGTGGAAATACCACATTTTTGCTCGCTGAAACAAGTAGATTGCATAGCTGATGTAGCAGCAAGCCAAGCACAGAACCACTGTCCAGAAAACCCAGCCTCAACAAATCAATGGAGAGCCATTAAGTTTTGTCACAGGGATTGACACTATAGAACCTATGAATAAAGGATTTCCTTCATTCATGATTAGATAATATTTTTACAGAACACTTTGCAGTATAGGACCAAGTCTAATGCAATTGTGTAAATCAATGGGTGTGATAGGTACAGTATAAATGTTCCCTTGTTTTCCTGCCTATATCTGTGAGAAGTTAGTAGACTTATGTGTTGTCCTGTGCTGTGCCATGTGATCGTGAGTGTGTGCATGTGTGCTTGTCTGTCTTTGAGTTTCGCTGTGTGCTCTCTGTCTCGGCAGGCGCGGCAAGTCTCGGCAAAGGCATCGGCGGGATCTTCTTCTCCCGCTTCTCGCGCTCAAGTGGTCACGTGGGCGGCGTGGAGGAGGAGCCTTCCGACTCGGAGGGCGGGGTCTTGGAGGTGGATAATGCCGTGTCAGGGGAGGAGGGCGTGGCTGCCGAGTTAGTGGAGAAGTTAGCGGTAGTCGAGGAGACGAGAGAAATAGAGCACTCCATGTCTCGTTCCACCTCGGCTATCCTGGACAACACCACATGTACGTATCCCTATACCAGATCTATTCAACCGAAGCATCTACCTTAGTGCTCCCCACAGACCTGGATCAATTATGCATTGCAAATATTTTATACGAAATTGTTGAGGTGTTCTTGATTTAGCTTGTCAGGCACAATCAATCAGTCAGTCAAATGTGTCTGTAAAGCACAAGGTGCTTTTACAGTAACCCGGCCATAGACCCAAGCAAAGGCAGAAGCAAGAGCACGGTGGCCAGGAAAAACTAATTGGAAGGAAGAAATCTATAAACTCTGCCCTGTAGTACATTTCCAAAAGGTATTCTTTGGCTGTACCCCTAGGGGAACTCTTTTTGGTTCCAGGTAGAACTATTGTGGGTTCCATGTACAACCCTCTGTGGAAAGGGTTCTACCTGGAACCTAAATAGGTTATTCAAAGGGTTATTCTATGGGGGGGACAGCCCAAGAACCAAACCGGTGTCATAACCAAAAGTGCAAACTCATGCTAGGCAGGCTAAATCAAGCACATCGTAATTATTTTTAAGTATATGAAAAAGGTATTGGACCCTACTCCTTCATATTGTTTTCGAAAGCCAGCAGTGAATTTTACTACGCACTATATGCCCTTTTGACAGAGGTTTCCCTATTGCGTTTTGTAACAGCTTTGTCCCCGTATCTATGGCTAGTATTTAAAGTGTGTGTTTTGTGTGTGTGTTTGTTGTGAAACTCTTTGTCTTTCTGTGTGTTACAGTGGAGTTGGAGAGGCGTATTGACTTTGAACTGCGAGAGGGCATGGTGGAGAGCCGCTATTGGTCGGCGGTGACCTCTCACACTGCCTATTGGTGTTCACACGACGTGGCACTGTTTCTTCTCACTTTCATGTACAGACAGGAGTATCCCACTCAGCTCTCTGAGGATAACCCAGAGTTATCCTAACCCACAGCCAACACACACGCAAACACACCCACTTGATCTTGCAACCAGACCGAGGAGACATGTCTGTGTGTCAGAGACCACTCCACAGCCTGTGGTCAGCTGGTGGTGATCTCGTCAGAGACCGTTCCCTTTACCCTACGGGTTCTAATAGTGACTGTTCCTCTAATGCTCCCAATGCTGTCAATTCATCCACCCTGTGGGTTTATTGCATACCGTCTCCCCTCCAAAGCACCCACCAACCCCAATTAAGACTGTTCCTCTTTCCTGTGACCGTAAATGATGACTGTGTCTCTTGGACTGTGTTGGTGTCGGACACAGCTCTGACTCGGTAGCCATGGCTCAAGCCTAACCTCTCTCAACTCTGAGCATCAACACTCATTCAGATGTTTAGCCTGTTGAGAGAGTTACATTCAAATCCATCCATTCATGGTCTGAATGCCTCAGAGAAGCACACTGATACCCGTTCAATTGCATCGTTTGATTTCAACCCGTCAGGTCGATCAAAGTGGATTGTTATGGAAGGGTTGAAGTAGCCAGACGGAACACTGCACTCACCATTGTTTTATTCGTTCAGTTTAACCTGGCTAGGGTTAAAGCCAAATGAATGATGATGACATTGGATGGAGCATACTTAGACTAAATGAAATGCAGCTCTATATACTAACTGTACTGGTTGCGACGATGCGTGGAGTCGCCAAATTATGTTTACACTAACTGACTAACTGCAAGACTAGGCTGAAAGATACTAATGTTGGATACACAACTTTAGCAAAGTTGCCAAATACATTTTTTGTTTAGCTCTCTCTTATAACAGTGGCAGGTTCGGTCGGTTTTGCTGGTCCATAGGAAGGCCGCCGAATTGCTTTGTTCCTATTGTGAATGGTCTTGATCGAAAAGAGCACTCCATTTGTAATACTAACACTGACATGTTGCACATATACGGTAGCTTTACATTTTTCCGGCACTTTCTAGTCAGGCAACGAACAGAGATACGACATATCGGTAAAACAACAGTAAAACACACACATGAAGGACTCAAAATGTTTCATGTGCATCCATTGAACTGAAACAGAGTAGCAGTAGAGAAGTGTGCAGAGTACACTCCTTACAATTCTAACACTTTTATTTAAATCAATAACTATTCGGGCCAAAATGAAAAGGAAGCATGATGTGCAGTATGAACGTAGACGGGGATGAATATGCTCTGCTTAACATTGTCTTACTAGTAGTGGGGGATTGTAGCATGCCACGTTGAAAGTCACCTGGAGGGTTCCTCTATGATTTTTTTAAAGTAAAAAAAACAACAAATGTATTACACTAACACCGAGTGACATCACTCAAATTGGATCTCTGCCATAATCAAGGATCAATCAAGCCTGCCATCAGGAAGTTTTTTTTATTTTTATGTTTGGTGTCATGTATTTTGTACACAGTATGTGTTAAGAGTATGCCTTTTTGCCGTCTTGTGAATGTTTGCTGTTTAAGTTCTCCTCAGATGTGTTTGAGTCCATCCCTTGTTAAGTCATACTGTCAGATTCCTAGGTATGCTCCTGTGTCATCCCGTTGCGTCTCGGCTTACAAATGCCTGATTCACACTATATGGCCGAGCGGAACTGTACTGTGCAGGCACAGGTATTTTCTTTTCACTTTGTCCTTTCTAGCGTCACTCCAGCAACTATGGTGTATACGTAACCAGGCCAGTTCCAATACAGCTTGATTAAGTTTGGCTCAAGTCGTGTGAAAAGAGGATTTAGAGGATTTTGTTTGCGCTTCACTCCTTGGTTTTGCATATCCTTGTTTCCATGTCACACTGTCACTGTTACACTCAAACATAGCAAGCTGATACCTCCTTCTTCCTTATGTTACAACTTACCCATTCATGTGCCATAATGTGTAACTGACATAGATGTCTTCTCTTAATTGTGCATAGAGTTGTCATTCGAGGCTAAATGTACCGTACCCTAAGGGCATTGAATTGTGATTGATTGTGTTGTGGGTAGTCCATTCTTCAGCTATACTCCCATTTGCCTTGCACTAGAGGACATGTTTCCACTTACTGCCCAATCCACTGTCATGCTCATTGCTCACTCTTTTTAACCTGTGTTTTGTTCAAATTAATGACGTAATGCTTAACCTTGGTAACCCTTTTGTTATACATTAAAATGTATCTCTACAGCTGTCTGTCTGTGGTCTCAGTTTATTCGTATGTGCTCATGAACAAAGACAAGACAGCCCGTCGGTCATTCCACCAATTAGGTGCCTTTTGAGTAGTGTAACTTCACCTAATTTTAACATTCTGTCAAAAAGAGCACATGTTCATACCTAACAAAAAACAGATGGCTTTCTCATCTGAAGAGGTTAAATAAGTATAAATACTTCAGTAAGTGCCAAATAAAGTAACAAGGTTGACCGTAACAGTGTTGACGACTTCATCTTAAATCAGCCATAAATCTCCCGTGACGGGGAATGGAAGCTTGTTGTGTGCAACAGGGAGGGGCAATCGAATGCAAGCTTGACAATTTTTATATTTATTGTGAAAACATTTCAAGCGTGTCTATGGGTAGGAGGGTTGACGTGTTATGCTCGCCCCTTTTAAGTTTTCAACCACAAAACACCAGAAAACGGGGAAAAAGAATAGAACCAGCTCACTATGATTTGACTATTTGATGTTCAATGTGTCTTCAGATCTTTTATTTTTAAGGAGTAGTTTCACCATGTTAAAACGAGAGTTCAGGTCACATGACAGGTTTGTACTTAAAATGAGGGACAGTTGATTTTTTATTTTATTTTTACCTTAAAATTCATCACTAATCACATGAAATACATAATGATCTTCAGAAATGACTTTGTCAAAACAACAAAATAACTAGAGCTTTGTAATGATGCTGAAAACTTCTGAGACATTTTGGAGGAATCACAGAGGGACATTTTGTCACGTTCGTCTTTATTCATATAAAAAAATCTGATTTATTGAATTTTCCATGTTGTCACTCAATGTAATATAACAGGCTTTTAAAATAAAATATTTGCGCACAATTTCTACTTAAAATATTAAAGGGATGCAAAAGGCTCTCATTTCGTGGTTCAATCCCAATATCTACGCTTTGTAAAGTAGTTTCATGTCCAATGAAGTTTTTACAGTACTGAAAGAGTACAAACATTTTTTTAATCAATATGTTCCAGATATTTGCAACCTGCAAATAATAAAGATAATTATGTTAAACCAAGATTCATATTTATATGTATTAAAATGTATTGTAATGAGATGCAACTCAACAGTACACATTTCCCACGTGACTTCTAACTTGCTCAAATGGGATGGCGTCCCAGACAGATTCGCCTTCTCCGCAAGGCATGCTGTTGTTGTGTGACAAAACAATACCGCTATAAGGCGTTGGAATAGTTTGGTGAGCATTACTGCAGCGTCCCTGTAGCTTCCCTGTTTCTGCGTCTCGAAGGAGTTAGGGGTAAAACAACAAAACAGGTATTGTAAACTATTATTTCTGCTCTCTTGCAAATTGTTCTGAAGGCCACCATGGATAATTTTTATTGCAAATCATTTTGCAACGATTCATTTAATTCACTCCGGTCAAGTAAAATAGATCCACAACTGATTTAAACGATCTGCCACTTTTAGAGGTGTAACGTTCACCACTTTAGTAGTTAGAAATAACCCTCAAAGGGTCCTTGATGATTAATGATTGTCTATATATGGCACACGGGAAATCAAGATTACATTAATGAATATGTATATCAATGATTCATTCACTTCTCACTTACTCCCCTGCTACTCTCCCTATGGACCCCCCCAAAAAAAGGATACTTACCCTGCCCCCACCCACCAATGGACTTTTATCATTGCTACACTTGTAAATGTGTAATATATATTTTAATTATTGTCTCGTTCACTTCTCTTTGACCTGCACTGTTGGCGCTCGGGGGCATAAGAATTTCACTGTACACTGCAATTACATCTGTGACTCTGTGCATGTGACTACTAAACGAATCTAATCCTCAGTCTCACTGTCTACTATCTTCATAGATCACTCATCAAATCTCCTCCACCCAGTCCCACCATGAATATCCAGTCCGCTATCAACAGGGCAGTGTTTGCTCCCCGGGATGAGCGGATGCTAGTGGCTGTGGAGGTGAAGAGGAGAAAAAGGAAAAGGGTCCCCTTTCTGCCCACTGGAGGCAAGGGAGAATACATGACATACATCTGTTTGTCAGGTAACACCTATGTTTTTTTTTTATGCATACAACAACATGACTACATCTGCATTCAGCATTTGTTTTGTTGGATTTTTTTTTTTTATGTCTCAGGGTAGGTGGTGATCTAAGGTGAGTTTGACCTTTTAAGGATGCACTATGCAGAAATGGTCATATAAATAAGTTTATTTAACAACAAGCAAGTGTAGAGAATAGCACTAACAGTTAAACTGCTGTGTAATATATTTTCCATTGCCAAAAATATAGTATTTTCTGCTGTTTTGAAACTGGTTAATAAAACCGAAAGTAAAAGTCTCTCAAGCGAAACTTAAGAACATCTAGCATAGAAATGACGCACATAGAACAGATCTACAGCTTTTAAGACTGGCTTTCAATAAGAATGACAGATCTATAACTCACCTTTCTATGTGCATTTG
Organism: Oncorhynchus keta; assembly: GCF_023373465.1. Lineage (NCBI taxonomy): Eukaryota > Metazoa > Chordata > Actinopteri > Salmoniformes > Salmonidae > Oncorhynchus > Oncorhynchus keta. The sequence continues at coordinate 54,029,220 of NC_068439.1, read as the reverse complement.
GTCAGGTAGCCCAAAAAGTTACATATTGCAGCTTTAAATCATAATGAATAAGAGGGGAGAGACCTGATCCAGACGAGCAGTCCTACATTGAGACTCGCTGTGAATACGGGCCCGGGTATACTGAGATGACCGGTTGATAGATCAGTGTGACTTACAGTTCACTGTCCTGTTGCTACTCTGTAGTCCTGCTATGTACAACTCTCTTGTTCAGTAGGTTATTGAAAATCTGTGTTTTAACTGTCTCATAGTGGCATTGTCTGAACAGAAGGATGCAGAGTTATTCATCGCGTTGCAAGAACGACATTGTGCTGCTGGTAATCTAAGATCTTTGCATCTGACACTGTCAGAGGACATGGATCCTAAAATTGAGCAGGAAGGGTCATTCACAGATATTTAGCTGTGTTCAGTGTCATCTGTCGCTATTGTTACTGTGATGAAGTCACCCAGATCCATGGTCATTCACTGGCCCTACCCAAACACCACTGATGGCTGGCTGGGTGTCCTCAGCTGGCACTGCCGTCCCCCCCCATTACAAAACCCACATATTGTGTGAACAAGAGAAACCACTGAAGAAGAATAAGCATTGGTGGTCTGTTTTCTGATCTGTCATGGCGACTGATCGCTAATGCCTTCTGTGTTGGGTGAATTTGTTCACAATGAAACACATATCCATTACCGGATAGCCAGTCTTTTATCAAGTGTCTTTTAATCTTGATTCTAGTAGGGAGTACATTTACATCCTCTGTGGGTGTTATGACGTGTGCTTGCTTACCTTTCAGTATTGGCATATTTGTAAATCCTTGACTCCTCTCAATTCCCCAGTGACCAATAAGAGGCCAGCTCAGCTCCTCATCACCAAAGTCAAGCAGTTTGGAGGCTCCGCCCCCTTCACCAGAAGGTCACAGTGGGCCGTGGAGCAGCTTCGCCAGGTCAACGGCATCAACCCCAACAAGGTGACATCACCACCAGTATACATGCCTATTGGCTGGGATGTTTAGACTACTATTCCCCCTACTGTCCTGTGACCTATACTGTATCCCTCCTGTGTGTCTCCCTCAGGACTGCCCAGAGTTTGACCTGGTGTTCGACAACGCCTTTGACCAATGGGTGGCCAGCTCAGCGCCAGAGAAGTGCATCTTCATCCAGATCATGTACCACGCCTGTCAGACCTATTGGGAAGGCAAGGAGGGGGTCCCTGGTAGCCCAGCCGGGGACCAGCAGAAGGGGCAAAGAGGTCAAGGGGGCCAGGGTAGCCCAGGGGGCCAGGGTAGCCCAGGGGCCCAAAGGGGCCAGGGTAGCCCAGGGGCCCAAGTGGGCCAGATAGGAGGACCAGTGGCCCAGGCTAGACGGAAGAGCACCGTGGGTCCCAGGCCCCATCATACTGAGTTTGTCAACTGTCAGTCCAAACTCACAGGAGGTAAGGGAGTGTTTGAAGGCTAAGCCCAGTCTATCAACAGTCGGTCCCAATTCACTTCCTTCTCCTTGGTCCTAACCCTTCCATGTTTTCAAATCGAAGTGCTAGTGGAAGGGTTAGGGAGTGAATTTGGGTCATATGTGAGTGTGAATTGTTCTGGAACCACTGGGTCAACCCTAGGAGTGGCTTGTCTTATCATCTCATAATATGGCAGTGACTCCCAATATCATGTTTGATTCTGTAGTTTCTATTTGCCTATTTTGATCATGGTTATAATACAGCTATTATCAGATTCCACTATTTGTGTCATTGTCATTCTAACAGATGCCTGCAAAATGAATCTGGTCCTGTACCGTTGCAAGGTCTTTTTCAATCGCATGAAGAAGGTGATGGTTTCAAACCAAAGCCGTTCTCAGGCTGGAGGTAAGTGAGTCAAAAACATGCCAAATAACCCCTAATACTCACTGGGTAGCAACACAATCTTTGCAGAGATGTCAAAAGGCATGTGGTGATGACCTTAGTAGGCCTGTGGCTGTGTCTGTTCTATTCTCATGGATTCCTAATCCTCTCTCAGGAGATGGATGGGTTTGGTCTATTGTCTTCTGTTACACCTCTCCTCTGCAGTAGAGAATGGCTCTTCTATGAGGTTGTGCCTAGATGAGTGGTGACTTTGTGTCCAAACCTCCTGCTAAAAAACAAAGGCTGGCCTTGAGTCTCCGGGGCAGGGAGACTGAGAAGGAACGCGGCTCCCCATTGAACCCGCTGACAGGGGGGTTGTCATGTGTAGCACTGGGAGAGGTGCCAGGCGGTAGCAGGGCCTAGAGACAGAGAGCGACAGCAAATGTTGCTGTCTTTGTCCTAAGCTGACCAGTCCAGGGCTTGTATCCACAAAGCGTCTCAGTGTAGGAGTGCATTTTAATAATGAATATTATTATATGAACAGATCCTAGATCAGCACTCCTTCTCTGACCCTTTCACCCATGAATATACTGAACTCATGCCTTGGCTGTTTTATAATTGTTAATTATCACTGAACAGGATTTGTTTGCAGTCTTCTGAGTATCCTATCTGATGCACTATTCTCTGTCCCTGTGTTGTGGAGCAGGTCCAAGAGCAGGACCCAGTGGGCAGCGCCCTCCAGGGGGCAGTATGGGTAGTGTAGTCCAGAGGGCCAGCCAGGCCCTGCAGGAGCGTGGGGAGAGACTAGGCCGGGCCGAGGACAAGACTGTGGACCTAATGCACAAAGCCCAGCAGTTTGCAGACACTGCTCACAAGGTGTGACATTGTTGAATGTAAATAGTATAGACACACATGCTAACACACACACAGATTCAGCATGTGGGTAAAAGTTTGACTCCACCCCCTGAGTTTGGTCCACTTTGGTCCCACTTTTATTATGAAGTGTGCATCATTCCACACTATGGCTATCCTGCTGTGTACGTTGACTTTGTTCAGAACGTTTACCCACTGAGAAAGCCAGCAGAGCTACAGTCAACCTCATCAACCAACAAAAAAATCACGCCCCTAGAATGCCCTCCCAAGTGGCCCATCGAAGTGAAAAAAATACGTTTTTATTTTTATTTAATAGGAAATGATCTAGAATGTGTAAATTATGATTTTCTTTCTCCTCTAGTTGGCTCTGAAGTATTCAAACTAGAGGCATATCTTCCTGTGGAACCGCTCCTGGAGTCTTTGGCCCTAATTTACTTGTTAATTCTATGTAAAAACATGTTTACTAATCTTTGACTGACTTGCAACTAATGGACTAATGTTGGACTGAGTTGAAACTAAGTGGTCACACTGCAATTTCTTTGTGAAGAGTCCTGTCCAGTACTGGGTTATTGCGCTTGCTATTAGGACTTAGACTGTGGACAAGCAACTGTCACTTGTGTCAGAAGGACTTTAAAATGTTTACAGGTGGGGAGGACGGCCCAGTTATGGACCCCCCCCAGGATTAAAGAATGACCTTTCACCTCTGTGGATTACATGATGGTGTCCTTTCGTGGGATAGATAGTTTGTACACTGGATGGCAATGTAGTGTCACAATGCTCCCACTGTTTGAGTGTACATGTCTTCCCTGCTTCAGTAGCCTCTTCTCTGATAACAAGGATTTTAGATTGTATTGATGAACTTTTGTGTTGTGCGGTTTTAGGTATCTTAATATAGATTCATGAATTCACACAGTGAACCGCTGACAAGTGAAGTTGAGAACCTACGTGTCTCCACAATGAATGCATTTTTTTTTTTTTTTTTTTTTTTTTTTTGCTCATTGTAAAATTATTGATCATTTTATGACTGAATAGGCACACACAAAGAGCAGCCTGTGAGTATTGGCACGAACCGATGCAACTCAGATTGCAAATTAATTCCTGGTGTTATTTTCCTTTTTTTTTTTATATCTGCGTTGTTGGGAAGGGCCTGTAAGGAAGCATTTCACTGTTAGTCTACACCTGTTTACGAAGTATGTGACGTAACCATTTTGTAGATTTTTATTTAATTTTTTACAAATTGCATTTTCATTTAATGTTTGACTGGCATTGTATGCATAAGTGTGGCTCTTAAGGTTATTGCCTTCATGGTTGTCAGAGCAGGGGAACAAGGAACACCTGGTGAATTTTTTTTTTTATTTTTTTTTTTCTTTGCATGATTTTGTAATGGTCTTGATTTCTTTGTTCTTTCTAAAGTGGAATATGCACTCATTTGCTTTCAGTTTTTTTCCATGCTCAATTCCTCCAGTGCCCTTTCCCTGCTTAGTCACCAATCACTGTTCCAAATTCTAGTTAATATGTTCCTATTTGATCCTTGCTCTTGTCTTTGTCTAATCGTGTTTGATGAATTAATCCCCTGAATTGTCAATGTCTTGTCACGTATGTCATCTGTTTTTGTCTCTTGTGCCATAGCTACATGTATGCTGGTTCCATGTGAAAATATTTGAGTGTAGCAGTTGGAATGGTGGGTTCATGTATGTAGACCAGGTCTCTTCTAGGTGAGGTCATAGGTAAGGTATTTAGTGTTGACGTGTGACGGTAAATCACGTCCACCCAGCCGGCTCAGTGCTGTAGCAAATTGATCCTGGGGACGACGTTGGTGTAATGAAGTTTCTGAGTAACACTGTATAGATACCGTGGAGTTGGCTAGTGATGAGGTGACTGGTAGAGATGGGATGGTTCAGTTGGTTAGTGATGAGGGTTCGTTAGGATGAAGGTGTAGTTGTTGAAGGTCTAGCTAAATGCTGTTTTGATGCCCAGTGATAATGTTTTTATTCTGCACACTACACACTTTTCGGATGGAGTTTTCCTTTAAACTCTTATCTTTTGGTATTTTTTTCATTAGTCCATTGACAGTTTCAATATTTTTGCTTGACCCTCCTTTATGCTAAACGTCTCCCAGAAAGTGAGAGGGTCGTCTTACCTCTGTCTTCAGAGTACTCCTATTAGAATGACGCTTATTCTGTCGGCTCGCTGTCAGGAGTGGAATCCAGAGGCCACTTGTCGTAACTGCATGTTTTCTGTTACTGCTGTGGCAAAATGTGGGTTAGAATCTGAATGAATTGTCCAAGAAGAGTGCCTTACTACCTTTTTTTTTTTGTATAGCCTGATCGTGGAGTTAAACCCTGTACTCACATGTTTTATTGTTCCTAGAAATGCAGAGTATTTAACATTGCCTTATACTACAGAGCTTCAAGTACTGTTTTACGTGTAAGTGAGATTTCTTGTACTGTCTTTAATGAGAAGAGCAATGACCTTAACACTCCTTTTTGAGCCAATAAATGAAACTCATCTGATGATCTCTGTCTTCATTGTGATAGTGTCTCACGTGTCCCTGGACAGAGGTACAGGTACTTTGGTTTGCCCCATTTCCCAACAGTAGAGGGTGCTCAAACCGCAGTCAAATCCCATCCACCGCACCATCACAAATGATGTCGTTACTTAAGGTTATTCTTTGAACGTGTACTTATTCTTGCGTGGACAATGCAACACATTTGACTGTTCATACTGATAATGTAGGCGATAGCCTATGGTCAGGCTTGTTTTGTTAGGAATATTTTAGATCTGTCAAATTTCTCAGTCACCAGTGATTGTTCAGTCGAAGGAAATTAAGCTTAAAAGAACTGGGATCATTGTTTTGGGATCATAAGCTTTACTGCCCACGTGTTCAATCTGGTCATAACTCTGTCAAACCACTCTCCAAACCAATAAACTATTCTCCAAAAAATTGGAAAATGTAGCTTATGCAATATCTGTATTTTCATATTGTATATCCAGGTGGCTTGGTGTGCATCTATGGATCTGAGAACTCATTTCTATTCTTTCTGGAGAATACAGTACTTAACGTTGATGCAAACTGCTATGATGCAACAAATGTAATGCAGGAGGGATTTTTTTATTTCTAATTAAGGGCTTTTATATAAATGACGTTGCTTTTGAGTCACCTAAACAGACACACTGAGATGACTGGGATAAAATGATTGAATTCATTGTATGTGGTGTGCTACTGAATTTACAATTAAATGAACTACTTAGCTCCCGCTTTTGTACCATAGATGTATTTTACGATTTACTCATTTAGTACCATTACCATAGTTGCAATTTGGTACCATATACTGTATTTAATCTACGATTCAGTTCTTATGTACCAGAGATGTCATTTAGAATTGACTCATTTAGGACCATTAGATAAATTCTGATATTCAAATCAGTAACATTGTGGCTAATATGTTTAACATTCATGGTCACAACAGGAATTGTCAAGTGTGTCGTATCGACAAAATATATATTTCCTGATGCCTAAAGTAGATGTATCAGCAAGAAGGGTCGGCCGTGACTTTTGTGGCCTTGGAGCCGCAGTGACGTTGCATCAATCCCATATTGATCCTACTTGTCTTTTCCTCCTTGGATGTTAACATGGCACTGACCCTCAGTTTAAGTCTGACTTAAGTGTGGCTTAACTCTGACTCCGACCGCTGTGTCAGTGTCATGAGTCACGACTATTGGCCAGGCACACAGGGGTTGTGTACATTTGGGTAAGCTGTGGCAAAAATGTTTTTCAATGGAAAACCAAAATAAGCAGCTCTAATCGAATACGTTTTGGTAGTCCCTCCCTGTTTCAGTCCGTTTTCTTCTTTTTGATGCTTAATAAAGCTGACCTGGGAGAGCATTTATGTTTTGAATAGCTTTTGGCGATATTGTCATCACTATTTAACTGCTACAGTAATTAATGTATTTTAATAATGTATTGTTAGTCAGAACCGGATGTCCTTATCCAGTGTACCACAGGGTGGCACTACTGTGCAAATTCTCATTGTATTGGTCGCATACACATGTATAGCAGATGTTATTGCGGGTATAGTGAAATGCTTGTGTTCCTAACTCCAACAGTGCAGTAATATATAACAATACACAATACACAAATCTAAAAGTAAATGGAATTAATACATCTATAAATATTAGGATGAGCAGAGTCCGGATTTTGTATATGTATATATGTACAGTATAATGTCAGACATTATGGACAGCATGTGGATAGAATATATAGTGTATTCAGACCCTTCAACGTTTTCCACATTTTGTTACGTTACAGCCTTATTCTAAAATTGATTAAATAATAATGTGGAATCTATGACAAATGCATAAAAATGTTTTTAGAAATGTTTGCAAATGTATAAAAATGTAAAAACAGAAATACCTTATTTACATAAGTATTCAGACCCTTAGCTATGAAACTCGAAATTGAGCTCAGGTGTATCCTGTTTCCATTGATCACCCTTGAGGTGTTTCTACAACTTGATTGGAGTCCAACTGTTTAATTCAATTGATTGGACATGATTTGGAAAGGCACACACCTGTCTATATATGGTCCCATAGTTGGCAGTGTGTGGCTGAGCAAAAACCAAGCCATAAGGTCAAAGGAATTGTCCATAGAGCTCAGAGAGAGGATTGTGTCGAGGCACAGATTTGGAGAAGAGTATCAAATAATTTCTGCAGCAGTGAAGGTCCCCAAGAACACAGTGGCCTCCATCATTCTTAAATGGAAGAATTGTTGAACCACCAAGTCTCAGCCAAACTGAGGAATCGAGGGAGAAGTGCCTTGGTCAGGGATGTAACCAAGAACCCGACGGTTCCTCTGTGGAGCAGGGAGAACCTTCCAGAAGGTCAACAATCTCTGCAGGATTCCACCAATCAGGCCTTCATGGTAGAGTGACCAGACGGAAGCCACTCCTCAGTAAAAGGCACATGACAGTCCGCTTGGAGTTTGCCAAAAGGCACCTCTGAACATGAGAAACAAGATTATTTGGTCTGATGAAACCAAGATCGAACTCTTTGGTCTGAATGCCAAGCGTCACGTCTGGAGGAAACCTGGCACTATCTCTACAAGAAGCATGTTGGTGGCAGCATCATGTTGTGGGGATGTTTTTCAGCGGCAGGGACTGGGAGGCTAGTCAAGATCTAGGGAAAGATGAACGGAGCAAAGTAAAGAGAGATCCTTGATGAAAACCTACTCCAGAGTGCTCAGGACCTCAGACGGGGCTACGGTTCACCTTCCAACAGGACAATGACCCGAAGCACATAGCCAAGACAACACAGGTGTGGCTTTCGGACAAGTCTCTGCTCTGAATATCCTTGAGTGGCCCAGCCTGAACATGGGCTTGAACCCTATCAAACATATCTGGAAATAGCTCTGCAGCGACGCTCCCCATCCAACTTGACAGAGCTTGAGAGGATCTGCAGGGAAGAATGTGAGAAACTCCCCAAATACAGGTGTGCCAAGCTTGTAGCATCATACCCAAGAAGATTTGAGGCTGTAATCGCTGCCAAAGGTGCTTCAACAAAGTACTGAGTGAATGGTCTGTATACATTATGTAAATGGGATATTATTATTTTTTTAATTTTTTTTTATACATTTGCAAAAACTTCCCAAAACTGTTTTTGCTTTGTCATTATAGGGTATTGTGTGTAGATTGATGAGGAAGATAAAACAAAACAATCTAATCCATTTTAGAATAAGGCTGTAACGTATCAAAATGTGGAAAAAGTTAATTATGGGGTCTGAATACTTTCCGAATGCATTGTATATCTGAAGAATACGTGGAAAGAATATGATATGTACAGCAATAGTTGAATTGGATGGCCTTGGCTATAATACAGTATATACATATGAAGTGGGTAAAACAATATGTGAACATTATTAAAGTGACCAATGTTCCATGAATATGTACATAGGGCAGAAGCCGCTACAGTGCAGGGATGAGTAACCGGCTAGTGACAGTGACTAAGCTCAGCGCAGCGTGCTGGGTGGAGGCAGGCTAGCGATGGCGACTTAATAACAGTCTGATGGCCTTGAGATAAAAGCTGTTTTTCACTCTCTCGGTCCCAACTTTGATGCACCTGTACTGACCTCGCCTTCTGGATGATAGTGGGGTGAACAGGCCGTGGCTCGGGTGGCTGAGGTCCTTGATGATCTTCTTGGCCTTCCTGTGACACCGGGTGCTGTAGATGTCCTGAAGGGCAGGCAGTGTGCTCCCGGTGATGCGCTGGGCTGACCGCACTAACCCCTTGCGGACGGTGCAGTTGCCATGGTGCAGTGGTGAAGGTGTAGTCGAGAGATGTTTTAACGGTGTTTACACTACGAAATGTTCAAAGTCAAATGAAATGAAACACCCTCAGTTCCACATATTACTGTAGTGTAAAGCCACACATTTGTCACATCTCCTACACCACCTCCGTAGGTAGTTTGCGAAACTCGCCCTGGACTTGTCCCTTCCGAGCAGAAGAACGTCAACTCAATTGTCTCCTGAAGCGAAATATACCTACAGTAATAATCTTAATAGCAGAGCATTTTCCTTACTGGAGACTTAATCCCAGCACAAGAGAATTGAAGTTGAATCTTTATAATCTCTTTTGGCTGAGATGGTCCATCCACCTGCTTTCTATGAAGGCCGTCTGGCTAGACAACATTTGAAGAAGTCACTCTCTCTGTGTTGGTTGAAATAGGTAATAAACTCTTAATCTCTCACATACATCAATGCCCTCAATCCGATTTTGGGCTCCACGCATTTCTTTGATTTCCAATGATGCCATGGTTTACAGGTTTAAATCTGTAGACAAAATGCTGTGTAGATAATCTCTGCGTCACGAAATCCAATAGTTTAACAGTTAGACTTTTCTCAGATTTACTGCAAAGATTTCTGATGTTATCCTTTGTGACATTAAAGCAGAAAAACTTAACCTAGAAAGTGAGATTAGAGGAGCTGGGTGGGAGGTGGGGGGAGTGGGGATCCAATTTGTTGTGAAGAGAACACAAGTCCAGGCTCTTGTCCTAGGGGCACTGTCGTCTGGGGACGGGATTATGGACAGCTGCTGGGCCACACACACAGGGAGCACACAGCAAAGTGGGACAGGTGTGTGTGTGTGTGTGCGTGTAGCTGTGTGTTTATCCATCTGTGTTTGTCGTTCCTCACAACTGACTATATGCACCGTCATGTAACATCCCAAACAAGGTCCTCTGTGGCTCAGTTCCAGGGCATGGTGCTTGCAATGCCAGGTTAGTGGGTTTGATTCCTGGGACCGGACCACCCGCCTGCAAAATATATGCACGCATGACTGTAAGTCGCTTTGGATAAAAGCGTCTGCTAAATGGCATGTGTTATTGCTATTAATATTATATCATGCCTCATCAAATGTATGATTACCTAAACAGCCTTGTTCACATGGACATGGTTACGCTGAGGACACAGGTGATATAGCTGACGACATGGAGGGGTCATGCCCGTGTTAGGGATTAGCAGGTTGTTGATAAGTCTTGATGAAACAGGTGACCTGTCCTCTGAAGGTTTACCTTGTCTGACAATCATAGGATTGGTGGGAAAGGGGTTTGATTGGTACTGACAATTGTTGTTATAGAATTGTCCTTGGAAGCACATTTATTTGAAACTGTTGAGAATTAACAAGGGCTGTCCTCGAACTACAATTCTGAGAATCAAATCAGGTTTGTCGTTTAAAAACCATTCTGTATGTGAAAACAAAGAAGCTAAGTAGCCAGGATTGCTTGAATCTATCCATTAGAACACATTTCTGTACACATTGTGCCTGTGATCATCACATTGATCACACCATGAGGTGATGAATGGGGTGACATCTCCCAATACCGTCACAGAGGACGCGTAGTGGGTCATACAGACTACAGTAAGCTAAAAACCATACGGTTGGTCCACCTCCTGTAATGGATATGTGACTTTAAGAGAATGCGGTGGTGCTGTGCTGCGGTAGTGTGGGTGTGTTTTATCCTGCAGCAGCAGCCCTGGCTTCTACAGGCCTCTCACAGTGGGGCCATATGGCCTTCTCCATTTCCCATCCAGCCAGGCAACCGCACCTCTGGTCACCTTCAGCCTCCTCCCCCGGCCCTCCCTCTGAGCCCTGGCAGCCTGCACTCCCAGAGAGGTCACTGTCTGGGTTACTCATCTCTCCTGTTCTCCTTTTTACACCGCTCTCTATCCTTTACTCCCAACCTTTCGCTCTCCGTCTCTCTCAACATTTCTCTCTCCATCTCGCGCAACCTTTCTCTATCCCCCTCTCTCTCTCTCTGTCTCCTTTTCGTCTCTCCCTCTGTTTCTCTCTCCATCTTTCTTTCTCTCTTTCTCTCCTTCTCTCTCCCGTTTCCATAGTTCCTCCTAGTACCTGAGCCAGTCTGTCCTTCCTCCTCTCTCTAAGTAAAAACATCCCAGCCTGTCTCCATTGTGTCCAGGTGTCAGGCACCAGGACAGCTCAGGTCAATGATATCAAGTGTTAAGCCGCTTTAAAGAGAACATCCTTAATCTACGAGCCGTGGATTTGCAAAGCAGTAGTATGTCTGTATGTATGTGTACGTGCGTGCGCGACCTTGTGTGTGTGTGTGTGCGTGCGCGTATCTGTTTGTGTTTGCATGTGTGTGTGAGAGTCATGGGCAGGACACGGGTCCTTGAGAGAATATGGACTGCTCTAATAACTAAAAACCACCTCAAAGCCTTTCGATAGAGTGACTTTCTACAGAATTTTACGTGACCTCTCTGTCACCCAATGCTATAAAAAGCCACAGTCCTGGCTATGGAAGTGACTAACAGGGGATCTACAAACCAAAAACAGCTTGAATCTAGTTCCATCAACCAAGCCAGGTCGTATTCATTAGGCACCAAAATGAGATTTTTTTTTACTGAAACAGGGCGGGACTACCTGAACTGGTCCAATAGGAAATGCTCGTTTTTGTTTTCCATTGCAAAACATTTTGCTACGGTGCGCCGCAATGAACACAATCCAGCTCTCTAATTTCCCCCAACACTGAAGCTGGGCAGGCGTGGGTCAGGCTTGGCGCTCCGCTTTGAGCAGATGTTTGGTAACATCACAGAATTTAAGCTGGTGTTTTCATGATCGACTTTTCACCACTCCAACGCTGCACCAAAGAAAAACCTGAGCCACCCCACTGGCTGCACGCAGAGGAGCATTTTTACTTCAGAGAGAGAGAGAGAGAGAGAGAGAGAGAGAGAAGGAGAGAGATGGGGGTCGAGAAAGCTTTGAAGGTGCAAGCATCAAGGCTCACCGCACACTCATTGATATGCAGCGTGTTTCATATCACACCCTGAAACGACAAATCCCTCAACACCCCTTTGCCTCATATCAAAGCCAGATGCCCATAGCTAGCTGACACATTTTTAATTGCAATGCAGTTTAAATGGAGATCCTGTGGATATGTGATCTATGTTGGCCCCTGGGGGAGTGCCAGAGAGAGTCCCGGTAGAGCTTGCCATTCCTGGTGAGCAGGGGCCATAGGGACCAGCATCTGGCTCTCTCCCCTGCCTTGCCCCCCCACCACCACCACCACCACCACGCAGTGATAGGGTTAACTCCTCTGTCTGTGTCCGAATCACATGCATCGCAATGGGGCTTCATGGTCCAGTCACCATCAGTACCCACCACCAGTACCACCACTCTCCACCCCTCCCTGCTTTGACTGCCCAGCCTGGACCATAGCCACTGTGTGGGTTTAAAAATGTAATCTGATTGGCTGATTCATGATTAATCCACACGTTGGCCAGTACTATGTGTACTTTCAACATGCCAATACAGGTCCTTACATTTGTACACGTGCACAGTGCTTCCATGACCCATCAAATGCAGTCCTGTATTTGACACAGTGGCACCAAGCTCCGTCTCGCTCTCTCTTGGATCCATCGGTCAGCGTTATTGGATATTTGAATCATTTCCTGGTTATGTGCCCTGTTATTGGAGGACTGGAGGTCAGTTAGGGGTTCAGATTACGGAGGATAAATCAGGCTGGAGACAGAGATGCTCTGAGGTGAAATACCTCTGTCCGACCTATTCTACCCAAATAATACATGGACTAATAATAACTAAGCAAGAACGCACCAGTTGACCTTTCTGTTCTGTGCATAATGGCTTTGACCTTACATGTCCTCCGTGTGTGTGTGTGTGTGTGTTAGAGAGAAATTTCCGTGTACTGTATGTTTAAGTGTGATTGTACCTTTTTGAAAATGTATTTGTGAGATAGTGAATGTTTTTTTCCCCGCCTCTATGCGTTCAGCTGTAAATAGAACATTTTCTTGCTATACAGCATGAATGTATTCATGTATTGTGCTTCCTCCTAGTCTATTTATAACCGTCATAATCCAGTAGTCATTACTCTAAATCTCATGCCATGTTATCTGTTATATAGCCTACTACAGACAACCCACCCACGCCCACAGCACTCTGTTGACTGCTGTTGTGTAGACCAAGATTGTGCCCCAAATGTCACCCTATTCTCTACATAGGGGGTCGGATGCCATTCGGGACACAGCCCAAGTGATTATAGGCACTGACCTTTTGTCCCATGACTCACATCTGTTTGGAATGGCCATCAACCAAGTGACCGTAGATGACAATAACCAGAGTGGCTTAGTAATGTCTTTATGAGGATACAGTCTTAGTGGTGATTCCACTTATGTAATATGGCTGGCAGAACCACTGTATGGAGGGATTTTGTAAGGCAAATCTGAGGTTCTGGTCAACACATATGGTAGAGTAGCCTCTGCTGTAGATAGTGTAGAGGCTTTCACACAATAGGGTCCACCCAAACCGTTCCAGCAACTACCGTTCCAGTACAACCCAGCTTGATTAGATTTGGCCCTATAGTGGGAATCAGACAGGTTATTTGAGTGGAAGAAAGGATCCCGTGTCTGCTCCTTTGTAGAACTGTGGCTAGAACTGATCTGTTTCTGATCTGATCAAACCCCTGGGGGATTTGTATTGGCTAGTGGTCATAATTTTCCCAATTTACTGGTCTCTCTCTCGCTTTCTATCTCTCACGTCCCTTCATCATGATAGTCTGGTGAATGGTCAACCATAGCCAAGTGTTGACGATGTGAACTGTGATGAGCAATAATCATCGTAGGGGCAGTTTCCTGGACACAGGTTAAGCCTAGTCCTGGACTAAAAAAACAATTTTCCATAGAGATTATCCATTGATAATAAGGGCAATTGTGTGTGCACTATGATTCGATAGTATCAGAGTGTATTCTGATACTATAGAGAGCTAGACCCCTCAGAGAGTCTCTGACTGCCTTGGTCCATGTCCAACATTATAGCCTTGCGTTGGGGAATGAGGAAGCTGTATAGGAGATCAGGTATCAATCAGCCTGTAGTACCAAAGCTGGCGTTGGGCAGATGGGGACATTGTCTATCAGTTTAATGCGCCACCTGCGGGATCAGAAACGTTACCGCCAGAAGGATGAAAACAGGCTACAATGTGCTCACATCAACACAGCTTACATTTCACTGAATTGCATGCAGATCTGTCTCCCGTGCAATACTGCGCCCTCGTCGGTAAGGCGATACACACGTGGGATGTGCAGTTTGTTTCTGTCGGTGCCCACAGATGTTGTGTTGTACGTGGAGCGTTGACACCGTATGGGATGGGAATAGGAGGGGAAGGATTGAAGCCCCTCTACTGAACCCGCACAGCCAGAGACGGGATAGGGGATGGGCCATAGAGATCCTAACAAATCATTTGAATTCCTAATTCTATGGGATGGCCATGGTCCAGATAATCACCATTATACGCTTTAGGTTTAAAGGTGATTTTGAAAAGATTGCTTGTTCAAAAAAAGTGGTCTCTTGGCACAACTATTTATGGGGTAAATAGATCATAGGGACAGGGTAAGCTGAGCCACCACGGGGTAAGTGGGTGATGGTGACGGTGGGTGATGCTGCTGGTAGGTCAAAGTCTCATTTGTGGAATGGAGGTGTGCTACATCGTACAGTATATCTTAAACGTATGCCTCCGTAAAGATATAGACATCTCTGTTCTATATCACTTATCCTTCCATTTCTTGACCGGTTGTCTGCGACAGGGATGTCGTTTCGATGTGCCAATTCATTGGCAATTCCTCTGCATTTGAGGCTACTAAAGCCCAGGAAACTGGTCCGAGAGATTCTTGACATGTGTAGCAAACTCAGACTCCATGTCATCAGATAAGACCTTGTGTTCCTCCTCTACTCTACCACAGCCTCTCTGTAACACAGGTCCTTTTTCCTTTTCTGTTTGTTTGCCAGTGTTCCTCTTCAGTGTCATTCAGTCTATTTGTTCATCCCTTGCTGCTGCCCAAATGGACTTCCTCCCTTCACTCACTTCCGTGGCTGCTCTCTCAGGGACCTCTAGGTGGGCTCCACCCCCTGTTTTGTTTCACACGGGGCATGATGATGTCTGCTCTGTAACAATATAAATGCACGGCACACAGCAAAAATATGCATATTATGCATACAATTGACTAAATGTAATTGTCATTTGTATGGGGTGTGGTGGCCGTTGGCTCAACTTACCCAACGGCTATTGGCTCCACTTACCCCATGGCCATAGGCTCCACTTACCCCAAGGCAAACATTTTGACTATATTAACCCACACAGCTACAAGGATGCACTTTGATGCTAAGTTTAGGGCCTCATATTGTAGCTTATAGAACTGCTGCGTAAAATAATCTTAAAACGATCTACTTTGGTTTAGATACAAGAATCATGAAACCTATATAACACAATACATTTATGTGATTTTGTGAAATATGTTTTCTCTGAAAACTTTTTGGTGGTTTCTTCCTTCACAAGACTCCATGAAATGACGGGCTCTTCCTAATATATTTGGTCAAATGATACGTTTTGTGTATGGTTTCCTGGAAACAAGGGGTGGCTCAACTACCCCTTTGGCTCAATTTAACCCTCTCCCCTACTGTACACATTTGATTCCATGTGAAATTGTATTCACAGTATTTCATTTTTTTCTTTTTTCTTTTACAGTGTAAACCACCTCACCTCACAGCAATAAAGCACAGGGAACACTCAGGCATGATAACTAAATGAGGTATTTTTAAGACGGGCAACATTCCAGTGTCCATAGTGGTGTGGGACCTTCATATTATCCTTCACCATCATTCCTACCACAGCAGAATTAAAATGCATGCCCAATATATTGCTTTATCCTTAGTATGCATCATGCTAGTTTGCTTGCTTGCATGCTGGAACAGAGCCTCTGACATAATGGTGTTTCGGATGTCCTCTGCTTTATTTTGTGTACACTTTCAGGTGCAGTGTGGCGTAGAACCCTATCTTTGTCTTCGCAGCATCACAGCATTGATTTTGCCGAGCTGCTGGTAGCTCCCTGAAATAGCTCTGCCACACATGGAGCTGCTGAGCGAGCACACGCACACTTTTCTCAAGCACAGAACAATATAGGGAGCTGTGCTTAGCTCTGTGATTTTAGGCCAGGAGCTCGCCATCCTGGGCCAACTCTGTGGGGAAATAACACCGAACTCCCCCTAACAGTAAACTCCCATCCATAACACCAGCTTTAAGAGAGGAATCTGAGGAGAGGCATTAATCAAAACTCTCAAACCCTGTTGGTGAGAGGGACAGACAGAGGCAGGGGAAAAGAGAGAGAGAGAGAGAGAGAGAGAGAGAGAGAGAGAGAGAGAGAGAGAGAGAGAGAGAGAGAGAGAGAGAGAGAGAGAGAGAGAGAGAGAGAGAGAGAGAGAGAGAGAGAGAGAGAGAGAGAGAGAGAGAGAGAGAGAGAGAGAGAGAGAGAGAGAGAGAGAGAGAGAGAGAGAGAGAGAGAGAGAGAGAGAGAGAGAGAGAGAGAGAGAGAGAGAGAGTCAGTGGAAAGGCACAGAGGAAACTGAGATGGAGACAGAGAAAGGGAAAGAGACAGGGAAAGGTCGAAGGAAAGATGGGGAGAGGGTGAGGTAAGGAGAGACAGCGTAACCAGTAACCGTAATCTCTACTGACACAGCTCAGCATTGTTTTTCAACATCTCTCTCTCTCTATTTTCTTGAGGCAGCGGTGCTAAACCAGGGACAAACTATAGGTTGGAACCTGCGTCGGCTCACTCTGTCCTCGAACAGCAATGTTACTGCAGCTAGTGTGTCCCAAAACACTGGCCTACTTCACCTGCAAAACAATGGCAGGAGGAAGCAGCTGCAAATAATCCTATAATCCAAACATGCAGCACAGCCCGAGCATGATTAAAGAGGCCAGGCAGCCAGAATAATGCACTCAACTTTGAACAACACCAACCTCCAAATACATCTAATGGTCTTCCAGGAGACAAAAAGCAGGAAATGGGGATATAACATTCTAAAAGGGGGTGGAGTGGTGTGGAGAGATTCAGTTATATTCTTTTTCCTGCCTTTTTCCTTTCCTGGCTATTTCTTTCACTCTGAACGCCCATGTGATGTGGAAATGGCAGCAGAAGACCAAGCGCTTATTAAACGTGATGATGCCTTGTGTGTGGTTGTGCGCCCATACGCGCACAAGGTGTATGTGTGCGTGCCCGCACGCTTGTGTGTTTTTACCACTAAGATGCTCCACTTGACAACATCTTGTCATGACTCATCTGACTGGGTCGTTCAAGCCCTTTTATTGTGCTGCACCGTCTGCAACGGCTCAAAGTGGGTGTGTGAAACTCTCTACACGCCATGCTGTCCTCTCTACGGCTTCTTCCATCCCAGCGAGGAAGAGCGAGAGAGAGGGAGGGTTGGGGGGGAGGGGGAGATAGGGATTGCGGGTAGGTAAAAGAGAGAGGGGGGTCGGAGGGAGAGGAGAGAGATGGGGTAGGGAGGAGGGCCATTTGAAGGCCTACCTTAGATGTCTACTATCTACTGTAAAGATAACCGTTAGATGACAGACCAGACTTTTCTTCCTCTGTTGCGGAAGACCACCATGAGTCCAGGAAACCGCTTTGAGAATCCCCACAACCTCAGTGCAAAATCAGAAAACAAAATGGCTATGGTCCAAAATCTGTGAAGCACTAGGCGACACAAGCTCTGCACAATAACCATAATGCACTGCGCCTAAAATGTACAGTTCTCCCACTACCCAAAGTCCCCCCCCACACCCCTCCACCTCCTATGCATCCTGGGTAATGCAGTGCACCGCGTGCACTTCCAGGTGTCAGCAGAATGCACCGTGGGATGTCACAGCGGATATTGTCACGGTGTGACGGCGATGGATGGCTTGTCACGCCGACTGACCTCCAAACTCCTGTGTCAGCAGAATGACCGGAGAACACGTCACACCGTGTGACTGGTCCAGCACCGAGGAGAGGACAATGCTGCTCCAACAAAGTTTTCCTGAAGCCAAACCCTAAAAGAAAACAGTACACTCGTCACACGCTTCGTTTTATGACGAGAGTTTGGGTTTTGTGCCTTGTCGTTCGTCCAACTTTGAGTGGTATCCCGTGAAACCTTGCAATAACCAATTGTAACTGTGACAGGAAACCATTTTAAGAGCCATCAGCGAATCTTATCACTGTGGTGGTGCGTTGTTAGCACTAACGCAACGTGTTTGCGTATGTGCTGTGTAGTTCCTCTACGTAAAACAGTTTGCCTTAGTGCTAACAAAGAAGGTTCGGAACCACACTCGCATCATGAGTAACCTTGCCTGAGACCTGAAGACTTGCGTTCGCTCCCAAAGCGAATGCTTAGGCTTTAGCTCCGTGGGCTAACACAGTATTGTGGTGTGCAGGATACCTGACTTCAAACCCGGGCCGGTCACATTTTATTCTAACACCTGACTCCTGTCAGAACATACGACTTACAGTATAATGATGAAGAGATCTCTTTCCTCTAAGGTCCCTAGTGGCCTTTGATAGAGAGGCCGACTAAAATACACCACCAGCCCTATGGCAATCCAGGGCCCTTGATACCCTTCTCCCAAGGGTGCCATCAAGCAGGGACACGCTGACGTCCCAACGGCCATTCGACAGAGCAGGGGACAGGGGCTGAGTGGGTCGCTGAGCCGGCCGCACCCTGCCTCCACTGAGACTCATCAGCTGGGTTTGATCACCGGCTGGCCGGGGCAATAATCTTCCCCTCCCTCCCTCCCTTCTTCCCTGCCTCCATCAATTTAACATTTGATCCAGCACTCCTCCCCCTCTTCCTCCTCCTTCGACGGGCCACCACAGGGCTAGCCACTCCGCACGCCACATAACCCTGACAGATCCCTCCGCAGACTGGGACGATTTCATCAGCCGCTTGGTCCCCCCCTTCCCCTGTAGAGCTCCACATCCACACATCAATGCCTGTTTGTCTTGCGTGGCAGGCAGCTAAGAGAGGGATTCGGAAATGCTAGGGAGGGGAATTTCATCAGTACCTTTTATGGTGTTGGAATATAACACTGGTTTACTGTATGTGGTTTTCAGGAACATGTTTAAATATGTGCTGTGTGGATTCTTCATACTTGTATTCCTTTCATCTGTTTTATTGGTTGTTTGTTAAGCACTATGACATCAACACTGTGGCATCAACACTATGACATCATTATGGCATGGTCATATGTCACGTATATACCTCATGCTCTACTCTGTCACACTTCAGGGATGTTGAGTTCATTTTCTTCCAGTACAATTTTTCAGGGGGCGATGTGTGAGAACAGGGAATTTCATCTATTTTCTTTTGTTGCTGTGGTAACACTTATGTTACTGTGCAGCGTCATAAGGAACGAGCCAGTTCATGACTCTTGAGCGCCCTGATGTTACACTACGTCTTGACAGGAGTTACGGTGCGTTAATAAATCCAGATCCTTCTCGCTGTTCCTTCTCGCTATTATCTTATTGACTGAACATTCTCATCAGGCCTCATCAGGATGGGGCCCTGGAGGGGGCCCTGGAAATCACCCATAAATCACCCATAAATCCTACCTCAAGTGACTGGGTGATAAGTCACTGGACAGGACCCCCTCCAGCCAACCAGCTCCTAGCCAGACTCAGGTCCTGGCAGAAAGCCAGGTCCTTCTGTAGCTCAGTTGGTAGAGCATGGCGCTTGTAACGCCAGGGTAGTGGGTTCGATCCCCGGGACCACCCATACGTAGAATGTATGCACACATGACTGTAAGTCGCTTTGGATAAAAGCGTCTGCTAAATGGCATATATTATATTATTATTATTATAAAAGCTGCTCTGCACAAGCATCTCAACTGAAAACCCTCTTCTGATTGCTTAGAAAATAATACATTGAATATATCTGTATTGTTCACATATGAGGAAGAGGGACAATGTTCCAATGTTTCTTTGGCAAGGAAGCAAATCATGGAAATTGCAGTACAAAACAATACAGTCTGTTCGTCCAATAAATAATCATTTCATTTTCAAGCCTCTGCAGGGTTTAAGTTTGTGAGTAGGGACATATCACTGCATGGGAGGAATAAGTGACCAGGCTTATCTTCACACACACATTCACTCATATTTATTCATGTTCACTCACATGAACTCGCATTCACTCACAGTTACACACATTCACTCACATTCACTCATGACTGCATGGACAGGCACAACTCCAACACCATCATTAAGTTTGCTGATGACACAACAGTGGTAGGCCTGATCACTGACAACAACTAGACAGCCTATAGGGAGGGGTGTGGTGCCAGGACAACAACCCCTCCCTCAACGTGATCAAGACGAAAGAGATGATTGTGGACTACAGGAAAAGGAGGGCCGAGCACACCCCCATTCTCATCGACAGGGCTGTAGTGGAGCAGGTTGAGACCTTCAAGTTCCTTGGTGTGCATATCACCAACAAACTAACATAGCACACCAAGACAGTCGTGAACAGGGCATGACAAATCCTATTCCCCCTCAGGAAAGATTTGGCATGGGTCCTCAGATCCTCAAAAAGTTCTACAGCTGCACCATAGAGAGCATCCTGACTGGTTGCATCACTGCCTGGTATGGCAACTGCTCGGCCTCCGACCACAAGGCACTACAGAGGGTAATGCGTATGGCCCAGGACATCACTGGGGCCAAGCTTCCTGCCATCCAGGACCTCTATACCAGAGGAAGGCCCTAAAAATTGTCAAAGACTCCAGCCACCCTAGTCATTGACTGTTCTCTCTGCTACCGCACGGCAAGCGGTACCTAAACAGCTTCTACCCCCAAGCCATAAGAGTCCTGAACATCTAATCAAATTTGCCACCCAGACTATTTGCATTGCCCCCCCCCCCTTTTACACTGCTGCTACTCTCTGTTGTTATAATCTATGCATAGTCACTTTAATAACTCTACCTACATGTACATATTACCTCAACTAACCGGTGCCCCCACACATTGACTCTGTACTGGTTTCCCCTGTATATAGTCTCCACATGGACTTTGTACTGGTATCCCCTGTATATAGTCTCCACATGGACTCTGTACTGGTATCCCCTGTATATAGTCTCCACATGGACTCTCTACTGGTATCCCCTGTATATAGTCTCCACGTTGACTCTGTACTGGTATCCCCAGTATATAGTCTCCACGTTGACTCTGTACTGGTATCCCCTGTATATAGTCTCCACATGGACTCTGTACTGGTATCCCCTGTATATAGTCTCCACATGGACTCTGTACTGGTATCCCCTGTATATAGTCTCCACATGGACTCTGTACTGGTATCCCCTGTATATAGTCTCCACGTTGACTCTGTACTGGTATCCCCTGTATATAGTCTCCACATGGACTCTGTACTGGTATCCCCTGTATATAGTCTCCACATGGACTCTGTACTGGTATCCCCTGTATATAGTCTCCACATGGACTCTCTACTGGTATCCCCTGTATATAGTCTCCACGTTGACTCTGTACTGGTATCCCCTGTATATAGTCTCCACATTGACTCTGTACTGGTATCCCCTGTATATAGTCTCCACATGGACTCTGTACTGGTATCCCCTGTATATAGTCTCCACATTGACTCTGTACTGGTATCCCCTGTATATAGTCTCCACGTTGACTCTGTACTGGTATCCCCTGTATATAGTCTCCACATGGACTCTGTACTGGTATCCCCTGTATATAGTCTCCACATTGACTCTGTACTGGTATCCCCTGTATATAGTCTCCACATGGACTCTGTACTGGTATCCCCTGTATATAGTCTCCACATGGACTCTCTACTGGTATCCCCTGTATATAGTCTCGCTATTGTTATTTTACTGCTGCTCTTTAACTTGTTACTTTTATTTTTTATTCTTATTCATATTTTCATAACTGCATTGTTGGTTAGGGGCTCGTAAGTAAGCATTTCACTGTAAGGTCTACCTACACCTGTTGTATTCGGCGCATGTGACAAATACAATTGGATTTGATTTTCTCACATTCACCCTAATTCCCTCACATTCACTCACGCACACTTCAGCAAAATATTCTGTGAAATGACCCGGGGTTATAGTTCAAGAGCATTCAGCACTGTGCCTTTGATCGCTTTCTCTCTTGCACTCTCCCTCCCTCTCTTTCATTCTCTCCCACTATCTCTCTCCATTTGTCCGACACAAGTAGGCACGTATGCACGCACACGCGCACAAATACGCACAGACACACACAGGGGGGATTAAAAGAGTCAGAGGAGCAGCTGAGTGGCTGCCTGCTGACACCAGAGTGACAGAGTGCACGGTTGACATCCAGAGTCGTCTGCATGTGCTCTTCGATGTACAACGGGAGACACGTCTCTTCATTGTCATGGTCTATAACCATCTGTGTTCTGAGAGCCGTAGTCAGAGACCACCGAACCTCAGACATTCCTAGACGTGACTTGGCCTGGGCCCAATTTGACACGAAGCACACGACGCATAATCCAAGTGAACACGACATTTCCAACGTTACATATGCAAATTAGACAGGCAATGTGTGTATGTTGTGTCTGTGTGAGTGTTTAGGGTACTTGTGGGAACTTTCAATAGATTCCCTGGTTTTCTCAAAATTCGCGGCTGGACCATTGCTTGCTGGAATCTGGAGGGAATAAGCAGGAAATCTGGCGCACCTCCATCCAAACCAGGGAATGAATAGAAAGTTCCTGTAATTTTGCAACCCTAATTGTGTAACATGTTGTGGTTGGGTATACGTGAGTTAGTAAATAAACAGTTGGCTAGTGGTGCTGCAGTGATCATTAATCCACTTAGCCAATAGGGATTAAAGCTATCTGAGTCTCTCTTTGGCTTTGGACAGATCAGCTACCTGTCACTATCACATGGACCGGCCGCTGTGGGGACTGTACGTTCGTAAGAGAGGGAGAGAGAGAGAGAGTAGATAACATGACTGCATATTGTGTGTGTGTGTGTGTGTGTGTGTGTGTGTGTGTGTGTGTGTGTGTGTGTGTGTGTGTGTGTGTGTGTGTGTGTGTGTGTGTGTGTGTGTGTGTATGGGAGTACAATACCATGTTTAATCCCCATGAGGATCTATGAATAACAATCGTATGAAAAAACAGAGCATCACTTCCTCTAATTTCCCGAGTGGTCCACACTGGATGCGGTAGAGGTCACATGGTCAGCTCAATGCGGGGGTCGGGCTGGTGTGGTACTCTGAGGTCACAGTAGCATTAGTAACCAGACACCAGTGTGCTTTCCCAGTGACGGAAACCGGATACCATCTTTGGATCTAGAGGGCACAGCATGGAGGCCACCCATGCAGTTAATTTTCTCTTCAGGCACATAGGTGTGTGTTGTCAGCCCATCTGGTTGGGGAAAACCCCTGGTATTATTCAATACCTGCTGGATGGTTATGCAGCGGGTTTTCATTGAAAATGAACCAGTGATTGTATTCTTGAATGGAACTCTTAATGAAATGGTTGACCGCCCATTCACCACTGGAGTGTAATACCCAGGGGTCCTCGGATATCCAATCATAGTAAGCAGTGTAAAATGAATGATTAATTTATACTTCCAAACAGAGGAAGCGAGAGATGGGAGTCTGGACCTCCCTTGAATCAGTGCACCGAAGGGGGGAAATTGAATGGAAGAGGGTCATGTTATTTGGTGCGTTATGCTGGTGTGGGTAGGGGATTATGGGTAGGAAATCAGGGTGAGCTGGGGGACAGATGTGGACAGATGATACGAAGGGAGGGGGGGGGGGTACAGGAAGGGGCCACCCGTTGGGTGGACACCCATACTGGGACCAATCCCCCATGCCAAAAACATCAAGGAGATTAAATGACCCGTGTTTAATATCGAGGCTGAGTATGATGAATTGATGTCAGAGGTCAGAATTGGGAGTTGTGGAGATAATGACCATGCTAAAACCATCTCCAGAATAATCTCACGCCACTGTTTTTTTTGCACTACTTTTGGTGGCAGCAGTGAGATCCAGAGTACAAGGACAGTAGTCTAATGTAACCTTTTTTTTCTTTTTTTTAAAGTGTGCGAGTCATAAGTATCTGTCTTTGGGCCAGAGTGCAGATTGACTCCTATTGGCTCAGGTTGGCTCAGAGGGCTGCCTGCTGGGTGCTGCAGCGGATATACGACAGGACTGTTCTCTTCTCTGTGAAAAATCGGCCCTGACAGATACAGGCTTCTGTTCGTTAGCAACTCTTCGCCTGCTAAGGTCACACCTGTTCTTTTTCTCACCTGCGGTGGCAACTTTCAGGTCTTCCCACGCCTGACAAAACCGCTTTAGAACGCTAGAACTGCTCTGCGGAGTTACTGAAGTTGCACGAGTAATACTGTTCTGCTCTTTTTATTGTACTGTTTTTACAGTATGCAGTCTTTGATGAAGAGCTCACATAAAGAGCTCCAGTGATAGTTGAGCTCTGCCAATATGCTTTCTATTGGTGGCGAGGGTCTTCTGTTGCACTGCTTGACTATCTATCCTCTGGCACTTATCTGATTTTTTTTTATATTGGTTGCTTTTGAGACACTTTATAAATATGGACCTTGAACATCAATACTTTCCATCTCATGTATTTTAGATAGAGCATCCAAGAGGGAGAGGGAGATATTTAAGGGGAGAGGCAGAGAACGAAGACAGTGACTGAGCAACAACCATCAAAGAGAGTAGATAGGCAATGCGGACGCAGCAACATTCCTCACTATTCCCACAGGCTGCTTCAGCTGTGACACCAAGGTCATCCTTGTGGTTGAACACAGCGGGAGAGAGCCTGTGCTCTTGCAAAAACCCTTGAGGACAGTACTCTACAGCCCCGCCCACTGGCAATAAGAGGGTGAAGTGAGGAGATAAAGGAGAGCCCATGGGAGAAGCCACAGCAGAGAGACTAGTCCTATATCTGCCTAGAGTAGAGGGGTTTAAGCTCAGATGAGACTTATTTAGGGGATTGTAATCAGGTGTTACCGGGCAGATCTGGCTGCCTTTGAAGCCTTTGAAACATCTCTATAGCCCAAACGTATGAAGTCAGATGTTCCTGAAATTGATTCAACTGATCCCCACTCACAGTGATAGGAAAAACCTTTAGTGTTTTAGGAGAAACTAGCTCGTCTTGTTCTCTTTGACAGTGTTCGGCATGGATACTCGTAAACAACCCGGACACAATGAGCTTTGGTAATTCCTTAATGACTTTATAGCCGTCACAGCATTTGTCATGTGCAAAACTACTGTACTGTTAAAAAGCCCTGAGCTGGCCATCATGTCCTTATGTGATGTCTGCTTTTTGAGTGACGCTAATGCCACAACACGGGACTAAAAAAAGATGTCGGATTGAAACGAAAGTGTTGACAACACCGAAACACCCGTCGCTGCTTTGACAGCACTTCTCGTGGACATAAAGGAAGTTAATGTCAGATTCTGATGAGCTGGCTGCTTATTCAAACAACTGAGCGCTGCTAAAAGCACACACACACACACACACACACACACACACACACACACACACACACACACACACACACACACACACGCACACACACACACACACACACACACACACACACACACACACACACACACACACACACACGCACGCACGCACGCACGCGCACGCACACACACACACACACAGTGACTTGTGTTGAGTGACAGTATGACAGTGTTTGATTTCCCTTAGTTAGATGACATTATCATTGATGTCTTTGTTGCTCCGCCAGGTGTGGACTCTAACTCCGCGAGCCCCTCTGACTCAGTCATAAAGCTTTAATGTCATAGGCACCGTGCCCAGGGCCGTGGTAATGACTCCAACGGGCACCCTGCCCACACAGGGAGCTCCAGGTCCTGGCAGCGCCAGCAGGGCCTTGCTCTCCTTCCTTCCCTCTCCTTCCCTCTCCTTCCCTCCTACATGGCCGTCATCACCCCATTTGATGCGTCCAAAGAGATATCTGAGATGAGATGGGATGGGCCTGCCAATTCAGAAGTGTGCAAATTCACACTAGATGAGGGAACCAATGCAAAATGACAACTGCTAGTTGTTAGGAATTGCACTCTAAACGTACACTGAGTATACCAAACTTATGAACACCCTCCTAAAATGTAGTTGCACCCCCCGTTTCTTGCCCTCAGAACAGCATCAATTCTTTGGGGCATGGATTCTACAAGGTGTCGAAAGCATTCCACAAGGAAGCTGGCCAATGTTGATGCCAATGCTTCCCACAGTTGTGTCAGGTTGGCTGGATGTCCTTTGGGTAGTGGACCATCCTTTATACACACGGGAAACGGTTGAGCATGAAAAACCCAACAGCGCTGCAGTTCTTGACGCAAACCGGTATGCCTGAAACCTACTACCATATCCCGTTCAAAGGCACTTACAATTTTTGTCTTTCTCATTCACCCTCTGAACGGCACACATACACAATCCGTGTCTCAATTGTTAATCTCAAT
Organism: Oncorhynchus keta; assembly: GCF_023373465.1. Lineage (NCBI taxonomy): Eukaryota > Metazoa > Chordata > Actinopteri > Salmoniformes > Salmonidae > Oncorhynchus > Oncorhynchus keta. Next base: position 54,002,721 of record NC_068439.1, on the reverse strand, counting down.
CTTGAACCTGTTTCCTCCCCTTCATCTACACTGATTGAAGTGGATTGAACAAGTGATGTCAATAAAGGATCATAGCTCTCACCGTGATTCACCTATGGCATGGAAAGAGCATGTATCCTTCAGTGTCTACTGATGCAGCTCTCTGCAGTGCGGACATATTGTTACACAAGTATCATAAGCCCTTATGAATATCAAGAAGGCTATTGTTCTCCTTTATGGTTTCGTCTCTATTAGAGGAATAGCCCCTAGTAGACAGTGAGGTACAGAACTGAAGCGTGAGCACACGAACACACACACACACACACACACACACACACACACACACACACACACACACACACACACACACACACACACACACACACACACACACACACACACACACACACACACACACACACACACACACACACACACACACACACACACACACACGCACACACAGTCTTTTATAGATGTGACCAGTGCTTTCAACATCAGACCGCCTGCCTAGCTGCTTCTCTCTGTCATCTCTTTCCGTGACTGCCTCCTGTCTGTCTGCATTGATGTCAATATGCTACAATATGTTTCCAAATGTGTTATGATCATACTCAATCATCCCTCATCTTGAGAGATTCCAAGATTAGACACACAAAGAATCTGCCTATCATTTCCTCCAACTAAGCTCTCAAGATGAGTGATGATTGTGTATGATCATAACCCATTTGGAAACATGTTGTAACGTATGATGCCAAGGACACCATGATAAAACTCTGAATGTGTTTTAGATAAAAACGTCCTCATGGTGAAAAGCTGAGTTATTTTCAGAAAAGGGCATAGTGATTTGTTACGATTGTAGATGGCCTATATGAAAGACAGTCCACTGATCACTAATGTGTGCTTTAAGGAAGTTGAGTATGAATATTTATGGTGAGTGGCTTTATCTGAAGGAGCTCTGAGTGGTTCCTGCTGGTTTTTGTACTCTTCGGAGGAAACACACACAGAATAAGCATTCATACCAATATTTAGTGTTAAAATAACCATCAGGTAACATTACGAGAGAGAGAGAAATATCCAAAATAAGCTTTGGCAATATGTACATTGTTACGTCATGCCAATAAAGTAGAGAGAGAGAGAGAGGTGGGGCCGCCAGTAGCCAAACGAGCGGCGCTTGTTTCATGTCGGAGAGTTTGAGGAGCATCTAAAGTCCCTGCTGATTTTGAAATTGATCTGTCAGTGCCTTGGCTCTTCGATTTTTGCTCTTCAGAGTTGTCGAGTCATCTTGGCAGCCGTACCTGTCCACCAATCCACCACCCCCACCCCCCTCATGCATCCCGCATCCTGACTGGTCAGCTGGGGAACACTCTGACTCTCTGGGGATATGGGTTTCAGCTCTCAGCACTTTTCTCAGTGACCTTGAGGTAGTGCGGGATGCAACCTCTCAGCTTCCAACAGAGCTGAACCGCTCAACCTCTATGACCAACAGCAGCCAAGGAGGATGAGGTGGATGCAACGGATGCAAATGTGGCTGACGGGCTGGGCGGGGGAGGGGAGGGTCTAGGTAGAGGATGAAGCTGTCAACCACGTGGTCACAGAATGATCACCTTTAGCGGCGTTGGAACAAAGCGGATGTTGCCCATTTTCAGGGAAACAATGTTTTTTTTTAAAAATATTTTTAATCTGACTTCCATTTCCCTTGAAAAACGGAAGGGACTCCGCCTAGGCTTCTTTCTACGCCTGTTACGTTAGGTTAGAGATGAGAGTCGTGCAGACTTTGTCTGTGTCAGTCTGTCAGCTGTTGACTATGTCAATCGGGAACCTGTGGTATAACCTGTGTATGATTTCCCCATGTTTCGATACCACTTGCTGTATTGCTGTACATATCTGAAGGATCTGTTGGAATTATACAGAGCAGACAGTAAATCAGTTTCTTGTTGAAACATTGATTGCAAGGGTTTAAGAGAAAACAGGGCATAATTGTGCTGACGGTGTTTACTGTGCTTTGTGTGTATCTGCTGTGCAATTTGAAAGCATCACACATTACACAAATCGTGTATACATGAATTACATTTTTATTTGTGGATAGGATCACCTTTCAGTATGATCTTACATCGATGATTGCTTTGGAAAATGGTAGCACCAGGGGCAAACATTTATTGCCTATCATCTGATTGATTCCAATTCAGATTTGTGCTCTAGTCTATATGACTAATTGCTCATCAATACTTTTTGAATGTGCAAAGGTTGCTTGTTTTTTCATGTTGCCAAATGAAACCAGGGATGATAATATAGCAGTAGCATACCATTTCCATACAAACCACAGCTATTCAAATCAAATACGTTGACAGCATTTAATCCAAAAGAGGAATTTACAGAATTCTGCTGTTATGATGACGATAATACTCTATAGATTTATAATGTTTGTATTTATGTACATATATGGCACTCGATGACATTAAATCAAGAAAATCCATTTGCCCACAAACGAAAGCAATGGGCGCCTGGGTGTAAATAAAAGAAAGAAAAAATGAATTTAAAAGTCCCAGGTGTCAGCATTTGCAGCACCCCCCAATTGAGTGATCACATAGGTTAAGGTCAATGGTGCAAACTCAGGCAACCAAAACAACGATAGTGCTGACAACAAAGATGTGAGATGAGTAATATACTGGAAGAATGTATATCATTTGAGTACATTTGACCCAAAAACTGCCAAATAATGTGTGTGTTTCATTGCTATAATGGTATGTGGTGTTTAAATCCGGCGGAATGTCATAAAAACACCATCACAGCACAAATTGGATATATTTTGGCTCATTATTCATATATAGTGCAAGTATTTACTCCGTGTTCAACAGCTGAAGTGAACGACAGAGTGAATGTCAACACATACATTATATACTTCTAAGAAGCGCTTTACAAAATATAGGCTAAACCATCATCTATAAACGTTGCATCAGTGCCTTCTCATAAATATATGACAAACGTTTGGTCCGTTTGTTTTTTAGTTGTCAGTAAAAGACAAATAAAATCGATCTACCCCACCTACTTCGCAAGCGAAGTTGGTGTGATAAAATATACACCACATTCTTGTTAAATATATTTTAATTCTTTGTACAATTGTTCTGTTCAGTGGTGCTGAAATGCACAGCTGTCGCACTTAAGCCGCATGCAAAAAAAAAACAAAAAAAATACGCTACATATTTGCAACTTCTTCGGTGGTTTATCTACTTCTGTGTCTGGTACCACACAGCAAAGCAATACACCAGTTGGAAAAATCCAACGCACCACAACCTTGTCCAGCAGATGAGTCGCAGTGGTGTGGATTGCCTCCCATTTGAAATGAATGGCCCTCCGCGAGAACCCATACAGTTTGACGCAACCGGTGTCCACGAGGCTTGTCTTGGGCCTTCTCAATATGCTACACATAGGCAGAGTCACTTGATTGAGTGCGGCCGAAATTGGGCATGCTCATTCTAGGCATGTCTTTGTTACGGATCTCGTAGATGGACTTCCTCCTCGCCTGCACGCCTTTGACAGCTACTTTGATCTTCTTCCATCCAAGATGATTGAGTTCAGCCAAGTTCAGGAGCACACAGACGCCACTGACCGCAAACATGAAGACCAGAAACACAGTCTTCTCCGTGGGTCTTGAAACGTAGCATTCTACATCTTTGATGCAGGGGTATCGATCACACTCATATACCGCGGGGACATTGAATCCGTACAGGAAATATTGACCCACCAGGAACCCTATCTCTAGAGCGTTTCGGAAAACCACTTGGATGATGTAAAATCTTGAGATGCCCTCCTGCCTCCTCATTTTAGACTTTCCACTAGTTCTCATGGCCGAATTTGGGATGTCCTTCACCTCCAAGCAGTCGGGCTCGGCTTCTTTCGTGGAGTTCTCCGTGTTCTGAAGTACTCCATTTACAATGGTGTTTTTGATCTTTTTGCTGTCGTCTCTTTTGATGGAATCTTGGCGCTTGTCCAAGGAGAGGAACACGGTGGAATACCCCCGCTCCAAGCGCTCCTTCTGCTTGGCAGACTGGTGCACGGAGTAGGTGATGAAACAGAGACTGGGGGTGCACACCAGAATAATCTGAAACACCCAATATCTGATGTGGGAAATGGGGAACGCCTTGTCGTAGCAAGCCTGGTTACAGCCGGGCTGCAGGGTGTTGCACACAAACATGGACTGCTCGTCATCATAGACGGTCTCTCCAATGATCGCAACGATTAGAATCCGGAAAATCACCACCACTGTTAGGAGGATCCTACAAAACAAGCAAGCACAAAATCAAAATGTTGCTGTTAAGATGTGCAGAGATGATCGGCTTAATCATAAAACAAACAGATAGACAATTAGCGATGGCAAACTAATACTGGCTCCAGTGCACAAAACGGGCGCTTGGGAGCTGTCCAGTGCTGAAAGCCACTAGTCAGTTCTGAAAGAAAAGCGCTACAGCACAATTCACCTCAAGCGTCAGCTCTCTTATAACAAAATGTGCAAATTTAGTGTTTCCAAAATCATTATTCTTGAATGTTATGTTTATGCCATGATTCCCTATTGGTTCACATTTTTTTGCATAGTCATGAATCTTTGTTGTTGTTTTTTGCGTTTTTGTACCGTTCTTCAGCTTAATCGCTTATAGTAACCGACTTGGTCATCAAACACACACTCATGGTACTACTTTTACAAAGCTATCCTCACGTTCCCTCTTACCTTCCGATCATAGTAGAGTGCTGTTGGACAGCTGCCTCCAAGAGACGCTCTAATATTGTCCACTCCCCCATTGTCATTCATTTGGAGATGATAGCACACCGTGCACCGTTCTTGTGGAATCTATTGTTTCCCTTGTTTTACACTCCGGATGCTCCAATATCTGGAGAATGCATTGGTAACGCGCCGCTGCTGCGTGCGCTCCTGCCTTCTGCCTTCTGCGCCTCTGCTAAAAGATCACTTGACAACCCAAGCACTTTTGCTCGCGCGAGTCTGAGTGCTGATTAGTAGAAAGCCCTCCTATTTTCGATGGCGAGCGCTGGACGCCAGGTCGCGCCGTGCTTGAATGGAGGGCAGTTGAGTGTAATGTTGGTAGGGCGCTAATCCTGCTTTAAGTAGACTACCCTTGCGTCACGCGCAGACAGGTTGGTGGAGAGAGGCCAGACACACCAGTTGTTTTGTTTGTTTCATTATTCTCCAAGTACACTGCAGCAGATTCATCTTTAATAACAATAATTGGTTATAAGCTCAAATCACGGGGGATGGCTGTTGCCTGTAAGACAACCACATGACAGTGACAGAACGAATGGTGGCAACAGAGGACGAGAGACAGAACGAGAGAGAGAAGGGAGAGAGAGCGAAATGGGGGGTAGAAAGAGGGAGAATTGCTTTGTTTCAGTCTGTATTCCGTAGATTATTATTGTTGCAATGTAGGAGGGAGGGAATGCAGATTGAAACATGCCTGCAAGGCTAAGCATTAATCGGCGTTTGACCATGACAAGACATCCTACACATGATATCCTTTTCAGATGGCTATAGTCTGTCTAAAAACAGATGTTTTCATTTTGTCTGTTTAAGGCAAAACAACAATCCATTGTTTGACAGTACCCTAAGCATTTGTTGGTATGAAAACCAGGACAATTCCTTAGATAAGCTTGGCTGTGCGATTACTAGGTTGAGTAACGCTTTAAAGGGTTGCCTCAGATAGTTTAAAGATAGCAACAACTTACTTAGTGGACTGCCACAAGTAGTTATTTTTTTATGTGTGTGACTGGACTTAACATGTAGGCCTATGTGACTAATCTTCCTACTAGGAATGAGTTAGTCTGTATTATCAATGGATAGCCTATGAGTAAACAGGTATGTTTCTCCTGAATTATGAAACAACAATAACCAATATGCTCACTCAGGTTGTGAACAGATGATAGATGAGATGAAGATGGTATACAAAATCCTAGGTCTTGTTTATTTATAAAGCAAATACATATCCACATCATATAAATTCATTCCGGAACCAGTGAAATAACCAAATATAAATTGCACTTTGGTGTAAGCAAACTGTACATCATTGACAAAACATAAAACAGGGGCCTGTCTGGATTTGTAACTTCCATATCGATCATAAACAACATATCCATAGACGGAGGTAATGTACAGAGTTTTTGCATCCGTGGGCGTCTGACTGTCGCAGGGGAGAGCAATTTGTCAATGGGGCGCTTAAAAGCATTTCCTGTGAACGATGGAGGGGCCTGCCTCATCATACTCCTGCTTACTGATCCACATCTGCTGGAAAGTGGACAGGGAAGCCAGGATGGAGCCGCCGATCCAGACGGAGTACTTACGCTCGGGGGGAGCGATGATCCAGAGGAGGGGGAAGAGGGAAAACCAATAAGCAAAAGTCCTCTCAATATGTAGTGCATTATAATGCATCATACAGTTCATTCTTTGTGTTACCGTGATTGGTCATCAATACAAATGTGAGATTGAAGTCAGGTTGGTCTTAGATGGTCAGTTTGTGGTCTTCAGTATGCAGCTGAGACTTGAGAAGAATATTTACCTTGATCTTCATAGTGCTGGGGGCCAGGGCGGTGATCTCCTTCTGCATACGGTCAGCAATACCAGGGTACATGGTGGTGCCGCCGGACAGGACGTTGTTGGCATACAGGTCCTTACGGATGTCAATGTCACATTTCATGATGCTGTTGTAGGTAGTCTCATGGATACCAGCAGACTCCATGCCTGGTGAGATAGAAGAGAACATGTTGTAAGCGAATGCTCTGGATTAGGTTTAACTGGTGCTAAAATGGACAACTCCCTCACCACTTTATTAAAAACATATGTTTGGCAGTAGTTGGTGTAATGTCTCATGTAGCTGTTGTGAAGACTATGTGAGAAAAGGGGCATTTTCTTGTCTTTTAAAGAAGTCAAAATGTGTTGATGGTCAATGAGTTACACAACACTTCTAAGATCCCTACCGATGAAGGAAGGCTGGAAGAGGGTCTCGGGGCAGCGGAAACGCTCGTTGCCGATCGTGATGACCTGACCGTCAAGGCAGCTCGTAGCTGGAGAAGGCAGCGGTGGCCATCTCATTCTCAAAGTCCAGGGCCCCGTAGCACAGCTTCTCCTTGATGTCACACACGATCTCACGCTCAGCTGTTACAATATAAGATTCAAAGTTGTAGCGGTTCGGTCTAAATGGTGAATAGCAATGGACTACCATTCAATATCAAACACACCGTATCCTCCTATCATATATGCCCCGGAATTACGGACTAACCAGTGGTAATGAAAGAGTAGCCACGCTCAGTCAGGATCCTCATCAGGTAGTCAGTGAGGTCGCGACCGGCCAGATCCAGACGCATGATGGCGTGGGGCAGAGCGTAACCCTCATAAATGGTGACATTGTGGGTCACACCGTCACCAGAGTCCAGCACAATACCTATAATATGAGGCCGAATAATATGTAAATCATGGAAATAGCATAGAACAGCTTCATGTTTAATGGTGTAATCTATGTTTCACAAGGAAAGGTTGCATGGGACTCAGTATTCCACCTCTTAAATGTAACTGCATCTGCATGTTATGGAACAGAGTATTTCTCCTCTGCCCGCTTCTCACCTGTGGTATGACCCGAGGCGTAGAGGGACAGCACGGCCTGGGTGGCCACGTACATGGCGGGCACGTTGAAGGTCTCAACATGATCTGAGTCATCTTCTCCCTGTTGGCCTTGGGGTTAAGAGGGGCCTCTGTGAGCAGGGTGGGATGCTCCTCCGGGGGCCACGCGCAAGCTCATTGTAAAATGTATGGTGCCAGATCTTCTCCATGTCGTCCCAGTTGGTGATGATGCCATGCTCGATGCAGTACTTGAGGGTCAGGATACCTCTCTTGCTCTGGGCCTCGTCTCCTACATAAGAGTCCTTCTGACCCATACCCACCATCACACCCTGTAGAGGAAGGAAGGAAATAAACTTAGTCAAAACACAATTCCCCAAAGTCAAACAGAGGGACAAATAAATGTAAGCTATTATAGCAAATGACATTCATTCACAATTAAATGGTCTAGTGGTAAGGTAAAATACAATTGTAAGAAGATTATCAAGGGTAATGCATAATGTATGGCCAATTAAGTCTGGGAAAAAAACAGTTTGAAGGTTGCATCCTCATGAGTGTTTCATTGCTTTCATGCTGTGGACCTTACCTGATGACGGAGGCGACCAACGATGGAGGGGAACACTGCGCGAGGTGCATCATCTCCGGCAAAGCCAGCCTTCACCAGACCAGAGCCATTGTCGCACACAAGGGCAGTAGTCTCATCGTCGTCACACATGATGTCAGCTGAGTTTTTGTTTTGACAAAACGTACATTAAGGCTAAGTAGAGGCCTACAGATGTAGGATCTTAATTTTAGCCATTTTGCTTCAGCAGGAAAATAATCCTGCATCAACAGGAAATGTACATTTTTGTAGGGGTTGACACATGTTTCGTAAGGGGAAATCAGTATAGGCCTACGGTATAAGGGGCATACAAGTCTAGCAAACTTGTTTTAGGTCATTATTTATTTAAATGTATTTTAAAACCCTAGCTTGGGAAGCACATTGTACATCAATGTATTATTAATCTAATATTAATCTAATAATAATAATTATCTGTAGGTTATCAATTTCGCTTATAGATCTGAATCTGATGGAAAACAGACTAACAAAAATAATAAAATATGTGCAACATTTAGGCAACAACAGCTATTTATTTTATCAATATTCAACAACGACAAAAAAATAAGTGTCTTGAAAATTCAAGCTGTCAAATTTGAAATGAAAGCCCATTAAATCCAGTTGTCCGGTTGCAAACGAGAGAAGTCCAATTCAACATCTTTGAAGTGGCTCCAACCGAGGCTACACGTTTACCGTAGTAGAGTGACAAGTTGTCAGGTACTCACCAAGTAGCCTGTCCTCTGAATGAGCAGCGGTAGACTTGTGAGGGCAGACACCAATTTATAGTCTACAAGTGCCACTGCGCCCGGCGACCCCTTTCTCCTTATATGATAGCCCCTGCGCAATTGAGAGCGGAGTGGCCATGAACGGAAGGGCGGGAAGAACAGAGCAGAGGCTCGCTGACTCCTGAAGCCCCATGCGGACAGACACAGCCGTGTGACGAGGTGTGGAGGTATTCCCTCTATTCCTAACGCGTCAATGTGAGTAGACACACAAATAATCATGTTATTTGATGGCCTTAGGTTTCATTAGCATACGCTTTGTTCCCTCTTATAGAGTTGACCGTGCCATGGATTTAGGTGTAGGCCTATATTTTCAGGGATGGGTTATGTGAGGGTTAAAAAAATATATATGTGAGTCAACCCATCTTATTCGAGCTCTTTGCAATGCTCTTTATTATGAATGATGACTTTTAATGTTGTGACTTTCCTGTTCAGTATATAAGACTCCATCCCTGCTAATGTGTGTGTGTGTGTGTTTGTATGTGTCACTGTGACTAATAGGTGTGATAAGGAATGCACGGTTAGGGCTTGCGTCATCCGTCCAGCCTATGAGTTGGTGATTCCTCTTCATGTAGGACATATGTTCACCAGTGGAGGCTGCTGAAGGGGAGAACGGCTCCTAATAATGGTTGGGATGGAGTATAATGGCTGGAACGGAATGAATGGAATGGTATCAAACAGATTCATTTTTATTTAGTACATTTTTACATGTAAAAATGGAACTTTTTATTTAACTAGGCAAGTGAGTTAAGAACAAATTCTTATTTACAATGACGGCCTACACCGGCCAAACCCGGACGACGCTGGGCCAATTGTGCGCTGCCTTATGGGACTCCCAATCACCGGTGGTTGTGATACAGCCTGGATGAAGCACATGAGAACCATGTGCTTGATGCCATTCCATTCACTCCATTCCAGCCATTATTACGAGCCGTCCTCCCCCCAGCAGCCTGCACTGACGTTCACACATGTAAATTCCATAATAGGAATGATTTCAATATGCTACAATGTGAGCCGTTGAATGTCTCAGGGAGACCTTAGAGATGGAGGAAATTCATTGGCTTTTATGGATATGCATACAGCCACATATAAAGCAATAGGGAATTAGTAAGACCTGCAAGTGGACCATTTGTGATCTGCTTGTGACATTCAATTGAAATAGATAGGAAATTATTAATGAGACCCATTGCATAAGTAATAATTGCACTCACTCTCTATTCCTCCAACAGTTGAAGCACATCATTTGCCACCTTTATGCTACCTTGGGATGAGTCCTATATATACATTTGAATATGTAGCCATGGGTTACTTTAATGTTGCGTGTTTGAGTGGGCAGGATAGCTTCACTTCTCTCCAAGTGATCACCGGAACTCTGATCAGTTCTCTAGTCATTCAAGCCACCTTAACATATACATATTTAGCTCTGGGGATGAAGTTCCCCCTAGGAAGGATTTACAGATCTAGGATCAGCTTTCTGTCCCCCATTCCCGACCTTCGCCATTTAGTGGGGAAATGCAAAACTGACCCAAGCTCAGCATCTAGGGGCAACTTCACCCTACTACCTCTATCCTACATACAATACAAACACACTCACGCACCAGATATACAAGTGATGCTGACGGAGAGGCTATTAACTTTAAAATGATCAGTGCTGTGACTTCCTATGGTGAAAGCAGCTGTCCAATGCCCAGCATGGGATAGATAGAGCAAGGCCCTGGTCACTAGGGATTATAGTCTGGCTGGCACAAGACTCTCCCTTCCTCACACGTTACATTCTCACTCTTACCGTGTTATTTCACCATAAGAAATACATCCCTGCAAAATCGAGTTATGCATTTGTTCTGTGTATGTCTATCCTGATTCCCTGGACGTGTATATGCATTTTGTTTTGTAGGTGTAAATGGGTTTTTGGTACCGTGGCTATCGCAGCAAGATTGACCTCTTACTATCCTTTGACACTGGGGGAAGTCATGTGACTAGATGATGTAACAGACATCCACTTGTGCTTTACCCATAATCCCACCCGCATTCTCTGTCTGAGCATCTGTCAGCTGGCTCAGGTCTTCTGGCCTGGGGCAAATGGTTGGGGGTTGGGAGGAAGGGGGTCGAGGTTAAAAATAGCTGGGATGTTGATAACTTTGCGTGACAAAAAAAGTCAGATTTGTGATGAGCTTGTTTCACTGTGTTTTGGTTGTAAAACAATTAGCCTGTGAAGTGTCCATTTCTAAAATTGATGTTGAAAGGCTAAATCTTTAGCGCACAAGTTGAAAAACTGAAAAGTTACAGTACATTTCAAACTCATAGCTTTCATTGTACTGATGGAATTATAAGTATGGGCATGCAGAGACTACTAATTTACAGTAATCTACTGTAGGTCCCTAGTGGTTCTAGTAATTTCTTATAATTCTCTTGGGTGAACTTCTTAAACCGAATCAGCATTATTAAATGTAATTTCTTTAAAATAAGATAGCATTCCGAATGAGCCTATTACTCTATGAAGTAAGGCTTTCATATGGTATGTTTCTTAATCCTTTCCTATGTGCTAACTCTTTTGAAATCTTTCATACTGTACTCTTGGTTTCAATCTATTCATGCCATGTACATGGTTCATATCTGTAACTTATCTCTGGCTCCAATTCGACTTTGTAATGTATAATTTCCACACGTCAATTTGTTCTAAAATCTTTACTTTGATTACTGGGTTCTTGGTTTATTATGCACCTTGATCCTGATTCAACAGCAGATACCTCGGCCTGCAAGTGTAAACTACAGTTTGAAACCCACGCTTTGTGAACAATATGACAGAGGCATATTAGTCATGTTAGAATACACTTGGGGAAAAAAAAGTTGTTCGGGAAGCACGCCTCATATCCCGCTCTGCATTCTGTAGGGGATCTGCATAAATTAATGTATTAACCTTTGGTATTAACTTAGGCATATCCATATTCATAAAGCGTGAATTATGCACAAGTGTAGTTGTTCCTTTGATGCCTAAAAACGCATATATTAGCGAAGCCTACACCTGAACAGTGGGTAAGAGTTTGTTTGCTGTGACCTCTCCACCCACGTCTCTTATAATGTATACACATTTTGAATACGCTATGACAGATGGTATCGAGATTTGTTTCGTGTTGGAATGGTGAACTGACCAATATGTATGTTTGTCTAGGCGCACTGGAAACACAGTTAATCGTAATACTCAACAAACATGGCCTATATGCTGCATGAATATTCTCTACTAATGGTATGTTGCTGCTTCTTATCATTCTCCCCTGTCTGCAGTCTTGTCCATCATTCCCCTCCTTTCTTTGACCCTCCGACATCCCATTGGCCTTTCACTGAAGCTCGATTTGGACCCTCATTTAGACTAACCAATCAGAAGCATTCTGCTGATACTGTATTTCAGGTGTAAAGAACCAAAACACAGCTGGCCCTACTGTTAATACAATCTGAAGGATCGTTTCATTTAGAGATACAGTTACAGAACTGTAGAGAAGTGTGTGGCCATACGCACATCCTGAAAAACGGCAGTGCGTTGCTAATTAAGAATACTTTTAACTGTATCGTCATGTTTTTTTTTTTGGGGGGGGGGGTTCAATCCTTTGGGAATCCTTAGGGAGGAAGAGGAACGATTGGTCTCATCCCTTGGCTTCTAACCTCTCCCTCAAGCCTTCTGCTGTCGTCTCTGCGCATATTGAACAGCTGAGATTGATCTTCCGCCATCATTAAGGATTCCGTCAATGTCAATTTAATTCCACCCAACGCCTGGGTTGAGTAAACCGAGCTGGCGTTTATGTTCTGCCTATCTTTGGAGGACATATCTCACTAGCCTGGTCCCAGATCTGTTTGTGCTGTATAGCCAACTCCCATGGTCGTTGTTATGGCAAACATAATCAACAGATCTGGGATCAGGCTACTATATAATCACATCACCTCCCCTAATAGAATGTTTTGGCATTAGCTTTGCAGCTTAATCAGCACTGCATGAGTTTCCCAAATGTCTGCTGCTGAAATATAGCCTGCTTATCCTTTGCTGGTTGAAAATAAGTTAGAAAGACAGTAGTTTCTCTACTTGTGACGTGTCTGCCATTGAGAATGTAGCTTTTTGGTCGATACAAGAAGCGTAGAGTGCACTTCGAAGCAGATTTTGTTACATTCAGCTACCTGAATTAGATACAGTTTGATCCAACGGTCTTCCTCGGAGTTCTTTGCATCCTGCAGTATTCTAAATCCATACAGCAAGTCTGAGGATTTCATCAAACTGTTCTGGCTGTTAACGTGGGATTGTTGGGTTGTTCGGTTCAGAGAGGTCCCACAACAGCCAAAGATGCATAAAATAGGCACATAGATATGAATAATTGATATTCTCTTTTCGCCTGCACCAAAATGCAATATTTATGGGGCATTTTAGCCGGAGTTTGTTATTGTTCAGGGTGAAAACATTTAGTCCCATAACAGGATACGCAAAGTAACCAACCATGTTTGTTCCTTTTTTTGTGAGATGTTTTAGTGTATGGAAAGAATTGAAGTCATGCATTGCAGAATTCTGTCTATCTTCTTAGACTCAAGGGACACAACAGGCGTATTCCACAGCGAATAAAAACATTAGCTTTTAAAGCAACCAAATGACCTTTTGAATTGTGAAATGATTTCCAAATGATAAAACAGTGTACCTTTACCAAATATGTGTAAATGCCTAATTGGACTATTGCCTTCTCTAGTCGAAAATGATTGGTTGGTGACTGCTTGTTGAAACAGTGTAAACAGTGTAAACGCTACTATATCCCTCTTATTCCTATGTGTTCTCAGTATAAAGTCCTCTCAGATCTATAATCTTATATCTACGTTGGCGGGGCGGAGGGGTCATACCAGAGAAGAGCGTCCGCGTCACAGGCGGTGGGGTGGCATCTTAATTGGGGAGAACGGTCTCATAGTAATGGCTGGAACGGAATAAATGGAATGCTATTGATCACAACAAACACACGGTTTCCATGTGTTTGATACCACTTCATTCACACTCCATTCCAGCCATTTTAATGAGCCGTTCTCCCCTCAGCAGCCTCCTGTGGTCTGAATACATAGGTTTGGTTTGCTCCTAGCAGAACATGGCTAGGTGAAGCCATCTCCCTTTCCTTTCCTTTCCTTTCCTTTCCTTTCCTTTCCTTTCCTTTCCTTTCCTTTCCTTTCCTTTCCTTTCCTTTCCTTTCCTTTCCTTTCCTTTCCTTTCCTTTCCTTTCCTTTCTTTTACTGAGACACACCCCTCAAGCCTTACAGACACATAACGGGGACATTTCCTCCTGAAGAATGATCTTTCACGATTGATGTAATATGAGAAAAATAACTGAAAAAGAGCACCACCTACTGGTGGTGGACTCCGATAGAGATGCGGGTTTAGATATAGGTGCAACTGTCCCAGTAAGAGGACGGAAATGACCATTAAGAGACAGGTGTACAGAACACACGTTTATTGCCACACTCAAGACAGGCACACGCACAGCAAACAGGGGAGACGACTGATGGGAGTGAATAGTGATAGTAGTTTATGATCAAAGGCACTAAAGTCAGGGAGTCCAGAAGAATGATTGTCCACGTGGAAATGTTCAAATGTGAGTTGATGTGCAGGCAGGAGTGTACAGAGGTTGTCTCAACCTGCCCTCCTGGAAACAACAGAAGATTTGAGAGGCAGAGTGGGGTTCTGCTGCTCCCAGGCTAGACCATTAATTGGCTGACCAGGTCACATGACACAAGTCAGGAGAGAGTTGCCCCTAGCAACTAGAGTTGCCCCTCTGGCCCCTAGAGTTTCCAAGGGCCAGAGGTGTGAAGCCGGGGGATGGTAGCCTCTGCTGGGCTGGAGAGTTTGTGTCTCTGTGTCCCAGGGCCAGAGAGAGGGTTTGAGTGAGGGTTTTCAACAGCCGACCTAAAATGTATGAAGTACATTTTTACCTAAAACCCTCTTGTGAGGATGCGGCTTAGTGTGTCCTCTGTAGCCGCCTTGTGAAGTCCAGTGGTGGTTGTAGGGCACCAAAGGAGTCGGAAGTCCTGCCGACTCGTGTCGCCACCCGTTCAGTGGCATGAATGGAGCTGGCAGTGAGAGACCAGGTGCTCACAGTGTGTATGAGGCTGGTCTGTCCAGCAGGAGTCATGGGGGTCCATGCCCGTGCTGCTGGAGGTGTCCAATTTGATGGAGGAGGCCATCCCACAGGGGCAGGCCTGGCGTCCTCGGCTGGAACAGGCAATGAGCTCTGGTTAGGTGGTGGCTCTCCCATGGAGCCTGCATGGTCAGCCAGGTCCAGAGGCAGACCCAAATCTGGTCCGGCCGGTGGATCCAAGGCTGGCACTGAATCTGGCGATGGTGTTGGGCACAGAACAGGAGTGGGAGGCGGACCCAAGACTGGAGCTGAGTCAGCTGGTTGGTCCAGGACAGGGCCGGACATTTGACCTAGGATTGGGTCTGGCGATGGGCCCAGGTCAGTGCTGGATTGGTCTTCCAGGACCGCTCTGATGCTGGCAGGTCCAGGAGAGATAGTGAGGGCTTAGGGGCTGGATTGGACGCCACCTGCGACTCAGACTGTAAAGTCGGCTTCGATGTCAGATACAGGTCAAGCAGGTCTGTGAGAGCAGAGGATAGTGTAGGGACCAGCACTGGAGTTGAGTCTGGGGATGGCTGGTCAAGCAGAGACACTAGCAAGAGTCTGCTGGAGTGTCTGTTAAGGTGCTGGCTCGGGTACCAGCAGCTGCGGATCTGGTCCTGTAGGTTGATTAGGCTGCAGCACTGGCAACGGCTCGACTGACTCAGGTGCTGCTTGTGTTGAACTGGTGCTGCTTGTGTTGAACTGGTGCTGCTTGTGTTGAACTGGTGCTGCTTGCGGCTGAACTGGCTGATGGCTGTATCGGCAACCGTGGCACCCAAGCCGTTTGAGGCTGCTGCACTGCCTGGTACACAGTATACGATTGGTCGATCCTGTGGTACTCAGGGACTTGAGGTGCAGGCCAGGTGTTGGTCTGCTGCCAGTAATCAGGCGGAGGTTGTGGAGCTGGTGAGTGCTAGACTGGAGGGGGTCTCAGGACCACTGCTGCAGGGCCTCTGTGCCTGCGTACTGCCGTGAGGTAGAGGTGATGGTTTAAGAGAGGGTTTTTAACAATAACTTCTAGTCTTCACTGGCCCATTAAAGAAGACCTGAATTATTTGTGCAACTCTGACTGCGTTTTTGTTTGTGGACCTTTGCAAGTGCATGGTCAAACCAAAGTGTGTGGTCCTTTATAGTCCAATGTGGGGGTTCTTGATTGTGTTTGTGTGGAAATAAACAGACACTAGCACAGACACAGTTAGCAATGATCACCTGTCTTCCTATTGTTTCCTTCCTACAGTGTCCCGCTGCTCTCAACTGTGGCTGAGGATCAGAGTGGTGGTGGTGTCTGTCTCTCTCTGTCTTTGTGTGTGGCTGCTGTGGGGGAGGTGTTGGTGGGGGGTACTACTCTCGGGCAGCTGCTGCAGGGTCTAATAGAGTGACAGGGGGACATGGGGGGTTATGGACGCCCTCTACCGACAGACGCTAGACCCTGTGCAGGCAGCCAGGCGGTAGGAGTGATTCACCAGAAGAGGGGCTCTGACACCGGACATGCCTAGTTTGGCAAGCCATCTGCCAAAGACTGCAAAATGGAGGGCAATTCCCAACTTGGACAGGCGGAGGGGAAGTGATTGCACACACTATATTGAGCAGTGATTGTTTCACCGAGCTCTTACGCAACTCATGTCATTTATGGCTAGGTCTCTTTAAAGATGCACTTTACTTAACAAAAGGCACATCTCAATATGTGGCCTAGGTATGACATGAAATGGCACAAGTTGGGAGGTGGGCATTCCTCTTCTGTACTCTATTGTTCCTAAAGCAAGCGGGAGGCCCGATGACATCAGAGTAAACCCATCAGACCAACTTGAATAGCCGACTCTTGGAAAACATATATATTTTTTACCCTCTTAAAGTGTGTGTACATTACTGTATTTATACTTGGGATATTGTTTTTCAACAGGAAAAGTCAACAGCAACAAAAATAGCAGGAGTGCGTTGTTAAACGCAAACCAAACCTGAGATGAAATCATTTTGAGAGACGGCATGACATTGCGCTATTTCAGAAACGTTCATACGGGGAGATACGTTTTGCAAACGTCCTTGATTATTGTATTCGTGTTGACATGAGTCAGCACTTCTTTACCCGAACATTTTATACGGTTATCTGTCGTTTTCTTTCTATGCAGTTATACTGTAGACATGGGACACATGAACATCATCATAGAGAGATCAACATTTACAAGGAGAAACATTTGATCATTTTCTTTCAGAGTACACGTTTAAAATTAGATTTGTTGTAGTAGTCTTTTTGGCTTTAATGGATGGCCTACTGTGTAGTACGCTTATAAATGAGTCATTAACGTCATGAGACCCCAACTGGCTGACTTATAGGAGGGCTCAGCATAGTAATGAGCAACATGGCTAGCAAGCAGGAAGCCCTCCAAACATAAGCCCACATTGGTGATACGTTATGACTTGGCCACAGTCCATCCCTCACATGGTGTCACACTGAAACAATTCCTGTGGTGTAGTGGCCTTGAAACAAAATACCCCCAAGACCAAGCTCATGGGCCCCCAGGCCCCGGTCCTTTCAAAATACCCCTTAGAAATCTCATTCTCATCCCGGTCCTGGGGGTCAAGTCTCCCTCACCAGCACACACTTACTCTGCTATTAATACCTCCTACACAAATACACAATAGAGGCCCCTCGCTGGAGCTCCGCTGTGGGGCTCACAGAGGCAGGCCTTGAGAAGGAGAGAGGGTGTGTGGGTGTGAAACTTCATCCATTATTTGGTTTAAGGTTCATGGACTTGGCATGGTGACACGGTTAGTCAGGATGGGTCAGACGCTGATTGGGTGGCGTAGGAGAACGTTTCTTACAGGCTATACAATGCTTGGGTGTCCATTGGCACAACTAAAAGGAGTCTTCGTTGGAGACACATCGAGTAGGAGGAGGATATGTTTCACACAGACAATTATGTTTCTCACAACATACATTGGGTAGCTGTCACTGAAACACGTGCACACATTTCAATGACATACAGTATCTGACTAAGATCACAAAATGGTGTCGGAAGTCCTTCAACCTCGTCAAATACACTGCACAAAAATATAAACGCAACATGTAAGGTGTTGGTCTTATGTTTCATGAGCTGAACTAATAAGACCCCGCTAAAATGTTCCATACACACAAATATGTTTTACATCCCTGTTCGTGAGCATTTCTCCTTTGCCAAGATAATCCATCCACCTGACAGGTGTGGCATATCAAGAAGCTTGTGCTGGGGAGATGGAAAGGCCACTCTAAAATGTGCAGTTTTGTCACACGACACAATGCCACAGATGTCTCAAGTTTTGAGGGAGCGTGCAATTGGTATGCTGAAAGTAGGAATGTCCACCAGAGCTGTTTCCAGAGAATTTAACGTTCATTTCTCTACAATAAGTCACCTCCAATGTCATTTTTGAGAATTTGGCAGTACTTCCAACCGGCCTCATAATCGCATACCCCGTATAACCACGCCAGCCCAGGACATCCACATCCAGCTTCTTCACCTGCTGGATCGTCTGAGACCAGCCACCCAGACAGCTGATGAAACTGTGGGTGTGCACAAACAAAGAATTTCTGCTCAAACAGAAACCATCTCAGGGAAGCTCGTCTGCTTGCTCGTCATCCTCACCAGGGTCTTGACCTGACTGCAGTTCGGAGTCGTAACTGACTTTAGTGGGCAAATGCTCACCTTTGATGGCCACTGGCATGCTGGAGAAGTGTGCTTTTCACGGATTAATCCCGGCGTCATGTGGGTGAGCGGTTTGCTGATGTAAATGTAGGGAACAGAGTGCCCCATGGTGGTGGTGGGGTTATGGTATGGGCAGGCATAAGCTATGGACAACGAACACAATTGCATTTTATTTATGGCAATTTGAATACACAGAGATACCATGATGCATTGTCGTGCCATTAATCCATCGCCGTCACCTCATGTTACAGCATTATAATGCACAGCCTCATGTCAAAAGAATCTGTATAAGGGCCTCCCGGGTGGCGCAGTGGTCTAAGGCACTGCATCGCAGTCCTAGTTGTGCCACCAGAGTCTCTGGTTTCGAGCCCAGGGTTTGTCGCAGCCGGCCGCGACCGGGAGGTCCATGGGGCGACCAGGTCGCTAGGGGCATGGTGTTTCTCCGACACACTGGTGCGGCTGGCTTCCGGGTTGGATGCGCGCTGTGTTAATTAAGAAGCAGTGCGGCTTGGTTGGGTTGTGTTTTGGAGGACGCATGACTCTCGACCTTCGTCTCTCCCGAGCCCATACGGGAGTTGCAGCGATGAGACAAGATAGTAACTACCAAAAACAATTGGATACCACGAAATTGGGGAGAAAAAAGGGGGTAAAATAACAATAAAAAACAATAAAAAATAATCTGTATAGAATTCCTGGAAGCTGAACATGTCCCAGTTCTTCCATGGTCTGCATATTCACTAGACATGTCACCCACTGAGCATGTTTGGGATGCTCTGGATTGATGTGTGCTACAATGTTCCAGTTACTGCCAATATCCAGCAACTTCACAGAGGTGTTGGAAAACCTTCCACAGGCCACAATCAATAGCCTGATCAACTGTATGGGAAGGAGTATGTCATTGTCAAATGGTGGTCACACCAGATACTGACTGGTTTTCTGATCCACGCCTCTACTTTTGTTATGCCTGTTACCAACAGATCTGTATTCCCAGTCATGTGAAATCCATAGATTAGTGCCTAATTAATTTATTTCAATTGACTGATTTCCTTATATCATTGTAAATAAGAATTTGTTCTTAACTGGCTTGCCTAGTTAAATAAAGGTACCATATATATGTACTGTATATATGAACTGTAACTGAAATTGTTGCATGTCTCATTTAAATTTTCGTTCAGTGTATAAAACAGGAGAGATTATTTCACGGAAAATAATAATGTTCCTTGAGTTTTATCGGGGTTTAGAGTGACGAAAAGTAGCTAACAGCTCTCTAATGTCTCGTCATTGAGCAGAGCGAACAGCGCACAGGATCGTGTGACAGACAGAGAGGAACAGCTAATGGATTTACTAACGGAGGAAGTTATTTCTGATTTCGGGCAGAGCCTAAAATTTGGCAAAAGCAATTGGGCCTAGGTAGGGTAGGGTCTGAACGTCTGTGCACAGGGCTCTGTGCTTAAAATTCTAGCCAGGTAATTACAATTCCTTTATATATTTCCAAACCTGTGTGTGTGTGTGTGTGTGTGTGTGTGTGTGTGTGTGTGTGTGTGTGTGTGTGTGTGTGTGTGTGTGTGTGTGTGTGTGTGTGTGTGTGTGTGTGTGTGTGTGTGTGTGTGTGTGTGTGTGTGTGTGTGTGTGTGTGTGTGTGTGTGTGTGTGTGTGTGTGTGTGTGTGTGTGTGTGTGAGCGAGAGCGAGAGAGAAGGAGAGTGTGTGCATGTTGTGTTTTATTTGTTCCTTGTCAGCCACCCATCTCTGCTTTTCGGCTTCATAAAAAGCTGAGGTCTGGAACTCCCTCCAGGTCATCTCTCTCTCTCTCTCTCTCCATTCTTTGGCCTTGGTTCCCTGACCACTCACCCGGAATGTAATTCTGCTGCTCTTTCGATCGCTACATACATTCATTGTGGAGAACAAACATCAGTTTGGCCGAATCAATGTGGATGGGTAGCCAGGGAATGGCCTTGATACATTAAAAAAAGTGTGTTTGCAGGTCACTAATAAACATATTTGCCTGCCACTCCTGGGAATCCTGCACATACTGCACGTTAAGGCTGTTGGTGCCCTGTTCCAGCTCCAGATGACAAAAACTGCACACACTCTCAGAGGGTTGCAGGTCTGCCGACTTCCTTTTCATCACACATTTTAATAAATCCAATAAAACAAAGACTTGGCTTTAAATATGAATGTACTTTATTGCACACAATAAACTCAGGAAAAAATGCACACATAATTTACTCAAACTGTACACGTTAAGCAATACCGTATTACAATATTATCAATCACACTGATTTGATAGATAGTGTAATAATGTAGATATTTAGAAGGGATGTGGCCCTAGATATCTCCAATCCTCTAATAAAATGGAGCATGGATAAAATAAACAAGTAATTACCATTTATTTACATTAGAGAGAGAGAGAGAGAGAGAGAGAGAGATGTGTTTTATTTTTCCTTGTCAGCCAATCCATCTCAGTCTTGACAGACTTCTTGATCATTATCATGAAGCCACATTCGTCCCACATTCGACCCGCTGCATCAACCTCTAAACGCTCGGCTATGGAAAGTCAACGGGCGTTTACTCCTGATGTGCTGAAGCATTGCACACTCTATAACCACTGTAATTATTATTTGACCCCGCTGGTCATCGATGAACATTTAAACATCTTAAAGAATGATCTAGCCGAAATGGCTGTACTCTTTTATAATTTCCACCAGCACAGCCAGAAGAGGACTGGCCACCCCTTGGAGCCTGGCTCCTCTTTAGGCTTCTTCCTAGGTTTCTGCCTTTCTAGGGAGTTTTTCCTGGCCACTGTGCTTCTACATGTATATCTGCATTGTTTGCTTTTTGGTGTTTTAGTCTTTAATGTAAAGTTAATTGTATGGATTGATTGCCTGTATATGCTTCTATTCATGTCAGTAACTCTAAATCTAAATATGACTTTGGAAGGAATAGGAAATTGTACCTCAAGCCAACACTTTTTCCTGGTCTTTCCTGCTGGGGAGCTGCAGGTTTGGAAATTAGGAATATTAACAATAATTAGTGCCCACATTTATGAATGATATTCAATTTTGGTTAGCTGTGTATCTCTGATTGAGAATTGCTGATGATCTACAACACATATTTAGAAGCAAGTTACAATGAAATGTTTTGTTAGCACAGACTGGAATAGGTTCTGGAATTCATCCGATGGCATTTCTGAGCATTCAACATCATGGAAGCCATGGATTAGAGGCAACAGCTGCAACTGAGCTAAAGGCTAGAGCTGACGCTTTCAAGGAGCGGGACACAAACTCAGACACTTATAAAAAATCCTGCTATGCCCTCAGACGAACCATCACTTCGAGCCAGAAGTGTATAGCGGTTGCAAGTTTGAATCCAGCGATAATGTCACGCCCTGATCTGTTTCACCTGTCCTTGGGCTTGTCTCCACCCCTCTCCAGGTGTCGCCCATCTTCCCAATTATCCACTGTGTATTTATACCTGTGTTTTCTGTCTGTCTGTTGCTAGTTCGTCTTGTTTGTTCAAGCCTACCAGCATTTTGTCTCAGCGCCTGGTTTTCCCTAGTCTCTCTTTTTCTCGTCCTCCTGGTTTTTGACCTTTGCCTGTCCTGACCCTGTACCCGCCCACCTGACCACTGCCTGTCTCTGACCCTGAGCCTGCCTGCCATCCTGTACCTTGGCCTCTGCTCTGGATTATCGACCCCTGCCTGCTGTGACCTGTCGTTTGCCTCCCCCTGTGGTTACAATAAACATGGTTCCTTCACACAGTCTGCACTTGGGTCTTACATTGATTCCTGACAGACAGAAAGTTTTTTTTGTTTGATGTTGTTGTCTTAAATCTATCCAAACCTTAACCCTTACCGTAACCATTTGGAGTTAATGCCTAACATTACGAAATTGGAGTTAAGGCCTGAACTTAACCTTAAACACTTCGAAATTTGACATTTGAGAAACATGGTTTCATGTCTAATTCTGACATGAGACTGTGAGAGCTGGTAGCAAAATTCGTGCCCATGCAGGGCTATACTCTGTGGGCTCAGACAAAGTGCATTGCTCAGCAGGTCTGAAACGACACTGGAGTATAAACAGTGCAGATGATGTCAAAACCTCTGTGGGTGGCTGAATCTTAAAGGTTTATCCCTTTTTTGTTAACCCGCGAAGAAGCAATGTGAAGCTTAGTGCTCATGGCCCTCTGTAATCTCAGCACATTAAATATGCAGACAGAAGAACCATGCCTCCGTGACAATTATGCTGAGAGGAACTTTTAAATAGTCTCTGCTGTGTGTGTGTGTGTGTCTGTGTGTGTGTCTGTGTGCATGCATGTTAGTGTCAGAGAGGCACTTTAAAGAACTAGTGTGAATCAGTCATTTTAAAGAGGGGGTTAGAGTTACTAAGTGTGCGCATGCAGTGTCAGGTAAAACTGTAGAAATGCAAGTGGCACTTTAAATTAAGCTATAGTTTGACTGCACTGCACAGCAGAGCACGAGCATATGGCTCAGTTTCAAAATGATAGTGATCAATATAGTGATACCCGAGCCCTGCCCGTACCCTAGTTATTGATTCAAACCCGATTCATAATGTCGGGGCCCGTTGGGCTCGGTTCGGGTAGCAGAGCTCTGCCACAGAGCGCTTGCCAGCCTATCGCCGATGCTGTCAGAGTGATACATTTTCCCAGCTCATAATAAATACATTAGTCACACTTTCCCATTCGCCTGAAGTTATTTTAGAACCGTCTTGCAGCTTCATGCAGCGCTGCTAGACCAATGGCTGATGGGAACAGGATGGGAGAGCCTGAGAGATGGTTGGTCGGTACTCCTCCCTCCCTCCTCTGTCAGACATATGAACTGGTTACTGTGTAAACATGAAGGACTTAAAAGGCTTTTAGGGCACTGAGGCGTCAGACAGCCAAATGGAGGGATGCATGAGATGGGATGTACTGTTTGTCATCAATACAACAGTAGACCGACTGTACATGGTCTGTATGTGAAAGAGATGCACAAACTCAATCTAGAACTACGTAGCTATACTGAGTGCACAAAACATTAGGAACACCATCCTACTATTGAGTTGCACCCCGTTGTGACCTGAACAGCCCTCAATTCATCGGGGCATGGACTCTACAAGGTGTCGAAAGAGTTCCACAGGGATGCTGGTCCGTGTTGGCTCCAATATTTCCCACAGTTGTGTCAAGTTGGATGGATGTCCTTTGGGTGGTGGACCTTTCTTGATACACATGGGAAGCGGTTTGAAAAACCCAGCAGCGTTGCAGTTCTGGACACACTCAAACCGGTGCGCCTGGTACCTACTACCATACCCTTTTCAAAGGCACTTAGAATATTGTTTGTCGTAACCATTCACCCTCTGAATGGCACACATACACAATCCATTTCTCAATCCTTTAAAAAAATATATTTCACCTGTCCCCTCCCCGATTGAAGTCAATTGAACAAGTGATCATAGCTTTCACCTGGTCAGTCTGTCATGGAAAGAGGGACACCTAGTTAGTTGTCCAACTGAATGTATTCAACTGAAATGTGTCTTCTGCATTTAACCCAACCCCTCTGAATCAGAGAGGTGCGGGGAGCTGCCTTAATCGACGTCCATGTCTTTGGCACCGTGGGTTAATTGCCTTGCTCAGAAAGACAGATTTTTACCTTAATCAACTCAAGAGATTCGATCCAGCAACCTTCTGGTTGCTTTTGTACAGTGTAAATCTATCCTTACCGCTCTCCATTTAGTAAACTCTTTCTCTCCATAAAGATCCACCGTGAACTTTCTCGACCTCCAGTCTCTTGACTGTCCATCTACTCATGATGATGAGCCTAATTACGTTTTTGAAATGTAATTTTATAGCTTTTTTTGTTGTTGATTTACAGCGCTTTTAGGTCCTTTATGTAATAAATAGCACTGTAAAAGTGATATAAATCACGATTATCTATCCAATCCTAACAGGTCTCTCCATAGGGTTGATGCTCTCGGTCTACTATAAAGCTATCTAATCCAAGAGGGGCTATTACTGCTAGGATTAGATCCCATGTCTCCATACACCAGAGGCATGTCAGAGATTATTCCACAGCGCTGTAATCACTACATGACCTCTCAAACGAGGTTCTGAGGACGCTGATAACATTCTGAGTAGTAGGAAGATGCGTTTAATGTACATCTGTGTGTTTCAGAAACAAAAGAAACAGTTGTGTGAGGGTAAATCCATGGTTCAGCGTAGCATCCTCCGTGTTGTTTTTGCCGTTGGTCAATTGAGCCTATATTGAGGTATTTTGAGATATTTTTTACGTGGACAGGGAACTCCAAAAATATCTGACCTCCATTACTTGAATTGGAATTTTACTTTCGGGTGCCTCAGTAAAGACCAAAATGTTTCATTTAGGGAGATTTTAATTTAGATACCCATAATGACCTAAATTAACCCCTCTCCCAATCCCTTCCCACATCCCCATAGCGTGATGGCAGGGAGTGCAAACAACTCACCCACAAGCGATATGGATGTTTCTACACAAGCTCGGACAAAACTGCTATTATTGATTAGCATATACAGTAGAACTGCATACAATATAATACTGTATATACTTCACATCACATAAAATCTCGTGAAATTCTTAAAGAAACCGCTTGAATCTTGAATGGTTTTAAGAGAAAAAATAATCCCTTTAATCCATACTCTGCAAATCCCTAACAGGTCAATAAGCTTTTTATCTTGTCACAACGTGGACACCCAGTTAAAGATAACCTCTACATCAGGTTTAAAGACAGTTCAAAAGCTTCCAGTGAGGACACATTTATAAATAAGTAAGATGTGTTATCGAAAATGTCAAACAGAAAATGGCATTCTAACTGATAATCCTACAAGTGATCAAAAAACAGCAATAATTCACATTAAAACCATGTTAACACTAGTTTATTCCCACACTGACACGTCTCCACATTACATCTTTTATCAGAAGTCAGATGCTCCCTCTCCTCAAAGTGCATCTCAACTAACCAAAACAGAGACATGATGCCATCTTGTGTGAAGAAGTGGTACTGCGAAACCATAATGAAATGACCTGCCGAGTAAGTGTGATCAGATGGCATCGATCCTGTCATCTGAGAATAAACCATGCCTACCCTCAGTGCCAAATTAAATATTTTCCAGCTATAACCAAATAGCAACATAATTATATGGCCAGCCAGAGTATTGCATTGAAGACATTTTTATTAGTATATACTTCATGTGTGTGAAACAGAAGAACTGATTGCTGTTGTACTTACATATTAATAAGTTATTTACAAATACAGTGCCTTCAGAAAGTATTCACACCCCTTGACTTTTTCCCACATTTAGTTGTGTTGCGGCCTGAATCACATGGGTTCGGATTTATTTGTATTTTTATCAATGTTGAATTCAGGCTGTATCAACACATTTTGTAATAAGTCAAGGGTTATGAATACATTCTGAGGGCACTGTGAATACCAGTATGCGATGCGATAGGCAGATTGTCAGCATCAACTAATACACCACACATAATTACATTAGTACAAACTCAGTGAACCATATAACGCCATCTATAATAGAAGGCACGGAAAGAAACACAAGAAAACATTTACTTTTTCATCAGGATGAACATGTTCTGCAATCCAAAAAGCTCATGTTGGAGATTAGAGGAGCATGGCAAGGTAAGTAGCCAAAGTAACATGTGAGTGTGTGGAGATCTGTTATTAGTCCTTAAACAGTAGATGACGGTCCCAAGTCTTTTACCTGTGGATTTGCAGGTGTGTCTTCAAATGACCTGCCTGGGTGAAAGACTTCCCACACACTGTACACTGAAATGGCCTCTGGCCTGTGTGGATAACATAGTGTCTTTTCAATTTCGAGGGAGCCTCAAAGCTTTTGAAACAGATGGCGCACTGATATGAGCTCGCCCGTCTCTCTTTCTCTAAAGGTCTCGGAGAACACCTGTGTTGATTCAGTTTCCTCTTGGTGGTAAAACACTGACTACAGCCTGCACAGACGTGAAGGTCGTTGGGAGGTTCTGACTTATATGGAACATTCAACTCTGACCTAAGGCCACCCTCTAACCCGCCCTCCTCTTTAGCACCGTATTGTGAATTAGGTCTATCCTCCAGATACGGAACATGTTGGTTAGCAATAGGATATGCCTGTTTGTTTTTGGTGGTTTCTTGGTGATATGGATAGGGGCTTAACCAGTTAGGAAGCTGGGGGTGGTTTTGCTGCCCATAATATTCATGCAAGGGAAACATTTCCACATGTTTCTCCTCAGCAATATTCCAGTTATTCTCGGACTTCATGCTTTTCACGTCTTCTGACTGTTCAGGGGTTGGGGTTGGTTCATGCTTTCTGTTGATTTCTGTTGATTGGTTTGCGCTTTCTGTTAAACAGAAGTGATTGTATGATTCACCACCATGACCATTTTGTCTGTAATTTCCAAAACCTTGACTTGGGCCTGGTTCATCTTGATGAAGACCTGCTGCAAAGATGTGTCCCTCTGAAACAGTCCCATCCTCTAGGGGAATAATGTCCAGTTGAGCCAAGTTGATGTTCCTCTGTTGCTCATCCCCATGCAGTGTGGCCTTATTATAGTGGACCTTCGCGTGAGACTGTAGATGGCAGAGTTGTCTGAAGGACTTACTACAGACGGTACATCTGAAAGGCTTGATGCCCATGTGGACTAATAGATGTCGGGAGAGTTTAGAAGGATAGTCAAACTTCTTCAGACAGGCCATGCACTGGCACACCCCTGATTTCCTAGATGCAACAGGAAGCAGTGTTTGGCTGTCGACGCCACTTGTTGGGGGGCAGTTGAATTGAGCTAGAGGGACAGCAGAGAGACCACTGCCACTCGATAAAGTATTTTCACTTCTATTACGGAAGACTACGTCCTTTCCATTTGAACATGGGGTCCTTTTCAGTCTTGATACAGACTTGGTCTGCCTGTCTTCATTATGACTAATAGAGGGTTGAGCCTCTTTCCCTTGTTCATGAACAGACTGGTGCACCTTCAGATGAGCTTTTTGTCTAAATGTTTTGGAACAAGTGGGGCACTGATAGGACCTTCGTCCTGTGTGAACCAGGGAATGCCGCTGTAGCTTGGATGGAGCACCAAAGCGCTTTGAACAAACTGGGCAACAATAGCGCCCTCTGCCATGGATTGTGGGTTTCTTTTGTAAGATGCAACTCCTTTGTTTAGATTTGCCTATTAGTGAATGGTGTGTCGGTGTGCTGTCAAATACATCACTGGTCTTCTTGTAGTCTGTCTCATGTCCTTGTCTGAGAGATACTGTCTCTGCTGAAGACTTCCTGTCTGTGGCAGAGTCCAGTCCAGGTAGCAGCTTCTCACTGGGGTTCCATGCAGGTTGTTGAGCACCATAGTTGGAGAGACTGTCAGTGGAGCAATGACTGAAGGTAGGTCTGACAGGTAAAACATACTGGCTTAGGAAACAATCAACTTCATTGAGGCCTCTGCTGGCTTCCCGATGTTGAGAAACTTGGTCTAAATGTTCACTTTGATTTCTCTTCACCGCAGAAACAGGCTTGTTCTTTAATATAATATCCCCTGGTTGGTCGGGTGTATCTTCTACTCTTTTCAAAAAATTGTCACTTTTTATGTGGTGGGCCTTCATGTGAGTCTGTAGATGGCAGAGCTGCCTGAAGGACTTACTACAGACGGTGCATCCGAAAGGCTTAATGCCCATGTGGACCAACAGATGTCGGGAGAGTTTGGAGGGATAGTCAAACTTCTTCAGGCATATCATGCACTGATTTTCCCTTACATTACGCGTGCTTGTATGTGTGTGGTCTGTGCGATTAGACACAGGCGACTTGTTTCTGTTGTCTGAGGAGCGAGTGAGGTCAATGTGCTCCTGTGATGCATGTTTTGCACCATCATGCAATATTTCCGATAAGTTGTATAAACCTCCAACTACATCTAGTTGTCTCTTACCATTCAGCTCTGTGTTGTACGTTATAGAACTTTTAGAGTTTTGGAAATATACTTTAGAAGCACAATTATTTTGAGGGGGAAGGTAGGCCTTACATGTATTATTTAACTTACGAGGGTGACCAGCAGTCTCTGAAACTTTATGAGTTTGTTGGTGGACTATCAAATGTCTTTTCTGTTTAAATCTCCTTCCACACATGATACATGGATAGTTCCTTGGCCAGGTTGACCGCTGGGGTTGGGAAATAGATTTGAGACTTTGTCGTGGTAGTGAAGAGTTCCGCGACTTGGCGACCCCAGAGTGAATGCTGTAGTGTACCTTTAGATGGGCCAGCTGCCTAAAAGCACGCCGGCATAGGTAGCACTGAAATGGTTTCTGGCCTGTGTGAATCAGGCAGTGCCTCTTTAATTTGGACGGGGCGCTGAAGCACTTAAAGCACTCAGGGCATTTATGAGAGTTTGAATTCTCAATTATTTTTGTACGTTTGGCCACTGTTTCATCTCTGGAGGATCTATCCTCATGCAGTGTCTGTTTCTCAGGTTCACTCCAGTCATCGTGGTTCCTCATTGCCTCATCTTTTGTGTGCTGCTTCTCAAACCTCTCGACCGCAGAGTGTAGGGGATTGAGTTCAGCGGTGCAGCGAGAGGAACAGAGAGATTTTTCCTCAACTCTGTCGACAGGTGCAGTTGGACTGATGCCCACCTCCAACGTGCCCTCTGCACCAAATGTGTCCAAAGAGCCTGTCTGCAAACATGCATTTGAGTTATCTATCTTTATAGGAGGGTCATTTTCATATCCACTTGGATGCAAGCTAGACTTTACATTGCTCTTCCGTTCAATATGTTTTGGATAAAGGTGTGTGTTAATATGGAGTTTCAGGTGTGCTAGTTGCCTAAATGCCTTTTCACAGAGGTGACACACAAATGGTCTTTGTCCTGTGTGCGAAAGGATGTGCCTCTGTAGTTTGGATGGAGCAGAAAAGCATTTCAAGCATGTGACACACTGATAATTCTTGCTTTGTGGCGTCTTCTCCATAACGCCAAAGGCCTCCTGTGTTCCATGATGCCTGGCTAGCATTGTGTCCACTAACAATATAGTATTATTTCCACTCGTAGGATGTTATCCTTCTCGTTCCTCTGTTGTACAGCCCAGCTGCCAATATGGGAGGACAACATCTGTAGTGAACAAATCATTTAGTCATTTACAAATATTTACAAATATTATAGTATTAGTATTTAGTATACTAAATTGCCAACACGGGCTACCTTTATATGCAATAAATTATATCGAACAGAAAACAATTTTAAACATTCGCTAGCCATGTGAGACGAGATTCCCTAAAATCATTCCACTTCGATACAGGTACGACCGGAAGTGACTTTTAGTTGCAGGATAGGAGAACATTTTAGCTAACACAAGCCTTTTCCTAACCTTAACCTAAATCTCCTAATCTGCCACGTTAATTATCCTAACCTGCTGAGTAAATTATACGAACCTACGGAAAAGTAATTTCCGGTCGTAGCTGTACTCCCTCTAGTAGGAACCTGCTCTTAGGGAATCCCAACATGGGAGGCTGGTTGCTTTTGAAACAGCTAACGTTAGCTTAGCGAGCTACTAAAACATGTATGAAACACAATTCATTGATTCGACTCATTTCTGCCAACTCACCATATGGCAACCTTTATAAATTGCTAAATCACGTCTAACGAACTAATAATTAAGTAATAAATACCGTTATTATTTTTAATAAACAAAGAATTAGCTTGCTATATGAGCTAACACTTCCACCTTCCCCAAAACAAGCTTTCAACTACCGTCCATGATAAGTGCACGGGCGGAAACGTATTCGCCATTATTTGTTCCCGGTCGTTTTATTCGATTAAATTAAAAACTATTTCATATAATACAATATAAACAAAAGAAGAACAACCTAACAGGAAGGCTTTAAACACTCTCGACCACATCGCTCATAAAGGACAGTTTTAACTCAGAAAGACAGACAGTGGCTGTCCCCAAGTTTTTTTTTCTGTTGAGGCAGCACAATAAAATATTCAGTAGCCTAATCTGATTTACTCCTGAAAATTCACAGTGACAATGGGTCAGACAATGGGTCACTGTTCCCAGGCCGTCATTGAAAATAAGAATGTGTTCTTAACTGACTTGTCTGGTTAAATAAAGGTAAAAAAATATATATCTTCCAGGCCATTAAAGCTTCTTGGTAAAACCTAGCCAATTTAGCAGGTAATCTTTCAGGAATATAATTACATTTCAGTAAAAATTGAAGACCTCCAAATTTATTAAACACATTATTTGGAATGAAATACCATATTGAATCAATATTGATCAAATATTTTTTCAACCAGTTGATCTTAAAAGTGTTATTTATGTCAACAAAATCCAACACTTCTAGGCCGCCTTCAGCTCTTTTGTTAGAAAGGACATATTTTTTTAGTTTGTGAGACTTATTTTTCCAGATGAAGTCAAGAAAGGTCTTACAAGTAGCTGGATTTACACATAACGATAATGAGGGATACACAAAACGAGACAGTCCCTCTGCCTTGGTTTTCCTCAAATTAATAATTACTGTGAGCTAGGACATGACAAAATAAAGGAATTTCAAAATGTCACAAGAGCAAAGACAATTTGCCCTTATTACACTCGCCAGGTAATTTTCCATCAATGGATGTTGATTTAACACGTTTGACTACTATGATTGAGCAATAAGGCACAAGGGTGTATGGTAATTGGCCAATATACCACAGCTAAGGACTGTTCTTATTCTTGACGTAATGCAGAGTGCCTGGGTATAGCCGTTAGCAGTGGTATGGTATATTGGCCATATACCACAAACTCCAGGGTGCTATTATTGCTATTATGCTATTATTGCTATTATCAATCAATCAATCAAATGTTATTTATATAGCCCTTCGTACATCAGCTGATATCTCAAAGTGCTGTATAGAAACCCAGCCTAAAACCCCAAACAGCAAGCAATGCAGGTGTAGAAGCACGGTGGCTAGGAAAAACTCCCTAGAAAGGCCAAAACCTAGGAAGAAACCTAGAGAGGAACCAGGCTATGTGGGGTGGCCAGTCCTCTTCTGGCTGTGCCGGGTGGAGATTATAACAGAACATGGCCAAGATGTTCAAATGTTCATAAATGACCAGCATGGTCGAATAATAACAAGGCAGAACAGTTGAAACTGGAGCAGCAGCACAGTCAGGTGGACTGGGGACAGCAAGGAGTCATCATGTCAGGTCGTCCTGGGGCACGGTCCTTGGGCTCAGGTCCTCCGAGAGAGAGAGAGAAAGAAAGAGAGAATTAGAGAGAGCATATGTGGGGTGGCCAGTCCTCTTCTGGCTGTGCCGGGTGGAGATTATTACAGAACATGGCCAAGATGTTCAAATGTTCATAAATGACCAGCATGGTCAAATAATAGTAAGGCAGAACAGTTGAAACTGGAGCAGCAGCATGGCCAGGTGGACTGGGGACAGCAAGGAGTCATCATGTCAGGTAGTCCTGGGGCATGGTCCTAGGGCTCAGGTCAGTTGAAACTGGAGCAGCAGCATGGCCAGGTGGACTGGGGACAGCGAGGAGCCATCATGTCAGGTAGTCCTGGGGCATGGTCCTAGGGCTCAGGTCCTCCGAGAGAGAGAAAGAAAGAAGGAGAGAATTAGAGAACGCACACTTAGATTCACACAGGACACCGAATAGGACAGGAGAAGTACTCCAGATATAACAAACTGACCCTAGCCCCCCGACACAAACTACTGCAGCATAAATACTGGAGGCTGAGACAGGAGGGTTCAGGAGACACTGTGGCCCCATTCGAGGACACCCCCGGACAGGGCCAAACAGGAAGGATATAACCCCACCCACTTTGCCAAAGCACAGCCCGCACACCACTAGAGGGATCTTCAACCACCAACTTACCATCCTGAGACAAGGCTGAGTATAGCCCACAAAGATCTCCGCCACGGCACAACCCAAGGGGGGGGGGGGCAACCCAGACAGGATGACCACAACAGTGAATCAACCCACTCAGGTGACGCACCCCCTGCAGGGACGGCATGAGAGATTTCTGGTTAAGCTGGTTACCAACATATACTGAACGCAACATGTAAAGTGTTGTTCCCGTGTATGGACAGGGCTCAGGTAACACTAAATTGATCACAAAAATGTTTTAGCTGAATCATTTGCTAGTGCTCTGCAGTGCAGTACTGTCATACAGTATCAGACTAAGATCATAAAATGGTGTCAGAAGTGCTTCAACCTCTTCAAATACCCTGAAAGATCCCAGAAATTGTCCATGTGCAGAAAAAGCTTATTTCTCTCAAATTTTGTATACAAATGTATTTACATCCCTGTTAGTGAGCATTTTTCTCTACCTTAAGCCGCCTCCAATGTCATTTTAGAGAATTTGGCAGTACGTCCAACCGGCCTCACCACCGCAGACCATGTGTAACCACACCAGCCCAAGAACTTCAGATTGGGCTTCTTCACCTGCGGGATCGTCTGAGACCAGACAGCTGATGAAATTGAGGAGTATTTCTGTTTGTAGTAAAGCCATTTTGTGGGGAAATACTCATTCTGATTGGTTGGGCCTGGCTCCCGAGTGGGTGGGCCTATGCCCTCCCAGAACCACCTATGGCTGCGCCCCTGCCAAGTCATGTGAAATCCATATATTAGGGCCTAATGAATTAATTTAAATTGACTGATTTCCTCATATGAACTGTAACTCGGTAAAATCGTTGAAATTGTTGCATGTTGTGTTTATATTTTTGTTCAGTATAATTACCACAGTAAAACATTTTTTTGTTTGTTATACTCATGGTATATGGGCTGATATACCAAGGCTTTCAGCCAATCAGCATTCAGGGTTTAAACCAGGTTTATAATAGTAAATAAATCCTTTTTTTGCATGTGCATAACAATAGATAAATCTGACAAGAGAGTTTGAGTGATGAAAGTTGGACAGAGGATCTCGAAATCTCTGAGCGATAAACACATGGACGAACTTTAAAAAATAATGTTAGGCTATTTTCTTGCAATTGTGTCATTTGTTAAGACTACACAACCCGTTATAAATGGCCCATATGCGTGATTGACTTGTCATTTCAAC
Organism: Oncorhynchus keta; assembly: GCF_023373465.1. NCBI lineage: Eukaryota > Metazoa > Chordata > Actinopteri > Salmoniformes > Salmonidae > Oncorhynchus > Oncorhynchus keta. The sequence goes on along the minus strand of NC_068439.1, from coordinate 53,968,877 downwards.
AGGTACAGACTAAAAACTGGGTTTATGATTGTAATTCAATTTTGCCATGTTTTTTTAGATAAAGGCAGGTAGTTCATAGCCCCTGATAGGCCTACATCTCATTTCAGATAGTCTACAGTAGCCTAGACAAGATGTAGGCAAGATGTAAACTGAACGATTTAGCAGCTTGCTTAGTTGAAATTAACAGAACTTTTTATTCAACGTGAATAGCGAGGCGATTGTGAGGTAAGTGCTTGTGTTTCCAAATAGCCTGCTGGAATAGGCAACTAAGGATGGGGGTCATAATTTCAATCACTGAATTAAAGATCAGTCATATGCATATTAACTGAACATGCTTGTCAAAAGCCAGTGTTAATTTAAACACGACTTCGTCTCGGGGATAACAACACTCATGCCAATATATCCTCCAAACACCGGCTTCTCGGGCATTATCACTAAGATATATAAATACAAAGCCTAACCTGACTACTTTAACCGTCAATCTAATGCGCTCTAATAACTGATCTGCAATTACGATAGAGCTTTGATAACTTCCACTTTAACTAACTAAACATTTCCATTAATAATGACATAATAACACAAGGCTACAACAACAATAAACTAGGCTATTTATTAAATTGCTTTGCAAGCTCCAGGTAGGCTACACAAGTGGCACATTGATTTGCAATGACTCTGGTAATACCGTCATTTCAACATATTTATTGTATGAAATGGTAGCCTACAATGGCATAGAAATTAATAGTCTACTTGATGTCCAACAGAGGCAACTGTATAATTCTTCACATTTATTCAGTGCGTTTACCCATACAAATAACCACGCAGTCAACATTGGAATGTAGTTTAAACCCACCCCCGAGTGGTGCAGCGGTCTAAGGCACTGCATCTCAATGCTAAAGGTGTCACTACAGATCCTGGTTCGATTCCAGGCTGTATCCTAACCGGCTGTGATTGGGAGTCCCATAGTGCGGTGTACAATTGGCCCAGCGTCGTCCTGGTTAGTGTTTGGCAGGCCGTAATTGTAAATACCCAAAGTCGTTTTCTTGTGCTTTGTCTCCATTCTTTCTTGATGTGCATGAGTTCTAGCGTGTTTTATGAAAAAATGGTAGAAAATAGTTGTTTCCATAAAACAATCTATATAGCCTGCAACTAAGTTGCCATGACGTGCGCGTGTGCTGCACGCTCTCCTCTGCTCACTTGACTCAGCCAATAACTGTAGTGCTTTCTCAACACACACCCCTCCTGCCCTCCCCACCTCTCAGTCACTCAGGTAATAGCCGAACTCACTGTCTTACAGACAACAGCACGTTACAATGAAATATATATAATTAAGAGACATTCCATGGTGGCCGCGGTGTAAATTAGAAATAGCCCAAAACCCCATAACCAATACATTTTCACCTGCGATATCGTTTTCAAAGGAGCCAAATATTTGTAAAATACGGACATGGCAACCCTGGCCATAGCACTGTGAACCACGGCACATTGAAGCATATGATTGGTCTAATTATGAACGGGATCAAGGGGATTGGATGCATGTTTTAATGAAACGCCCCTCAAGAGTGGAGCTGAATGAACAGAGAACAATCTAAACTTAATTTATAAACTGTAAAAAGAGCGACACTGGAAGGCAGTTTTATATGTAATGTTTGCAATAAAACAGAGCAGCCAACTCTCACACATTGGCAGTGAGACACACCATTTTACCCTCTTCTCACGCTCTCACCTCTTATATTCAATTTCAATTTCAATTTGAGGGGCTTTATTGTCATGGGAAACATATGTTTACAATGCCAAAGTAAGTGGAATCTATAACTATCTCATCCTGGAATATACAAGGTCTGAGGTCATCTGCCTTTGGCCTAAAGAGCAGGAACTCAGACTTCATCAAAGAAATTGGAAATTCAGACATTGTCACCCTACAAGAAACATGGTATAAAGGAGACGGACCCACTGGTTGCCCTCTAGGTTACAGAAAAGTGGTAGTCCCATCCACCAAACTACCAGGTGTGAAACAGGGAAGAGACTCAGGGGGGTATGCTAATTTGGTATAGAGCAGAACTGACCCACTATTACATGAGTCAAAACAGTAACATTTGACATCTGGCTAGAAATTAATAAGGAAATGATCTCAACAGAGAAAAATGATATAGGTATGCTACCTGTATCCCCCAATAGAACCCCCAAATGTTAACGATGACAGCTTCTCCATCCTAGAGGGGGAGATCAACAATTTCCAGGCCCAAGGACATGTACTAGTCTGTGGCGACCTACAGTAAATGCCAGAACTGGACAATAACCTGACACCCTCAGCACACAGGGAGACAAACAACTATCTGGAGGCGACAACATTCCCTCCCCCATATGCCCCCTAAACACAACTATGACAACATAACCAACAAATTACAGGTCACAACTCCTGCAGCTCTGTCGGACGCTGGGTATGTACATAGTCAATGGTAGGCTTCGAGGGGACTCCTATGGTAGGTACACATATAGCTCATCTCTTGGCAGTAGTACAGTTGTGGCCAAAGGATTTGAGAATGACACAAATATAAATTTTCCCAAAGTCTGTTGCCTCAGTTTGTATGATGGCAATTTTCATGTACTCCAGAATGTTATGAAGAGTGATCAGATGAATTGCAAATAATTGCAAGTCCCTCTTTGCCATGCAAATAAACGGAATCCCCCCCCCCCCAAATTTCCACTGCATTTCAGCCCTGCCACAAAAGGACCAGCTGACATCATGTCAGGGATTCTCTCATTAACACAGGTGTGATTGTTGACGAGGACAAGGCTGGCGATCACTCTGTCATGCTGATTGAGTTTGAATAACAGACTGGAAGCTTCAAAAGGAGGGTGGTGCTTGGAATCATTGTTCTTCCTCTGTCAACCATGGTTACCTGCAAGGAAACACGTACCGTCATCATTGCTTTGCACAAAAAGTGCTTCACAGGAAAGGATAATGCTGCCAGTAAGAATGCACCCAAATCAACCATTTATCGGATCATCAAGAACTTCAAGGAGAGAGGTTCAACTGTTGTGAAGAAGGCTTCAGGGCACCCAAGAAAGTCCAGCAAGCGCCAGGACCGTCTCCTAAAGTTGATTCAGCTGTGGGATCAGGGCACCACCAGTACAGAGCTTGGAATGGCAGCAGGCAGGGGTGAGTGCATCTGCACGCACAGTGAGGCGAAGACTTTTGGAGGATGGCCTGGTGTCAAGAAGGGCAGCAAAGAAGCCACTTCTCTCCAGGAAAAACATCAGGGACAGACTGATATTCTGCAAAAGGTACAGGGATTGGACTGCTGAGGACTGGGGTAAAGTCATTTTCTCTGATGAATCTCCTTTCCCGATTGTTTGGGGCATCCGGAAAAAAGCTTGTCAGTTCTGTGTCATGCCAACAGTAAAGCATCCCGAGACCATTCATGTGTGGGGTTGCTTCTCAGCCAAGGGAGTGGGCTCACAATTTTGCCTGAGAACACAGCCATGAATAAAGAATGGTACCAACACATTCTCAGAGAGCATCTTCTCCCAACCATCCAGGAAGAGTTTGGTGATGAACAATGCCTTTTCCAGCATGATGGAGCACCTTGCCATAAGGCAAAAGTGATAACTAAGTGGCTTGGGGAACAAAACATCGATATTTTGGGTCCATGGCCAGGAAACTCCCCAGACCTTAATCCCATTGAGAACTTGTGGTCAATCCTCAAGAGGCGGGTGGACAAACAAAAACCCACAAATTCTGACAAACTCCAAGCATTGACTATGCAAGCATTGACTATGCAAGATTGGGCTGCCATCAGTCAGGATGTTGCCCTGACATTGCAGAGGTCTTGAAAAAGAAGGGTCAACACTGCAAATATTGACTCTTTGCATCAACTTCATGTAATTCATGTAATTGTCAATAAAAGCCTTTTACACGTATGAAATGCTTGTAGTTATACTTCAGTATTCCATAGTAACATCTGACAAAAATATCTAAAGACAGTGAGGCAGCAGACTGAGGAAGCAACATGTATATTTGTGTTATTCTCAAAACTTTTGGCCATGACTGTACTGTAGACTACTTTATCACTGACCTCAACCCAGTCTCATAGAGCGTTCACAGTCAGTCCACTGACACCCCTAAATGATCACAGCAAAATAACACTCTACTTGAAAAGAACTTTGCTCAATCATGAGGCATCGAACCCAAAGGAGCTGAATAATATTAAGAAATACTATAGATGGAAGGAGAGTAATGTGGATATCTACCAAAAAACAATTAGGCAACAACAAATTCAATCCCTTCTAGACAACTTCCTGGACAAAATGTTTCACTGTAATAGTGAAGGTGTAAACATTGCATTAGAAAACCTAAACAGTATATTTGATCGCTCAACTTCTCTATCAAAAAAATAATAAATTAAAGCAGACAACAAAAACATAGAGACCCAGAAAACCTGAGCCTACGGCTTCACTGTGGTGAATCACTAAAACAATACAGAAATACACTATGGAAAAAGAAGGAACAGCACGTCAGAAATCAGTTCAATGTATTTGAAGAATCCATAGAATCTAACCACTTCTGGGACTCTAAACAAACAACAACACAAAGAGTTATCTATTCACAACAGATATGCATGGATAAACCACTTCTCCAATCTTTTAGGCTCACAAAGAACAATCAGCAAAAACATATACATGATCAAATACAAATCTAAGAATCAACTATTAAAGACAACCAGAACCCACTGAACCAAGGACTGATCACCTGAATTCACAATGGTGGAGACAAATTTGACCCCAATAACTCACAGGGGATATGTGTCACCAGCAAACTTGGGAAAACCTTCTGCATTATCATTAACAGTAGACTTGTACATTTCCTCAGCAAAAACAATGTCCTGAGCAAATGTCAAATTGGCTTTTTACCTAATTACCATACAACAGACCATGTATTCACCCTGCACACCCTAATTGACAAACAAACAAACCAAAACAAAGGCAAAGTCTTTTCATGCTATGTTGATTTAAAAAAAGATTTTGAACTAAATTTGGCATGAGGGTCAGCTATACAAATAGTTGGAAAGTGGTGTTGGGGGAAAAACATACAACATTATAAATTCTATGTACACAAACAACAAGTGTGCGTTTAAAATTGGCAAAAAACACACATTTCTTTCCACAGTGCCGGGGGTGAGACAGGGATGCAGCTTAAGCCCCACCCTCTTCAACATACTGCATATACAGTGGGGCAAAAAAGTATTTAGTCAGCCACCAATTATGCAAGTTCTCCCACTTAAAAAGATGAGAGAGGCCTGTCATTTTCATCATAGGTACACTTCAACTATGACAGACAAAATGAGAAAAGAAATGCAGAAAATCACATTGTAGGATTTTTAATTAATTAATTTGCAAATTATGATGGAAAATAAGTATTTAGTCACATAACCCCCCCCAAAATCCAGGTTGTTAGGCAACAAATTCGGAAAAATGCTAACGGGGGTGAATACTTTTGCAAGCCACTGTATAAGAAGAACATTTTCAATCACCCAGCACCTGGGAAAATAGATCAGGGGTGGCCAACTCTCCTGGAGAGCAGCTAACCGTCTGTGCCTGATGTGGTCCAGTCTAAGGTCCTGGAATGGGCTCACTCCTCCAGGCTTACCTATCATCATGATACTCGTCGTTCCGTGGCTTTCCTCCGTCAACGCTTCTGGTGGGCTACCATGTTTCCTGATGTCTCGGCCTTCGTCGCCGCATGCATGCTATGTGCGCAAAGCAAGACTCCGCGGCAAGCTTCATCTGGCCTCCTACAGCCACTTCCTGTCCCTCATCGCCCCTGGTCCTATATTTCTCTGGATTTCGTCACTGGGCTTCCTCTGTCAGATGGCAACACCATCATTCTGACGGTGGTAGACAGATTCTCTAAGGCCGCCCATTTCATCCCTCTTCCTAAGTTACCTTCAGCCAAGGAGACGGCCCAGCTTATGGTGCAGCACGTCTTCCGTATCCATGGACTCCCTGTTGACGTTGTCTCGGACCGGGGTCCTCAGTTCTCGTCCCAATTCTGGAAGGCGTTCTGCACTCTTATTGGGTCGTCAGCCAGCCTGTCCTCTGGGTTTCATCCCCAATCTAATGGCCAGTCGAAGCAAGCCAATCAAGATATGGAGACGGCACTCTGGTGTCTGGTTGCCAGTAACCCCATCACCTGGAGTCAGCAACTGGTCTGGGTGGAATAGGCCAGGAACACTCTCCCTTGCTTGGGTACTGGACTATCCCCTGTTGAATGCTCCATGGGATATCAGCCCCCGCTCTTCCCAGAGCAAGAAGTTGAGGTCAACGTACCTTCAGTCCAGATGTTCGTCCGCCGCTGTCGGTGTTCCTGGATAAGAGCTAGGGTGGATCTTCTCAATACCACCTCAAGGTATCGTCGACAAGTGGACCGCCACCGGACTCTGGCTCCTCGCTATCGCATCGGGCAGAGGTTATGGCTGTCTACTTTCCCCCTGTTTCATTGGTCCTTTCCCCATTTTCAGAGTCATTAGTCCCACTGCTGTCCATCTGCTGTTGCCCCGTACCCTCTGTGTTCACCCTACGTTTCATGTTTCCAGGATTAAACCCTTTTCTCACTGTCCTCTGTCTTCTAGGGCCGTCCCTCCCCCCGTGTCATCGTTGGCCAGCTAGCGTATACGGTGAGACGCCTCCTGAGGTTTTGACCACGGGGCAAGTTGACTGGGAGGGCTATGGCCCGGAGGAGAGATGCTGGGTTCTGACTAAAGAAATCCTGGACCCGGCCCTCATCTGCGATTTTCACCGCCAACACCCTGGACAGCCAGGTACGTCCCTAGAGAGGGGGGGGGATACTGTCCCGCCCTGATCTGTTTCACCTGCCCTTGTGATTGTCTCCACCCCTCCAGGTGTCGCTTATTTTCCTTGGTGTATTTATCCCTGTGTTTCCTGTCTCTCTGTGCCAGTTTGTCAACCAGTGTGTTTTCCCCGTGCTCCTGATTTTCTATTCTCTTTTACTAGTCCTCCTGGTTTTGACCTTTTCCTGTTTTTCTGGACTCCATTCTCATCTGCCTGACCATGACTGCCCTGACTTCAAGCCTGCCTGCCATTCTGTACCTCTGGAACTCTGAACTGGTTTTGACCTTTTGCCTGTCCACGACCAATCTCTTGCCTACACATTTTGGATTGCTAATAAACATATTGGACCCTAACCATCTGCCTTCTGTGTCTGCATCTGGGTCTCGCCTTGTGCCCTTATAAAAATCTTCCTGGGGGAGGAACCCCTGTCCCTCATCTAGGGATGGTGCCATGGGGCAATGAAATTCACATAGCAATTCTCACTCCAAGCTTTCTTCAAAAGTTGGCAGCTGTTTCTTGGGTGAAGCATGCACCATTTTCCTAGCCTGGTCCAAAAGATCTGTTTGTGCTTTTGCCTACTCCATTGTCAGTGTCAAGCTAAATGTTTGTCAAGAGAGCAGAAACAGACTGCCACCCAGGCTACCATTTTCCCGATAGATATTCAAAACAGTAGCAATAAAGTCTAACCACTCAGTTCCTCTGAGAAAACATTTATCCCCACAGTTAAATAGGTCAAAAGGACTGTAAATCATGGTGGAACACTTGCAATGAGCTGGAAGTAAAATCAGTCAGAATGATTGCATAGACAAGAGAAAGCAAAGATTGTGTGAGGAGTCAAAAACCCTTCAGAGTCCTCAGGGCGTTTAACAGTAGAGGGGTGGTGAGATAATGTGTGTTTTAATAGATTTTATTTGTGCCATTCTGTCTTTGGAATAGCCTCAACCCAATGGCTAATGAGGGATCCAATTACCTCTCTAATTGTCATTCTGGGGAAATTAATTTAGCAGGAATTGCCATTTAAACATCAAGTCACCTTATCCTTTTATGAGGGATCATGTTACAACATAGCTTTACATTTCGCTGATGCTTTCAGCCTGACATACAGTATCTAGAGTATATTCAAACAGTAGGATATTTGACAATAGTCCTATCCAACTTAAACCTTTTTTTTAAATATTGCCACAATGATGAACAACATTGTGAGGCCAAGTGCCTACTTCCCTTAAATCTGATAAATGTTTCTACAAATTCAAAGTGAGATTTTTGTTCTTCACAGTAAAAAATGTTTTCATCTCCCTGTTCCACTCCCTCTGCAGCCTGCCCCTGGGACATGACAAGCCCTGGACCCATCGCTCTTCCCGTTAAGCCCGCATCACTGTGGAATGATGCAAATGATGACAAATTCTTTCATCCCTCGTCATGCATGTGCAGCTAATCGGCGTAACACACAGGGATGGACAGATCTTGGCACTTGGCTGAGGGGCAAGCTGCCTGATTGAATCACTCAGGAGTGGCTCCCTCGGACGTGCCCGTATCATGATGCTGTCAGGCTGCTGAACCATCTCCTCAAGCAGGGCTCGATTGACTCTGATGCTAAACCCTACGCTCCTCTGGTACAGTGTGATGAAAACACATTATTCCCATTTGTCACAGAATAAGCCTGTCGATTACGTTCATATTTCATTCTTGTCTGTGACTGACAGTCTATGCCATGTCAGGGATTGTGCACTTTATGTTTCTGTGACTTGAACACAGTTCAGTTTGGAGTGAGGCCACTTATAATAACCATTGTGTGCTTGGTTGTAGATGCTAATTGACATGGCCTGCTGATGTGAGCTTATTATATTGTGTGTGTGTGTGTGTGGGGGCGTGGGCGTGGGTATGTGAGAGTGAGTGTTCTCTACATTTAATGTCACATTTGAGCTCATTGAAGAAAAGCCACATTTTAGATGTTCCTCTTGCCTAAAACAATAACCAGGGATGTAGAACATATTAGGTGTTTATTGCCGGTTAATTAACGGACCGTGCCCCCCGGGGTCCTTGGGACATCCATACCCATCGAAGTTGAATTTTAAAAGGGTTAAGGTAATGGTTAAGGTTAGGGTTAGGTAAGGGTTATGGTACAGGTTAGGGTTAGGGTAGGGGTTAAGGTATGGGGTTTCGGGTAAGGACGTCCCAAGGATAGCGCAGACCGGTAATTAACTCATAGATGATGGCACATTATCATCACTAGGTGGCAGTAGTAAGTCACAGTGCAGTGGCAGTGCTCCACAGATAAATTACAAAGGTATGGCCTCATTCAGTATACAGGGGGGAGGCAATACAATTTTGCACAAAAAAGTAACCATCACTTTAGATGCTATTACTCTTACTTATCGCACAATTTTGTAATTAACAATACAATCACGAAGGTCGTGATTCAAAATGAATCAAAATTACAATTCAACCAAGACTGTAGACAGCTTCAGAACTTCTGTACAAGAACAAAAGCCAATGCAGGCTGTAGGGACACTTGTTTTTGGCACTTCCAAGCCTAGATATATCAACTTGTGCTTGTCCCTCCAATGAATTCATATCCACGACCGGTCTCATTTCTCCCGACATCGGCTTGGCCCGTGATGGATGTGACATTAACGGGAGACGAAGCTAGGGAGATGCGACGCCCCAGTCCAATAGTGGCATTTGTCACTGGCCTCCTCCCTGGCTATGCAGATTGGGCCAGCGACAGCGTTGTGGCCACTGACTAAGATTAATGACGACGGTGGCCCTGTCTTTGTTTCTCTGTGTGGCTGTCCTGCGCCAAACACAGTCCCCAAACATGACCCGTCTCACATTAACCCTCACAAATCTGTTCACAATATGCACAATGACAAGTAAATATTGGACACTGAGGCATCACATGGCTTGTATTGTGGTTTAGTTCAATTCCGAGGGATAAAAATACAAAAAACGTAGGCTATAATTCTATAACATTTAATGGAAGAAAAATAAATATGTAGTGGTGTGTAAGCGATGCTATATAGCTGCTCTAAAGGCTACCTATATTGATTATGTGAGGTGTGCAAATGAGTAAAGCAAATGAAAAAATATGTTTTAAAAACATGTGTATTATTTTTTCCCCGCACAAACCTTTATTAAACCACGTTCACTACACCAAGGCCAACTGTGTACCAATCTGTATACCAAGCTGTGTTCATTTCTCTCTCTCTCTCTCTCTCTCTCTCTCTCTCTCTCTCTCTCTCTCTCTCTCTCTCTCCCTCTCCCTCTCCCTCTCCCTCTCCCTCTCTCCCTCTCTCTCTCTCTCCCTCTCTCCCTCTCTCTGTGTGGAAAGCTTAGAATTTTAGGATCACCCTGTTTCTATCCCAGCAGTTTGCAATGAAGAAATGAAATAACCTTAAGCTTTATGCACTGCTGCACAGAAAATGGTTTCTCTCTGACAGATGAGGTGGCTGTGGCTGGGGCTCAGATGGATGTGGAGGGGGGGGGATTGGGCTGCTTGTGTCAGGCTGCTGGGATGCAGCACATTCCCCCAGTCATCCATCATCCGGCTGACACATCCACTTATATCTGCACCACACACACATACAGATGTAATACTCTGTTTGATCATGGATCTCCCTATTGTTATACAATGCACGCTCAGTGGAAGGGAGTATGTGTTTGAAAATGTCCCCATTCCAATGTGTGTTGATGTGTGTGTGTGTGTGTGTGTGTGTGTGTGTGTGTGTGTGTGTGTGTGTGTGTGTGTGTGTGTGTGTGTGTGTGTGTGTGTGTGTGTGTGTGTGTGTGTGTGTGTGTGTGTGTGTGTGTGTGTGTGTGTGTGTGTGTGTGTGTGTGTGTGCATGCAACCTCTCGCCATTACAATAGAAGGGGAGGTTAGAAAAGGTTTGCGTAGTCATGGTAGCATAATCTATTCTTATTTACAATAAAAGTGACCCCAAAATGACACAATACATTATTTACCATTTATTTCTATTAGGCATAAAATAATCTGAAACACAACCAAAACAAACAGCAAATGCATCCAACAAGTGAGTCACAAGCTTGATGTAATGATTGTGTGCTAGGAATACGGGACCAAATACTAAACTTTTGAGAAACAATACTTTAATAGACAAATAAGTGTCCCAATACGTTTGGTCCCATAAAATGGTGGGACTATTTACAAAAATTGCTGGAATTTCTAAACAGTTCACCCGATATGAATGAAAATACCCTCAAATTAAGACTTACAGTTTACACTTTAACCTCATAGTCATTGTATCATTTCAAATCCAAAGTGGCGGAGTACAGAGCCAAAACAACAACAAATATGTGTCACTGTCCCAGTACTTTTGAAGCTCACTGAAAATCCCAGTGACACATATTATCCCAAGTTACAACAACACTGACTGGTGTAGTGTCAGAGCACAGAGCTCATTACCATCTATGCATATTGGCAAGTCTCTCATGCATTGAGCCAGTACATCCCAGATGTTGTGGAGTCATCTGTCCTCCATGCCTCCCCATGCCCCCATGCTGTTCTTCCCTGCAGTGAGGGGAAATCAACCTCCGCACTGCTGTCACTCCCCTGCCATGTCCAGCCTGCTCTTGACCCTCCTAGGGGGGTGTAGGTCTGGCCAGGACCTGCTGGAGCATGACAGGGGAAGCTGGCCAGGGGATGGGGGTCTCTTTGGGGGCTCGGATAGAATGTTTGACCCCACTGTAATAGGTGGATAGATCAATAACCGTAAACCAAACCCCAGATTTGATTTGGCTGTGGCTGACTGTCTCCAAGATGACAGTGTCTCCAGTGTGTTTGGATGAGGGTAAACAGTGGAGCCTAGCTGCCGTGGTGGTAGTGGCCCAGGGGAAGGGGCCTAATGTGGCCGGGGTGGTGATGCAGAGAGCTGCCTCCGGATCCCTGGGGGATATGAATGTTGATTAAACATGTGCTCAGCCTTGGATATTGAGTAATTGGACGTGGAGCAAATGTCAAGCGTTTGTTAATTTTGGCGTTATGCAGCTCTGGGTTTATGGGCTGTGATCAGGGAGTGAAGGGAGTGGAGAGAGCGAGGGCTAGGGGGCTGATGAGGCGTGACCTCACAGCATGGTGTTGAGGAGGAGTTGTTGCACGCCACGCAGATACAGACACACCCCAGATCTTAGAGCAAGTCAAGGGGTCTGGCGGAGTAGTTACAGATATATACTCACCAATCAGTTTATTAGTATCGGGTTGGACCCCCCTTTGCCTACAGAACAGCCTGAATTATTTGGATCATTGTACAAGGTGTCGGAAACTTTCCACAGGGATGTTGGTCCATGACGGCATCACGAAGTTGCTGCAGATTTGACGGCAGTACATTCTTGCTGCGAACAGCCCGTTCCATCTCATCCTAAAGATGCTCTATTGGGTTGGGCCGGGCCACAAACAGGCAAATAACGGCGCATTACAACAGTGGTGTACAGAACAACATCTCGGAATGCAGAACTCGTCGATCCTTGTCACGGATGGACTATTGCAGCAGACAAGCACACCGGGTTCCACTCTTATCAGCTAAAAACAAGAAGAAGCGGCTCCAGTGGGCACTCGATCACCAACACTGGACAATTGAGGAGTGGAAAAACATTGCCTAGAACCTGAAAGCAAGTTCAGCTTACTTGAGTGGCCTGCGCAGACCTCAACCCCAGACCACTCAGGCCACTCAAGTTGCTCTTGCTGCGGGCGATTCCCTGATCCACTTCTACGCAGACGACACCATTCTATATACTTTCGGCCCGTCATTGGACACTGTGCTATCTAACCTCCAAACGAGCTTCAATGCCATACAACACTCCTTCCGTGGCCTCCAACTGCTCTTAAACGCTAGTAAAACCAAATGCATGCTTTTCAACCGATCGCTGCCTGCACCCGTATGCCCGACTAGCATCACCACCCTGGATGGTTCCGACCTTGAATATGTGGACACCTATAAGTACCTAGGTGTCAGGCTAGACTGCAAACTCTCCTTCCATACTCATATCAAACATCTCCAATCGAAAATCAAATCAAGAGTCGGCTTTCTATTCTGCAACAAAGCCTCTTTCACTCACACTGCCAAGCTTACCCTTGTAAAACTGACTATCCTACCGATCCTCGACTTCGGCGATGTCATCTACAAAATTGCTTCCAACACTCTACTCAGCAAACTGGATGCAGTTTATCACAGTGCCATCCGTGTTGTCACTAAAGCACCTTATACTACCCACCACTGCGACTTGTATGCTCTAGTCGGCTGGCCCTCGCTACATATTCGTCGCCAGACCCACTGGCTCCAGGCCATGCTAGGTAAAGCTCCGCCTTATCTCAGTTCACTGGTCACGATGGCAACACCCATCTGTAGCTAGCGCTCCAGCAGGTGTATCTCACTGATCGTCCCTAAAGCCAACACCTCATTTGGCCGCCTTTCATTCCAGTTCTCTGCTGCCTGTGACTGGAACGAATTGCAAAAATCGCTGGAGTTGGAGACTTTTATCTCCCTCACCAACTTCAAACATCAGCTATCTGAGCAGCTAACTGATCGCTGCAGCTGTACATAGTCTATTGGTAAATAGCCCACCCATTTTTACCTTCCTCATCCCCACAGTTTTTATTTATTTACTTTTCTGCTCTTTTGCACACCAATATCATCTGATCATCTGCAATATTGTAATTATTCGCCTACCTCCTCATGCCTTTTGCACACATTGTATATAGACTCCCCTTATTTTCTACTGTGTTATTGACTTGTTAATTGTTTACTCCATGTGTAACTCTGTGTTGTCTGTTCACACTGCTATGCTTTATCTTGGCCAGGTCGCAGTTGCAAATGAGAACTTGTTCTCAACTAGCCTACCTGGTTAAATAAAGGTGAATTAAGCTGAACTTTCTTTCAGGTTCTAGGCTATGTTTTTCCACTCCTCAATTGTCCAGTGTTGGTGATCGAGTGCCCAACTAGACAATATCGTGGGTAAAAATCCGAGGAGGACGGACATTTCTGAGATACTGGATCTGGCGTGCCTGGCACCGATGATCATACCACGCTCAAGGTCACTTAGGTCACTCGTTATGCCAATTCTAACGTTCAAGCGAACAGTAACTGGATGCCTCAATGCCTGTCTGGCTTCTTTATATAGCAAGCCAAGGCCATGTGACTCACAGTCTGTAGGAGTGAACAGTTTTTATGTGAATGGGGTGGTGTACCTACTAAACTGGGTGTGTGAATATACCCAATTGTGTCAACCTGAACTGTGGTAGCTCGGATTTAATTTTCACATTCTCTTTTACAGCATGGTTCCAGCAACTACGGTGGTTGCATAACCAGATCGGCGCATTACAGCTCAGCTCAGCTCAGCTCAGCAGTGTGAAAAGGTTATTACAGTATAAATGTATATAATACAAGGAGAACGTATAGTCACAAGCCACATATAAGGTCCTCACTTCAAAATCTACTGCCAACACCACAGCCCCTGCCCTTCTCTCTGCAACTTGAGAGAGAAGTTCTCCAGGTTTCTCCATCTTGTCTCAATGCAGCGTGCTCTAAATGTGAACCCTGGTCTTCCTTTATTCTCCATAGTCCAATCTAATGAGCCTCCTCTCAGTCCCTGGATGCAGCGGGCTGTGGCTCCTCTCTCTCTCTCTCTCTCTCTCTCTCTCTCTCTCTCTCTCTCTCTCTCTCTCTCTCTCTCTCTCTCTCTCTCTCTCTCTCTCTCTCTCTCTCTCTCTCTCTCTCTCTCTCTTTTGTGCTGTCTGGACAGGTGTCTAACTGAATGATGAATGTCCCTGTTTCTCCCCATATAATTGGCTACTGGCTGTTTGGCCCGAGCCTGGCTCGATGTCTGCCGGGGTGGCCACCTCCATCTGTCAATCACCAACCTGCTGCAGCCTGGCTGGACCTCTGATAGTTATGCTAATAACCACCCCAACAAGCAGATTGGTTGGAACCTGCGCCGGACCAAGCAACCAAGCTAATCCATTACAGCTCTGACAGTAATAATCTCCCCCCAAACACAGGATCCTGTGTGCTTAACATTATTTGACCGTTCCTGTCACGTCAGCGCTGTTGGGTGAACCAGGGCAGATGATGGATGACTCTGACCAGAGCCCCCTCCCATTCATCACCTGCTGTCTGACGTTGATTTTGGGGCTCATCCCGTTTCGGTGATTTTATGTTACGCTGTGATTTTTAGATGATGTTTAATTAAGAAGTGTCCACCCACTATCAAATTTACTGGGAGGGTTGTGTGTTTGTTTGTGAGTGCAGGTGTGTGCGTATGCGTGTATATGTACGTAAATATCAGATCAGTGGAGGCTGGTGGGAGGAGCTATAGGAGGACAGGCTCATTGTAATGACTGGAATGGAATTAATGGAACGGTATCAAACACATCAAATATATGGAAACCACATGTTTGTCTCCGTTCCATTTATTCCATTCCAGCCATTACAATGAGCCCGTCCTCCTACAGCTCCTCCCACCAGCCTCCACTTGTGCGTATGTACATGTGCTTGCATATGTGTGCGTATTTCACCTGCATTTCATCTTACCTCACTTGTAAAATAGTATCATATAACAACAGGACATAGGTGTGATAAAGTTATCAATGGTTTGGATTGAGTGTCCTCGCCTTCCCGACAAGCAGTTACAGCGTGTGTATCGGTGGACATGTTTATTTTAGAGAGTAATTGCACCAGGCTCACTGTGATAGATGTGATCAGAATGAAACAGACTCACCTGACAAGGGCAAATCAACCGCTCCTGCACTGTGGAGCACACCGATTAACTCCAATGGTTTTATTTTCTTTTATAAATTGGGTGGTTTGAGCCCTGAATGCTGATTGGCTGATTGGTATGACAGAACATGTATTTTTACTGCTCTAAAAAGCCAAGTAAACAAACAGATTACCGACCATTTCGAATCCCACCATACCTTCTCAGCTATGCAATCTGGTTTCAGAGCTGGTCATGGGTGCACCTCAGCCACGCTCAAGGTCCTAAACGAATGTTTTTAACATTAACAATCGACATGAAAAGAGCATTGGGGAATTAAGTTTAAACTAAACTGAATCAGAAACATGTCTTTGGAACAAATGCCTGTTTTGTTATGGGGTCCTCTCTGTAAAAACGCCAAAACCACCGTTCTGCATTTCTGTGTTGTCGGCTTCTGCGAAGATTTATGGGATGTGAGTGGTCTGGGCACGTTTGTTCTCTGGGATGACCCTGTCAGATCCCATCGCAGGCGGAGGGCAGAGGCATTTGTCACATGGACACGGCCGTGAGAGATTCTCACCACAGGATTTTATCCTATCCAAAGAGGAGGGAACCGTGATAGGGCCTAATGTTTTTTGAGCACGGCGCACACCCCTGACTCCTCTCAGAGAGACTCTGTCTTGGAGGTGACTAACTCAGGGGTCAGCTCAAACAAACAGCTGCACAGCACTACTCAGCACAGAAACTGTGGACACCTGTAATTCAAGCTTGAGCGAAAATGGAAGAATTTGCAATATAATTTACAGCGTTAAATGTAGAGCTCAAACAGCCCACTCACCAGCATGAGCTTGAGCCAAAATGGAAGAAAATACTGTATAATTTACAACACATATACACAGATTCCTAATGTCAATATCAGACTGAAATGGCTGTGGCGATGAACTCCTCTTTGGATTAAGTTCCTGTTTATAAATACACTGTGGTTCAGTCCTCCTTGGATGGAGCCTTGTCCTCTCTCTCAACCCCGACCGTTCCCCCGTAGAGGCCCCACTTTACCTCTGTCTGCCCGCTCCATCCGTCAGGCCCGACCCAGACTTTGTTGTCGTAATGGAGAACCAGATGAGCTCGGCGAAGTTGCTTGGCGCTCACACTCACTCCTCTCTCTCAAATCATGCTGTTTGTATGTGGCTGCTATGAAAGTGAACTGTGTTTACGGTGATCAGGGGTGTATTAATTCTGCCGATTCTGTTGAAATACGTTTCTTAAATGCAAACAGGACGAAATGGGGATAAACATACTTGAATTTGTCCAATAGAAACTCTCATTTGCAATTGTTGGACTAATGATTACATCCTAGATCAGCGAGATGCAAGCAAGAGTGCGCAAGGCGGTATTGAATCTATCACTGTCTGTCACCTTGATTACTCCAATTGTATCTCTCGACCTGAGCACTAGGCTAGGTTATAGCAACCTCATGACGGTTTTTCAGCCATGTAAACATTAACTGTAGCTGTGTTCCGTGTTGTGTTCTGCACTTAAACGACTCTGCGGGGAAACAGGTGCGCTTAAAAAGGTACATTAAGGTGACAAAATGGAGACGCGATTAACAATATCAAAAAAATGAACGGCGATAAACATGTCGCGATAACGCGTTATTAGCACGCTAACTTTGACAGCCCTACTTCTAACGCATGTGCTGGGAACATCTGGATATTTTATCGTCAGGTATTTTATCATCTGATCAGACACATAACTTTTGTAACACTTGTTCGGCAAGGAGATGATAGCTAGAACATAAATGAAATAAATAATTTTCAACTCACGTGAACAGGTCAGTGGAAAGCTATGGTGAACTAACATCTGAATGTCTAAATGTGCTTTTTAAAACATTACATTACATTTACATTTAAGTCATTTAGCAGACGCTCTTATCCAAATTGGTGCATTCACCTTAAAACAACAGTCCTTCCCTGTAGTATTCATTTGTCTTTTCGTCATCGTGCCTTCGACAATATGCCTAAACAAATCTCACTTCTATTGCTCTTTGCCTCTCAGTGATTGCCTGATGACTTGACCGCTTGTGACAATTGTAGCCAAACAGAGGGGCCGGCTAATCAAAGTCATGTGCGCTTTCTGAGGTCCTGTTTTGACCTCTAACCTTTCATTTCTCATTAATTTGCACTGACATACAATATCTCATTTGTCAATGCTTTTCCCTATTCAGACTGTTCCACATGTGCGATTAATTAGGTTGCATGTTGGTTGCTCATTTAAACCTATTTTCAACCTTTTTGAGACTCAGTTATTAGACTACTAATGTATTTTATTTTATGTATTTTCTGTTACATTAACACATGATTTAAGTGTTGTTACTACTCAGGATAAACACGAGTTAATAAAGTGCAGAGTATGAATTTACTTTTATTAACAGTAGAGATGTAAATGTTTATGAGCTTGTGACTCAATGAACATGCAATGAATGATGTGCGAACACCAGAAGTCATTTCTGACTGAAAACGATAATAAACATTTATGGATAGGTGTTGTCATTTTACGGGCTCATCATGAGCCACTGAGGACAATAAAATAGGTGGTAAATGTGTCTGAATGAAGACGGGCTCAGATGTGGCAGCTGTAGTGTGAGAGGATGTCACATACACTGGACAACAGTGGAAACAAAGTTGTCAGGTGAATAACCTGGGACGACATCTGTCACTTTGATTCTCAGAGCAGCATCCAGTGTTGCTAGTTCACAGTCCAGCGTGCCTATCTGAATTCTCCTCTCTCTCACCCTAATCCGAGTGAAAACTCTCATGTCCAGAGATCCCAGACGCAGAAGGACAGGGCTTGAGGGAGAGGCTGGACAGGATGAGAGAAATTCTCTAATATAATCTTAAAATGGAGAGGAAGGGTGTCTGATGCCTTGGCTTAACCCGCTGATGTCAAGAGACATATAAATTACATAGAAACATAACCACATATGATGCCAGAGACATTACACTGTCGTTAGGTAGAAAATCAATGTGTCCTCATCAGAATATTTTACATTAATAATGTACCAATATTACTGTATGCAACACTGTTGTCCTTTTTCTGGATCCAATGGAAAAGTAAACAGCATATACTGAATAGCAAAGTTAACATGATATTCAAGTAACCATGGCGATTAATAGTCAGTCAATTCTTGTGTGCCTTAACCCCAAATAAAATGGCTGTTGAAAGACTACAGTAGTGTTAAAATGTCCAAATCCAACCTATACGCTGTCTTTCTTTCTGAAGGGAAGGCGTTTCATTGAAGACATGAGGTCACCATTTGATATAGAATGACGTAATAGTATCTCCCTGCTTAGTGCCATGAGGCATGTCAAGGTTGATACCGAAGAGATGTTTAGAAGACCTGACACATCAAACATCACCATCCACCCTCTTATAAGAGTCCCATCCGAACGGCACTATTTATGCCCTGCTGGCCCATCTCTCAACTTTGACCCCTGATCTCTGGCATGCATTTGCTGTAAATAAAACTGACGAGAGGACTGCTGCCGCCAAGCTGCACCACCTGATTTTCCTTATCCCCCCAAAATCTCAAATTTAAACACCAATCGCTCCCAGACAGAGAATTGAACCATGGTCTAAACATATATCCATGTTGCAGGGAGTCTCAAAGAAACTTTTTGGCCGATTCCGAGAGGGGAGATATACACATATGAGATTGTGTTTGACAAGGCAGCTTCAGGCGTTTTGTCATGGCATGTCTGTAGATATTACTCAGATGAGCTTACCTGGGATCAGATGGTGGATGAAATCAAGGGGGTGTGGAGTAATTCTATGCTCGTATTAAGAGGAGACCCATTACTGCAGCCCAGTAGTCAATGAAATGATTAGGGGTGAATGTTGTCATTGCCGTTCAAAATCAACACGTCAATCAATAAATCATCAATTAATACTGCCATCTACTGAAATCTCTTACCATTCAAATATACCTATTTTTACTATATATAGTCATGTGACAATCTGGGTAGATGACAGTGTTACCAACTTAAAAACAAAACAAAACCTTCAACTTTTTGGTCACAAAAACATGTTTTATTTTTATTTTTATATAGCCCCTAACCCGAACGTAACCTATAAGCACTGCTTTCTATACCCTACATGTGGCTGCAGTTAACTTGTTGACCCCCTGTTGATAAAGCCACATTTCCCACCAGAGGCTAGATTCTCAGAGCATCTTCCAGGCTGTATGACTACCGGTATAGGGCCTGAGCCTGGAGACCTCCCTAGCCTGTTCTGGGCGATGTCAGCCTGTATCTGGGACATGGGTGCCTGGCCTGCTGCCGTGACAGGATGAAGACATGATTGAGAAGATGAGCTGGGTGAGTAGGCTGCGATTTTGTGACCAGAGGGTGAAATAAAACCACCCGCATCACCCTCTGACGATCCCTCCATTCCTTAATTGAAGAGAGAGAGAGAGAGGGGTAAGGTGAGGGGAGTAGTGTGTGTGTGTGTGTGTGTGTGTGTGTGTGTGTGTGTGTGTGTGTGTGTGTGTGTGTGTGTGTGTGTGTGTGTGTGTGTGTGTGCGTGCGTGTGCGTGTGCGTGTGCGTGTGCGTGTGTGCGTGTGCGTGTGTGCGTGTGTGTGTGTGTGTTGGACAAAAAGGGTGATAAAGGGAATGTGAGATCCTCAGATTAGAAAAGACATTTGGTGTTATGGAATAAATGTTTTAAGGAGGGAGAGTTAGAGCAATTTCAGAGGGCACATTCAGACTCAGCTTGCCTAATATCTTTACCTGGCCATAAGATCATGGCTATAGTGTGTAGTTGGTTGTGTTGCATTGCAACGGTTTGGTAGAACATAATTGAACAGAGCATGCACCCAGTTTGCAAAGTTCATTGTTGATGCAAACTTGGAGAAAATACAGTGCATGCATAGAGAAACACGCCTTCATTTTATGAGTTACTCTTTTCCTGACTAACCATGCTTCTTCCTCGTGTGTTCGTTCATGTAGGCCTATCTATATGGAATAGGTTAACTGGACTATTGTAATGAATTCATTACTCACTTATTACGGTTGTAGAGGCGCAGATTCCGTTTAGTTTAACAGAAGTGTTGGGAGTATTCCGCGCGCCAGTGAATGGAACTGTTCTGAAAATAAGAATTCTCTCCCACGTGATGTTACTTTCTGCGGGAGGGATGACCCATATTTCATGTGAATAGGCGCTTGTTTCCGGCAGCCTTCAAAACGCATTTGTCTTAACTACAGTCGGGAAAAGGCTGCATGCGTTTCAGTATGCTCTTTGTTTTTTTGTGTGTTAAGTTGCCTACATCTGGAAAATAAAATGGGTATCCAGACCTATGCAGTTAATTTATCACAATGATTGTTTAGCTTGTATGCAGTGTAAACTATATTTCAATGTGTTTATGTTGTGACTTTGAAATAATTATCTCCAGTTGAAATACTTCGTGTCTTGGAAAATTCAACCGTACAAACATTTGTTTATTTGCGGGATCAGATTTCGTTGATTTTAATTTAAATAACATGAGGATAACGGAAGAAATGCTTGAACGTTTCTTGTCAAATGTATACTTTTCTTAGACCAATATCAAGTTAATTTACAGCTATCAAATTACGTATTACATAGGCTAAGGAATAAAGACATCTCAGTATCATGGATTAAACCACTAAGGCCATTGGTCTGAAATGCATCGTGCAGCTGTATTTCTGTATTTTGAAAGGTATATATCTTGAAAACTTGCTTGCTGGCATGCAAACAGTTTGGGCACATATCAACCATGGACTAATGAAACAAACAAAATAAATGAATGAATGAATTTGCCTTTAAGATGCTAATTGACACAGCGTATCAATTAAACACAATACATATTATCCATAAGGTTAGAATTAGGTTTACAAGTTGTTATTTTGCCTAGGCCATCAGTTTTGATGTTTGACACTAACTTTTGAAAATAATATCCAATAACCGACCCATGCGGTGCACAAATCACGATG
Organism: Oncorhynchus keta; assembly: GCF_023373465.1. Taxonomy (NCBI): domain Eukaryota; kingdom Metazoa; phylum Chordata; class Actinopteri; order Salmoniformes; family Salmonidae; genus Oncorhynchus; species Oncorhynchus keta. The sequence continues at coordinate 53,947,316 of NC_068439.1, read as the reverse complement.
CAGATTCTAGCATCTATTTTATTTCGAGAAAACAATTTCCCCGAGTTGTATTTAATTTGTGAACAATTCGCGAGGAAAAAATCTTCACAGTAGTGAACATTTAGCGTCGCAAAAATAGAAATATATATATAGCCTATTTGGTCATATTCGTATTGAGTTGACAGAGGCAGAAGATGGAAACGCGTGATTTTTAACAGGTGAAAAGCTCTTAAATGAAAGCTTAAATTGAATCTCACAAATCCAATGGTATCTTTTGATGAGTTACGTCAAATGTCCACGGACTGTGGTATAATAGGTGTAATTGCTATTTGGTGTGAGCTAAAAACAGGACACGTCAATGATAGTAACTATTTCAAAAGGCATAACATTGACTAGGCCTATAATAAGTATCAAAATAACAAACAATTAATTGCGGCTTAAATAACATATCAATAATAACAATAATAATAATAGACCTAGTAATAATCATTTATAGATAATATATATATAAAACGTTTAGCCTAATGTTTATAAGTCATAGCCTATCAACGGACAATTTTCCCAACTATGAAGAATAAAAATAAATAGGTCTAACTCGTATGCCTAACTCATAATTGCGCATTTACCATTGGCTCATGAGTCTCATCTCGCCATAATGTAAGTCTTCTCATCAATACAGCACACAATATCATTACTGGTTGACATTGATAAATGATACTCCAAGTAGCCCACATTTTTTTCTCAGTCCAATTCACACCCCGCAATACAGACAGCAAACTACACAAACGAATATATCCTTGAAAAATACAGCAATATCAACAAAACCGTATACCAACGAATTTATCAATCGACGTTGTTTAGGCTAAGTTACAAGACCCATATTGAAATATTTTTCTCCCCTTTTTTGTCGGGGGACTGATATCATACGAAATTATTTGAAAATATGACATTTTCCTCTAGGCTTCCACTTCATTTTTTATTGCATAAGCCTATTGTGTCTTGAGAAAAACGAATTAGTGTGGCTTTGGTATTCAGCGTATCTCCCTGCATTTCGAGTAACCGTAGTCCTAGGTCATCCATCATTCCTGTCAGCCTCAATCGAGTAAGAAAACAGCGACAGCAACTTCGTCCCATATCGACCAAAACTGTAACTTGACCTCACGTGTGAATACGAATTGTGTGTTATTACGAAAATCATTTTAATTTACAAAGATATGCGGTATTTTATAAATGTTTACCATAGATACAAAGCAGGAGGTAGCTAATGTGCAAATAACCACCAAACACCAAAAAGAAAAGAAAAAAGAATGCATTCAGCTCTTAATGTTATCCAAATTAATTGGGTCACAATATCGTATCATACGTTGTACAAAATATGATTAGCTCAAGGCATACATACTCTTCTTTTTCTCCCCAAAAGGTTATTTATTTCCCAGGTGAAAGGGAATATGTGCTGGAAAAAAAGATTCCTCCAAAAGATTTGAGGTCAAGTTTTAAAATGAGTTTTTATTTTGTTTTTTAGTGTAGAAACCCTTCCCTCCTTCCTGTGTGCTATAAAACTATTTGAATGCGATCTAAATGGAAGTCAGTCCAGGATCCACCTTACCGGTATGGAGTCAGTTCATCAGCTCTTTCAGTCTTATAAAAAGCGGGCTTGGTATTTTGCTGGGAGCTGGATGGAGCTGCAAACTGAGTCAATCTCTCTCTCTTCCACAGCACATAAAGGTGGGATCAGTGATAAACTCTCACGCTATAAACTAGTGATCACAAAAGCACAAACATGGACAGACCAGTCAAATGAAAAAGCACAAGTCTATACACCACAACAGCTACTAAAAGTCTTAGTCTCCATCATCTTTTTAGATATTGTTTTCAAATGGTGTGCTCATAGGATGTAGTGTGTGTGTGTGTGTGTGTGTGTGTGTGTGTGTGTGTGTGTGTGTGTGTGTGTGTGTGTGTGTGTGTGTGTGTGTGTGTGTGTGTGTGTGTGTGTGTGTGTGTGTGAGAATATGTGTGTGTGTGTGTGTCAGAACATGTGTAAGTGAGCGTGTGTGTGTGTGTGTGTGTGTGTGTGTGTGTGTGTGTGTGTGTGTGTGTGTGTGTGTGTGTGTGTGTGTGTGTGTGTGTGTGTGTGTGTGTGTGTGTGTGTGCGTGCGTGTGCGTGCGTGGGCTGTGTGTATGTACAATTGTGACAATAGATCTTGAGCAAATACTTGAAAGTTCTTGTCCCAATGGTCCACCATTGTAGAAAAATAAATAAATAATTTAAAAAAGAAAACTAATTTGTCAAAATGTTGTTGAGGTCATTTTAGCTTCTGTTGTTAATTCAGAAGTATTTTTGTTGTTGTTGTCTGAAAATGTTGTTTATTCCTAGATCCTGGTCTTCCTCCAGCCATGGGGTTAGTTAGTAAAGGTCAACGTGGGCAGGGTCTGTACAAGTGTGGGTTGTCCCAGGGTAGGTGTGGTCCTCTATGCTCCAGTGTGATTGTGAGGTGGGCGTGGTCAGATGATGGGTACAGGTGTGACTTGGGCGGAGTCACGCTTTCATTGGACCACGCGGCAGAATTTTCCCTGAGCAAACCACAGAGGCCTGTCACACAAAGAAGAAGCCTGGGTCAGTCTCTTACAGAAAAACAAATATGGAACCTAAACCTTAGAAATTAAAGACAAAGCCACACGACAGAGACAAACTTAGGCCTTACAACATATACATACACTGGGACAGTGCTGGTTCTTTGGTGTAATTCTTAAAGGTTCCCTAATAGATAACTGTTATGGCTCTGACTCTATCATGCATAGGATAACCACATATTACTGCAAAACAACCCCACATGGATCCTTGGGTAAATTTACTGCCATCACAGATCAGCATACGGTCTCACTACAGATTAAATTAGGTGAGGTGAACAGCCTCCTGTATTACGCCATTACAGTAATCGGTCAATGATCATTCAACGAGAAGTGATTGGATGAAACAGTCAAAAAAATTATATTGCCAACATTTATTCAGCTTGAGTGCATAAGATGTCTATGTGGGCTGTATTTAAAATGTAGGCGATGTGCCGTCACTGCAATCACCATCATGCTCTTTGGACTTCATTAGCAAAATCTGTGGATTATCGGGAAGGGAAAGGGGCTGTGTTGGCGGAATTGGCGCCCAGTGAAAAGTGAGGCAAACGCGGGGTTCCCCATTTACATATAAAGAGCTCAATTAATCAAGGTAAGTGTCATTATAGCGTGGCTCATTGAGCAGTGGAGTGTGGGTGTTAAATAAAATACGGTGAGCTCCAGTGCCTCCGGCAGGCGATACATCTTGATTTGTGAACTGTCAGCAGGGCTAGAGAGCTGATAGGGCTGGAGGGGGACAGAGGGAGTCGAGAACCCCACACTCTTAATCATATTGGGCCCCGAGAAGGAGATGAGAGGAGGATGGAGAGAGGAGAAAAATGGAGAAAGAGGGAGAGATGGAGTGATGGAGAAGGATCGAGGAACGATTGAGGAACGGGGTGAGAAGGAGAGGAGAGGGAGCAATATATATATTTTTTAAATAGATGGGGTGTTGTGGAGGAATAGGGGGACGATTGAGGTGAGGGGTGAGGAGGAGAGGAGTAGTGAGGAGGGAGTGGGAGAAAGAGAGAGAAAGGGAGAGAGGGTGATGGAGAGGAATAAAGAAACTGCAGAGGTGGCAGGCTTGTGGGTGACAAATGTAGCAGGGGAGAGAGATTAAGGCAGTGCTTACTTCACCGTCTTCTTTAGGCTTGCCTTGGTTGGAAAGGGTTTACATGTAGTGCCACTGTCCATCCATGCCCATATTCATTCCCATGCCACCCATTGGTCCTGCAGAATGAGTGACAGAGAGAGGAACCAATTACATGATGCAATATACACAGGTTCATATAAAACTCTGCAATATTTAACCCATGAATAGACAAACAGAACCGAAACTGATTCCAGGCTACATTGGTAGAAAGGAACAAATAACCAGTGGTGTAAAGTATTTAAGTAATACTTTAAAGTATTTTTACTTAAGTATTTTTTTGGTGTATCTGTACTTTACCATTTATATTTTTGACAACGTTTACTTTTATTTCACTACATTCCAAAATAAAATAATAATGATCTTTTTACATTTTCATACTTTTACCGTCAATCCTTAGGTATATTTTAAGAATATTTTTTGCAATTATATTTACTTTTGATACTTAAGCATATTTTAAACCAAATACTTTTAGACTTTTACTCAAGTAGTATTTTACTGGGTGACTCACTTTTACTTTAGTCATTTTCCATTAAGGCATCTTTACTTTTACTCAAGTATGACAATACAGTACTTTTCCCACCACTGCATATGACATGGTGAGAATAAAAGGTTGCTTACCGCCAGGTCGAATTCCCATGTGCTGCTGTCCGTCGAGTACAAAGCCTCCCATTGGTTGACCGTCAGGGCTGTATGCTGTCCCCTGGCCCACTGTGGATATAAAATAAACCAGAAATGGGTGGAAATAGAGATATAATACTAGATTAGTATGTTTAGAGGCCATAAAACAGAAGAGATACACCGTAACAATAAGAGTGGCATTCAAAAAAATAATTATCTACATAAATAATAATCATATAGTACAATTAAATATATGACAGAGCAACATTATCATCTCATCGTATTATTATCAATTAACAAATGTAAGTTATGGTTAACCTGTTCTGTTAGACTGGTCAATCATAGGCTGTACTATTCTCCTCCTGGCGTTGATGAACCTGGAGAGATAGGGAAGATGGAATTTTCTCTCCATTTCTAATCACTGTCCGGACGAACATGGACTATACAGTTCACAAATCTTCTCCTTGCTTTAGATCTCCTTTGCATTTATCTCCCGGGTCTACTTAAGATAATCTTACACAATCAAAGCATTCAGAAATCAAACAGAGTGTGACAATTTCCTAACCCAGTTTTACTAGCGTACTAATCTCTCGTGATCTAGGGTGTTAGGAGAAAGCCACATACAGCATCTTACCAAGTCTATTGATTTGGGTTTAGCCCCTTTAGCCTTGGGCTGTGATAAGGCTAAACGTTTTGCCAATTTTGGGCAGAGACGTACCACTACCCAAAAGAACAGGCAGCTTGGTAAACTAAGTATTTGCCGGCTTTGATAAGTGTATTGAAGTTGATCCATGAGCAAAATCCATAGACTTCTTAACTCCTTGGGATTAGAGGTACACGTCTATGTAATTAGGTCCGTTGAGAATCTGATACACTTAAAAAAAGACCCTACCATGGGATTCTGGGACGGGGGAGGATTAATCGCGAGAAGCCAATGTCATCTCAATTAATCCAAAACGGACCCTGTGTAAGCCCCAAATAAAATGATTCCTTTTAGACGACACACCAGAACTGTATCCTCAAAACCAAATCCCCCTGTCTCTGTTCCTCTTTCCCAAAATATGCTAAGCCATCTACAAAGGGGCAAGGGTGCTGGGCCTTAAATATACTTTAATCCATCATGTTATACATGTAAAATGAGGCTGGGGGATCGTGTGGGGAGGGACACACACACACACCTCCCCTTTAAAGTTTCAGTGTGTCCACCAGACAGTGAATATAGATAGAGCATGTAAAACAGTTCCATTTCAGTTCCATTTCCAAAGAGCTGAGCTTAGAACGTCTCTGCTTCTCCTAAAACATGGCTGTAGTGTAGTTGCAAATGAGAGCGTATTCACCAGTGCTGGGAGGAGGCAAGAAGGAAAGACAAAAAGGAAGAAGGAAAGGACAGACATAAAGAAGGAACGGAAGAAAGAAGGAGAGAAGGAAGCACAGGGGTTAGGGTTAGAGTGGGGACATGGGGGTTAGCTACTCACCAGTTGTTCACTTGCAGGATGGTGAGGCCTGTGTCCTGTGCTAGCTGCTTCTTCTGTTCCTCTGAAGGATAGGGGTGCTGTGGTAAACAGAGGACAGAAAGGGAAGAGTCTGTGCTTCAGTTGAAAAAAGAACACCCAGCTTGCATTCATTTAGAATGATCACGTCTAGAATGAAACACCCTGAAACACCCTTTAAAGGGAAAGTCGCTCAGGAAATGTAGTCAAGCCCTGTGACCGACTCCCATCCACAGTGATCCTTGGCACATATACACACACAAGTCTCTCTCTCTAGTTAGCATAAGCACAAGTGAACAACCAAGACTGACCACTGCTTGGCCCCAGCCCCAAACACTTTGGGCTTAAAGCGTGTGGCATTGTTTGACATTATTTGACATTATTTGACATTATTTGACAAATGATCAGATGCGATACAAAGGGACACAATTGCCGCCTTTGTTAGGGCCTGAATAGGGGCCCCGGCCCCTGTCTCCCTGTCCCTGCCTCTCCGCTGGCGGTGTGACAGAGGGAGGAGGGTGGCAGATGGCAGACAGAGGTGACCCATGTACAGGGTACAGGGTCGGAGGCGCATCCCCATTTTGGCGCTGTCAGGGCCACAGCCACCTCCTGTGGTCATCGGGTGAAGGATGAGCTTCCAAGCACTTCATTTTTAAACAAGGCTTTCAGGCACACACATGTATACACACACTCAGTCACACAAGCGTGCACACACATGCAAGCATATACCACACACACACACACACACACACACACACACACACACACACACACACACACACACACACACACACACACACACACACACACACACACACACACACACACACACACACACACACACACACACACACACACACACACACACACACACACACACACACAGAAACCGACATGGTAGTGACAAAGGCCACTGTTACCACAAGTAATCGTCATGGTCACCTCCCAGCTTGGTGGCTGACAGTCTAGTGACGGATGGCTCAGTGCTCCTCCCTCAACCCAGCAGAACCCCTCTGTCTAGAAAAAAAAACAACCCACTTTGCTAATGTCCCACAGACTGTTGTCACGTTGGGGCCTCTCTCCAATGTACAACCAAAATTTACTCAGGTCACTCTGGGGCAACCTGTCATTGAGCTGTGGACTTAATCCTTTTTTATCTCCAAGCAAAGGGAAGGGTCTCATGGTTAAACAAGAGGACCCTTTTACAGCTGCATTTCAAAACGCAATGTATGTTTGTCGTAACTAATTATAGACATTGTCTAGAACAGAGCGTCACAAAGATCTGTCTTCATCGGCATGCAGATGGAGGTCTTCAAACAGCGTGGCTCGCATGGAAACCAACAGTTACTGTATGACCATGCTAATGGGCCAATAAGGAATCCTAGAAGTAATGTAAACCTTACACAGCTGCTTTCTCTATAGCTTTGTAGAGGAGGATCGTTAGAGTTCTTTCCTCAGAATAGGGACCACAAAAGCTGGAGGCTAAGACCATCCAGAGAATATCCCCCTCTGTCCCTTCTCCGATGCCAGCCTCAACGGTAAAGTCGGGACAAAACATAATCCGGCTCCTTTCACAATTCACACCCTCCGCGGCCCCGATGAATGCTTGATCGCCTGGGTGTTGCAACTGGACCATTCAGAGGACATTGAGGGGCCCTCACACAGTGTTCACGAGGCACATCCTGCCACGACAAACACTTGTGCTTAACCAATTAGGCTGAAAAGGGGGAACAGAGAGGGGATAATTAAATTAGCCCTTCTTTGCCTCTTCTTTTTTAACTGGGGAATCTAAAGGTGGGTTTTTAGAGGAAAGGATTGCTGCCTGTACAGGAGCTGTGTGGCCGCTTTTCATCCGGCAACCAAATAAGAGGCTATGAAAACATCTAAGAGCGGGAAGAGGAGAAAAGTAGAAAAACTGAGGAGTAAGAGGCAGTAGCGGCATCTTTTGGGCCTGTATATAAAAGGTGAAACTCTCCTCATTGAGGATTGGTTGGAAGTCGCTGGAATGTGAGCTAGTCCTTTCACTTTGGGAAAGTAGCCTATTCTGTTTTTGTGAAACGTAGTTCAGACGCTGAGTAAAGTGGCATCATTCCTAACAAGTGTGGTATGATGGAGAGGCCACGTTTAGACAACATACGCTACTTGTCTTTTACACAGCTCTCTGTGCCTTTGTCTCAATGACTGTTCTCACTAAGAAAACATCCGAGAGAAAAGTCCTTCGGCGAAGGACTACAAAGCGACAGGCCGGCGCCCTTGTGTTGTTGCGCATTGAGTGTTGGATGCAAGACCTTCAGTTCTCAACCGTTATTACTACTATTGCCCCTAGGGGTACTTGGCCTACTCTCAGGGAGTACTAGACAAGAGCCATAAGATATGTACAAAACATAGGCTTCATGGTTAAATTGATAATAGTCATGACCAGTTGCACCTGACGGTGTGATTGGTGTACAATAACCAAAAAAAGGTTGAGAACCACTGCATGAAGGGAGAATGTCTGGAGCTGGTGTTAGGCTCGGCCTGCCGTCTTACCGTAAGGTGCTGGAAGAGCCACGCTCGCATGATATTGGTGGCCACTTTGGGGAAGATGCCTCTCTTCTTCTGCCGCTTCTTGTCCTGGTCGTCCTCGTCCCCTGTGCCCGGTGATGCAAGGCTGTTGTCGAGGCCGTCTCCTGCGATACGAGAAAGAAGTAGAGAAGAGAGGTGGCGGGATACGTTAGGAGAGAGAAGGCTTTCATTTCGGCACGTCCCCCCCGCCATTCGCCACGAACACACATTAAAAGTGCAGCAGAGGTCTAGGGCATGGCAACAGCATAGCCACACAATATTCCACATATCTTTCACATTTGCATCTCCTCATCCACACTCTGCTACAGTGTCTGGATATTGAAGAGAGGTTCATACAGTATACTGTATTGAGAGACCTCAATAAAAAAGCCAGGCTATTAACTCAATCTGAGCTACAACTTTGACATGAAGTAATGACCGCGGGATCCGGGCTGTACACTTGACATGAATAATGACTGTTAGTGCTGTGGCCGGACACAATGCGCAGGCAGCAGCGTATTTATGTATATACTCCGCTGTTTGACATAGACTAATGATATTTGGTTATAAAAAAAAGAAAAACACGAACAATAACAAAAACATCAGTTGTAACCTCACGGTTAAAGCTCTGGGAGGACAATAACATATCAAACATTTGGCTAGGGATGTGTTGGGTGTTGGTGGGTGGATGGGGGGGGGGTTGTGGTCATTTCCCCTCAAGCCCCCATGTGTTCAGTGACCCCCCCCCCAGTCTGTCTGTGTTGGATTGTCGGACTCGCACACACCACCTCTCTCCTCCTGGCATTATTAGCAGGGCATCGTCGTTCGATTTCTGCGGGAACCTTCACACGGATCAAGGCTCCCTTTTAAACTGAGATTTCCGAGTCTTCCGCCCCTGCCCTTGCTCCCCATCACAGCACTCTCTGTGCACTCTCTCCATGTCTCTCCTCCCTTTCCGACATTAATTGTGCATCAGCAGAGATGATTTACTTTTAACAGTGGTGGTTATTTTTCTTGCCCTCTGGGCAGAGATGCCTTGAAAGCCTGCCTGGAGGGCATGTGAATAATGTATCTGAGAGACCCCTCCCCCAGGGCGGGACAGGAACCCTACTTTTCTTAGGATTCACCCTGGCATGTCTTTTTGTTTTTGGGGATGCATCAATCAAAGGGGCTTCTATATATGCGCCCATATTCATGCATAAATATTTCAGCTAATGAATATTGACATTAAAAAGGATGAGTTGGACTGAGTGGGTTGGGACGGGGGTGAGGGGAGAGAGGGGGTGGGAGTTTTGACGGATGGTGTAATCCGTGGACCGGACAGGGCATAGGTGATGCTTCACTTTGTTCTCCATACCCCACCTTCTCTGTCTGTAGATGTTATAACATGTTGTTATAACAGTTTTATTCTCTAAGGAAATGATGAGGTTTGTTGTGGGTGAGTAATGGAAGGATGGTGTTGAAGACAACTGTCATTTCAGAGAGGACAATTAGTATCCTGTCTCACAGGCTGGGAGAAACACCACTCAAGACATGCCTTCAATGGTGAAATAATCCAAACAAACTATGCCAATCAATCATTAAATGCTCGGGCTTAGCTGGAAATCAAAATGACCAAAACCAATATTGGTCATTTTAAGTCATTTTGTCCTTGAAGCAAATAACTGAAAAAAAGAAAGAAAGACAGAACTCACTAGCACGGCCTAATTATATCTAAGGAACATCAAGCCCCCTCCTGCCCCCCTCCTCCTCTCCCCCATCCTTCTCTTTTTTCCTGCTCCAGAGAGGGAAGGCCTAAGGGCAGATCCTCCGCTACGCTAATCGCTTCTGACTGTTCCCTGGCAACTCAGCCAATCTAACCAGTGTGATGGTGCACTACTTGCAAAGTTGTATCCATGGAACTCTCCTCCCGTGACCTAGCCCCCTTCGCCTGCCTGCTTGCCCAGCTCCCTCCCTGCATGCCCCAGTGTCTACACGCGTAACATAGAGGAGGGGGGCTGCTGCCGCAAGGAAAGCTGGAGTATCGCCTCAGGCGCTTTAGGAAAAACAGTACCCTAAGATATGAAGAAGAGTAGCATCCTTGTCTGGCTTCCGCTTCCACCCCCCCCACCACTTCCCTACCTCTCTCTCTTTTTATCTCTTCCTCTCTCTCATCAACAACAGCAGAAACCAGTTTTCTTACAGTCAGGTATAAACTGGGACAACTAGAGGCAAGAGAATCCACATGATGACATGTCCATACAAGACAAAGTGCAGGGTGGGCTACGAGCTAGCAGAACTGATTGCTGTATCCCGGTCCTGCATCGGTGATGCGAGCCCAGTGCAGCTTGCTTAATGAGCTCACCGGGACCTGATCCATCACCAGTGACACTTCTCAGCCCTCCTGTTATTACCCATGATGCACGCTGCTAAATGGGAGCTGCTGTCTGGCAGCTTGCCAAAACACGGCGAATCCATAGCGTGAAGATCTTGATAATTGCTGAATCTTCTCCCCAGATCACGAGTATGTCTAGAATTGTGCCTTCCGTAGGCCTATATTCTATTGATGGCGAGTGGTGATTGATAAGTGTTAGATATAGTTATCCTGCCTCACTCCCTTGTTATTTGTGAGAACATTTTGTGACAGGTTCTATAGGGACATTAGCCTGCAGTGTCATTGCTGTTCTTCGGTGGAATCCGGAGGAGACTAAAAGATGCACTGACTGCATCCTGTTTCTTCCTTCTCTGCATTCCCCTCTTGTACAGGCGCTTTGCAGCAGCTAGCGCCCCTTGGGTTCCTTTCCTTTTATTTTTTGCCTTTGTCATGGACATTCAAAACCCCTCCCCCCCAAAAAAACATTCCTAGGATATCTCAGCCTTTTTAGCTCTGCCCCTGTGCCCCATCTGAGAGAGTCACCCTGGGGGAGGTGTTATCAAAGAGAAAGCCCTCTGCATATCACACAGCTTACAAGGAAACAACCAAAGACTGTATAAGCCATGGGTTAGCGGTTAGCCACATGGCTAACATAGCCACACAGCCATAATCATACCACCAACTAACCACATACCACATACCTGTGGTTGATACCCTCACGAGAACCACACAGCAGCCAACCATAAGGCTCCCCGATTAGTTAAGATTGTAGGTTAACCCTTTAAAAAGGCTTTTATCATTGGCCCAGAAAACCATGACAAATGTCCATTAGGACAATAGGAGCTCCCTCATAGTAGCAGGTGCTTTGAAGAGCATCGGTAATCTCCTACCCAGGTCTGCACTACTGACGTAAGGGCCCCACTTTGGCCCCTAGTTCCCTTCCTATGTTAAAAGTGTTTGCTTTCCCCTTGAATGAGAAAAGGGGATGAAAACAAGGGATGGAAACGAGGGATGGCAAAAGGGCAAAGGGGCCCTAGGAGGAGCACGAGGAGCAGCAGGTAGGCACGGCAGCATCAGATCCTGCTACCAGGAGCTTTTTCTCCTCTTTGTTCATCCATACATAAAAAGTGGCTCTCTCGGCAGGGGGGATTGTGCTTCCCCCGTCCTCTATGCATTCTCTACCCAGGTCAAAAGGGCAGGGAGGCATGGACCTTGGGTGTTCCCCTGCTGTTGTTTAAAAAAAAAAGCCCTCCCGAGGAACCAAGGAAAAAGCCGTTCGCACCCATCCTCATCCCCTCGCTTTGCTGACATACAAGTCAGATACACAGTGTTACTGTGTTAAAGCATCCAATTACATTACAAATAATGCAGGCAGGGATATTAAGTGCAATTTGTTTGACATGTCTTCGGATAGTTAGGATAAGTGAAGAAACTGGTAAAATCAGAGGAGGAAGAGAATTAATCTGTGTTTCTGACTGTCCTTTCATCCTCTGAATTGCTGTTGTCTTGCAAAGCATCCTCCCATTGTTTAGCTCAATGCCCTGGCTATTGATGCCTGATGGGCAGAGGGTGGTAAGTTGCTTTAAAGTCTATTCTATTTTTACTGTGGCCATAGGAGATAAAAAAGAAAAACAAGTCATAAAACCCTTATAGCCTCCACTGAGCAAATCACAGGCCAAATTAACAGCCGGCACACGGACAGCAACCCAAGTAGGCTACACTACAGCAATGCTCGGCAGAATCATGCAAACCAGTAATTGGCAGTAATGACACTCATCAGACAAGCCATCATATAACAGAGACCAGATTAAACTATAGAACTATTTCCATAACCTGACCTGGATAAGTGATAAACCACAAAGTAACTATCAAAACTCAATCAAATAGCTGTTGATTCAACAACAAACTCTTATCAACTTTATCTGAATGATAAGTATAGAGCAACAACAACCGCTTATCATTAGGATCTCTGGAAAGACTAAGTTTACCCTATAGCCTACAAAGAAAATACCATTGCCTTTGTATGGGGTCAGCAACTGAGGTCAACCTTTGATATGGAGTTGAGTCTAAAGAGAAGCTGTGGGTCTCTTACCGAGTTCACTGCTGTTGTCCCCACTCTGGGAGACGTGGCCCCCGCTGGAGGGCCCCGGGGTGCCCACAGAAGGCGTGGAGTGGGCGTCTTCCAGGTCTCTCCAGGACGCCGGGTTCTGGGGTCCACAGAGGTTCATCGGGTCATAAACATATCCCACATCCCGGCCACACACCAGGAGAGGAGGGAGAGAGAGAGATCACATTAGAGAGCAGTGGAACAGTATGCCATTACTCGATATCAATGTAAATCCCGGACACACACGCACCGCTTCTCTCTCTCCTCATTATTAGCCGATATACCACAGAACACAATATGGAACAATCTGACCCTGACCTCAATAAGAAAATAGAACAAGATCCAAACAATTGATAATCCCAAACTCGAAGTTACCATTTTCCCTGAAACTGAGATGGCTCCCACAAAAAACAACAAACAAAAGCAAAGAGAGCTTTTATTCAGCTAAACCTGCTAATTACTGTAGAGCAAAACCGATCAGCATCAGAGCTCCAGCAACACTCCTCCCTATCCTGATTCAGAAGCCCGGTATCTGTCCGAACCCCTATTTATTGGGCCATATAAGGGCAAGGACCATGGTACTTAGACAGACTTAAGCTGAGGGCCAAACAGTAGAGCAACCTCTTCAGCCTCCTGGCTGTCAGCTGTTTGCCGGATGGTGCTCAGATGAAGAGCTCAGCCAACGACAAGAATAATCACGGCAACAATGGCAGAGCAGTGTGAATGAGGCCTCTCGACGAGCTCGACGAGCAGGCCCCCTTTTCCATCCCAACACACAGTAATTAGAAAATGCTGTTTGTGTGGCATCCCCATTCAAAGTGCCATGTGTTTCCGCGTTTATCAAGCAAACGACGGGGGTTCTTTACCCACACGCACTCCAGCTGTTAAGATGGCATTAATTACTGAGACAGTGTGGTCCATCGTTCTTTAAAATGTATCATAAAAACTGAGACCCATGAAGGCAGAGAAGTTGATGAGGTAAGTATAAGACATTACGATATCCGGATCGCTTTCTCAACTCACATGATCTTCAAATCATAGTACAAAATGGCAGTATCAACTAGCTGGTTAACCTGATTCAAATATAACATGTTCAAGCCAGTCGTACCTTTAACTCAAATGAGTATTATCACTCGGTACATGTGCGATATAAACATGGATATAAAAAGGTGCTGTCTATTGGCTATAGGCTGGGTTGTGCACTCAAATAGGGAGATGAGTTCACATTTGCATAAGAGCAGGGGGGTGGCAAAAGAGAGGCAGAACTTGATGTCACTTAGAGAAGCATACTCAGACCAATATATTTTCTTGCCCTCACACATTTTATCACTGTGAGGGTTATCCTTCACTATAGAAATAGAATGAGTGGAGGAAACATAGTTCTAAACTCAAACACAATAATTGTTTGTTATTAACTTCTCACACGTACACTAGTTGCTGTTAAGTCTCACAGGTCTAGACACATGTTACTGAAATCATGCAAATGGGCAGGACTGGAAACGGAGGCTAAGGTTGCCTTCGTCAACATATAGCTAACATAAACAAACAGCTGGTGTTTCTTCTCAAACTTGAACTAGGCCCAACATACGGTGTGGTTGGCGTTCACATACAACATTCTGTGTGTATTGCATGTGCCCTCACACCCAGAGAACTACAGCTCATACATAATGCAGTGGGTGAAGTGGTCCTGTGTGGCTCAGGTAGCAGAGCATAGAGCTTGCGACACCAGGATTGTAGGTTTGATTCCCGGGGCCTACCATACATCAAATGTATGCACACATGACTGCAAGTCCTTTTGGAATTAAAAACATATATTATATTACGAAGGGAAACTGGATCCCAGGATGACCAGCAGGAAAATGTCCCGACGAATGAACCTTGACAGTGTTTGTTTGTGTCTACAACCGCTGAATCAACAAAGTGCAACATCATCCAAAAATGGAAGTGAATGTGGACAGTGGATAGCATTTCTTTTGGCTTACTTCCGAAAAAAATCGACTGTACATGACAGTAATCTAATATGAGGAATCTCCCCAACAAAGTTCCTGCCATTGCTCCAATGCTAAGGTTAAGGAATCGTGCCATCTGAGATGACGTGTGACAGGGGGAGTGGGTATTGGGAAGAGGAAGAGCCAGAGTAGGGGGCACCCTATGGGCACATGGATTGACAAAGACCCCCCTCTTTACTGACAATAATAATCTGATTGGATTCGCATTCAAGTGTAAAATCAAAACACTAGAAGGGGAAGGAGAGAAGAAAGATCCATTACCATTACCTCAAAGTAAAAACATCAAAAATGCAATTTAGGAAAGAATAGAAAATTATAGAAAATTTACTTAGGAAATTTCTAATAAGCACATTCTCATCTAATATACAACATATGCCATTGGCAGACGCTTTTATCCAAAGCGGCTTACAGTCATGCGTGCATACAGTTGTCATTCTCCCTCGCTCACTCTCTGATAAACAGATAAAGTAGATGATTTAAACAATAGAGCAGAAGAAGGTTAAGAACGAAATAAATCATTCCCTCTCGTATTCCTCTTCTTTTTAAGAAGACACGAAAGCTCTATGAAACTTCCCTACACACCACCAGGACAACATATATTGAGAACGCACACACATGAATTAAGGGACTGACTGTCTCAGTTTTGCACACATCGATGTGCATTAGATAACGTTTTGCTAATAGGTTATTAATACAAAAATCGATTTAATACCAGTAAATTACATTTGGTCGTATATTTTAAAAGCTGTTGATTACATGTGTTATCTATTAAACGGACTCACAATTACTCACATCTATTGAAATTATATTTTTTTTGTACGTCACAAACACCATGTTATTGGGACCCCTTGTCAAAAGTAGCACCAAATATGTTGGCTAATTTCAAAGCCGAACCACTCACGTGATCTGCTAGATTTGTGGAGGATCCTGTCAGGTCATCGAAGTCAGATTTGCAGCCATCTCGGTCGTCTATGACCAAGTCTATGGGCATTTTGCCTTTCAAACAACTGATGTACCGATGGCAGAAGTTGTCGCAGAGCTCGTGCACCTATTCAATGAAAATTCGTGTGAGCAGCACTCTTAACACAGGACATTCATGACAGCCAGGTAAACTATATGCTTAGTGTGTTCGCGTAAAATATGCAGTTATGAGTACAACTGTGCGATTATATCAGTGATTGCAGGACGTTTTGACAAAAATATAGAAAAACACAAAAAAAGCACAGAGTAAAGCATTACATGTAGGTCTACAATACAACAACATAATTTACCTTCTCTAATTCCAAAAGATGAAATCGTAATACTTGTATAGCTTGGATCATCTGGAAAAGGAAAATATACGAGTTAGGCTTAATTCATGCTGGCATGTTGACCTCAAATGGATAGTAAACTAGCCTATTGTCGCTGTCTGATGAAAAGCTCAACAGAAAGAATAAAACGCCCATATTTTCCTATTAACGAGCATATTATAAAACTTCAGAAGCTATTCTGAATATATTTTCTTGGTCCCAGAGTCATGAAATGTTCAGAGTACATTGAGGGGAGTTACTGCTTTCAATTAATGTAAAAGAAAAAAATGAAAATTGGCGAAAACGGAGATGAGGTTTTCATTAGACAGCGACTGCATGAATGCCCACTGCAGGCATATACAGTAAAGCAAGATATATGTAACAGTATTCTACATGAATTAAAACATTCTATTTTCTTATTCAAATGGATTCAACAGCACAGCAATGGTTCCTAGAGTCCCTGCTTTGGGGATGCCCAAGGCAAGGACCTCCGCGGCTTCCAACTGCAGAGGAACAGAAATAGGCTTTGGATAGAAGACTCGTCTGCATTTCCTGTTGCTCCTTCAAATGAACGTTTTGAACATCCGTGTTGTGTTCAAATAAAGTGAACTCAAACAAGCCCATATTACACTATTTATCCAGCTGCGCAATTGATGCGTAAAACAGTTGATTTGCAGGTTAACTTGCTTACCAAGTTGTCCAACTCTGGATTCGATGAAAATAACGGTTTCTCTGCACGTATCTATAAAAAAAATATATATAATATGAGTCTATTGTTAATCAGTCAATCAATCCATCCACCTATCAATCAAACATTAAATAAATGAAGGAAAACATGTTTAACATTTACAGTAACCTTCACAACAATAATATCTGTATCCCTATTTTTGCTGACAAAACGTGGCTTAAACCACAAGTAGCCTGCCTACCTGTTTTGCAAAGACAGCGATGTCTTCGTTGAAGGAGTCTGACGAGCAGACATCGCCGCCCGCTACTCCAGGCTCCCTCGGTGTGCAGGTCGCCAACTCACACTTTTCAAACACCAGTGCTAGCAGAGGGAATAACGGGTGACTGCAACATGATGGAAACAAAACGTAAATACGTGATCCCACTTTCCAGGAATATTAGATAAAAACATGTTTTAAAGTGGACTGCATTGCACTTGATCCGTGTTTTATATTTCCGGATGTCCTACAATAGCTGACAAAAGGGAAGTGTCTCCACTCAGAGTAAGGGCCGAATCTTGAGATGCAATATGCTCGTAAAATAGGCCTAGATTTTTTTGTTGTTGCGCAAAACGAATTAAATTCGATTTACTCATAATGTCAAGTTAGAATTTGGTTCTGACTAAATGCTTTTAAATACTTCACTTGTAACTGTTATTTGTAGGCTATATCAAACATAAGAAAACCCAGTGTAAAACCACGGGAAAAGTCTGATGCACACCCATAGATTTGATCTTTGTCTCTTTTTAGCCCGTCGTTGACAGCGCTGCCCATGCTGCTGGGCATGATATTGTGGGGTGCGTGGGCTCCATAGTGCTGGGTTGGATGAGGAGGCGGACCGTGGTTCAGGTGGTGGACTTGCGGAAGCGGCCGGGGAGCATGCGGGTCTCCATACATAGACGCCGGGAGTCCAACTCCGTCCATCCCACCACCATAATGGGCCAGCTCATCGTACTGGATGGAGAAATACAGTTAAGTGTGAGAAACTCGAGGACTGTCTGTTGGCATGCTTCTATCACGGATATAAGAGAGGCTACAGACATCCCCCTCCAAACACAACCCTTTATGCATGAGGATGACAGTAAACATTCATCTAATCAAATTGCCCATGCATGGAAAACAGAACAATGCATCGAATACAGGGTCCAGACTTCTTATGGGTATTCCAAAAGGAAATTGGATTCAGTTTGATCAACTCAGAAATGACACATTGGAAGTGCACTAAGACCTACCCTTTGCGCCATCGACATGGGCTTGTCTTGGAGATACAGAGTGGTAAGAAACAGCTACTGTCTCAGTCCGCAGAGAAGGTGGCGTATGAAGTTGATGCCTTTTACGTCCGATTGAATATTGTAATCCGCAGTGGCAATAAAAAGGAAACCCGCAGCAAGGTGAAGATGTGTATTTTTCAAGAATAATTAATGCAATAGTCTAAATGGCGAAATCACCATGGCGGATAATACTAAGAACCTTCGGTCAAAAAGTTTTTCTAATAAGCGCATCGACAACCCTCGCGTATTGGTCCTGCTGTCAATCACCGAGACTGCTTGTCATGGTAATCTATAGCCCATACAGTTGATAGAGCTGATTCGTTCCAGAAGGCCGTATATTGCTTCCAACGCACCGTTTTCCCTGAAAACGAAATGTTGCCTAAGAAGAAAGAACTTCCCAGGACAAACAGGCTATATCGATGCGTCGGTCCTCGTGGCCATTGCCTCCTGCTCTGAAATGTGAAGGTGTCAGCGAATGTTTGCAGGTTGGCTGTGAGCGCGCTTATAGGATAGACTGGCTCCACTGCTCAGCGGTAGAAGGTGATGACGGAACCTGGAAAGAGGGAAGAGGGAGGGTTTAACCAGTCCCATACTGCCAAATAAAGGGGGACTGGAGTAAAGCCCATGACACGCCAACGAATGTTGTTTGCATTGGATAAGGCAGAGGGTGACGCAAAATAACTGTCACATCTTGTCACCAAGGCGGTGAGGATATCCATTGCAATTAGCGCGAGAAAGGAATTTGGTAGATGACAATTCAACCCTTTAACTATTCCCTTTGAATGTAACCGTCAAGAAAACTGTACTTATTTGTTTTAATGATCTAACTTTTACAAATGTCTGATTATTTTTAGAGCAGTCTTGAGAAAATATAATTATATTCCACTTTCTGTACTAATGATCAAGGTATAGGCTTACATTATAGCATGCATAGTATAGGCTGTGGATAGGACATGAAACAGGAGTAGAATATCGGCGCAAATAGCCTCACTCAGCCGTGACATTGGTCACCCAGTCATATTTGGATATACACTCCAAGAAAAAAAGGTTCTGGATAGAACCAACAAGGGTTCTAATGCGTGCTTCATATATGGCACCCCTAATGGTTCTATTTAAAACCCTTATGTAGGGTTCCATATAGAACCCCTGGGTTCCATATGAGGTTAAATGTGGAACCAATATCGGTTCTTTATAGAACGAGGTGCCATGTATGAAGCAAGCACATAACCTTTTTTGGCTCTATCTAGAACATTTTTATCTATGAGTGTAGCATATATATAGGTTGAATCGGATATATTTTGGGCACCTATTTAGCTCTTTATGACAGATAATGATACCTTGAAGTATGCCTTCCGGTGCAGCGCCAGGATTGGATAACAATGCATCCGTAAACAGAGTTTAGGGTACAGACACTATACATGTGTATTGTGGTCAGCGTATGAAGAGGTTGTGTTTCAGATTGTAAGAATGCTGTTGGCGTGTTGGCTCGAAATCTCTCTTCCTTTCGACGTTTCATTCCTCCTTTTTTTCCGGACAAGTCATGCCTACTGGACCAACATGTGTATAAAGGAATGTTGTGGACAGATAAAGATAGATAGCCTTATAATTTTGTGGTGACAAATACTGCACGTGAAATACATTATGAAACATGCAGATTTGGTGGTAAGGTGTAGTTAGTCCAAGTTTAAATGATTTGCACATGAACACATATCTCCTTGCATTGGCAGTTATGAAATGCATTTACACGTCATATAAACTTTTATTCACATAATTATGAAGCCAGTATTTTTAATATGCATATCTTATGATTACATTTGGAAGAACGGGACAATTTTACAATACATGTTACAATTGGAAATGAGTTTCTAATATTTATAAATGAAATGTTCATTTTGTGTTACAAAATTATTTACTTGAGAAAAAAAAGAACCCTAAACAGTATACAGATCCTTAGGAAAGTATTCAGACCTCTTGACTTATTCACATTTTGTTACGTTACAGCCTTATTCTAAAATGATGTTCATCAATCTACACAGAATACCCCATATTTACGAAGCAAAAATAGTTGTATCATTTTTTGCAAATGTAATTACAAATAAAAAAACTGAAATATCAGTATCTGAAATGCACTGTCACATTTTAAGTATGCTTAGGGTCATTGTCCTGTTGGAAGGTGAATCTTCACCCCAGTTTGAAGTCCTTGAGTGCTCTGGAGCAGGTTTTCATCAAGGATCTCTCTGTACTTTGCTCCATTCATCTTTGCCTCAATCCTGAATAGTCTCCCAGTACCTGCTGCTGAAAAACATCCCCACAGCACGATGCTACCACCACAATGCTTCATCGTAGGGATGGTGCCAGGTTTCCTCCAGATGTGGCACTTGTCATTAAGGCCAAAGAGTTCAATCTTGGTTTCATCAGACCAGAGAATCTTGTTTCTCATGGTCTGAGAGTCTTTAGGTGTCATGTGCCTTTTACTGAGGAGTGGCATCTGTCTGGCCACTCTAACATGAAGGCCTGATTGGTGGAGTGCTGCAGGGATGTTTTCCTTCTGTAAGTTTCTCCCATCTCTACAGAGGAACTCTAGAGGTCTGTCAGAGTGACCATCGGGTTCTTGCGCACCTCCCTGACCAAGGCCCTTCTCATCCGATTGCTCAGTTTGGCCAGGCGGCCAACTCTCGGAAGAGCCTTGGTGGTTCCAAACTTCTTCCATTTAAGAATGATGGAGGCCATTGTGTTCTTGGGCACCTTCAATGCTGCAGACATTTTTTGGTAGCCTTCCCCTGATCTGTGCCTCGACACAATCTTGTCTCGGAGCTCTATGGACAATTCCATAGAGCTTGGTTTTAGGCTTGGTTTTTGCTCTGACATACACTGTCAACTGTGGGACCTTATAGAGACAGGTGTGTGCCTGTACAAATCATGTCCAATCAATTGAATTTACCAAAGGTGGACTCCAATCAAGTTGTAGAAACATCTCAATGGTGATCAATGCAAAGGGTGATCTCATAGCAAAGGGTCTGACAAGGTATGTAAATAAGGTATTTGTTTATTATTTTTAATACATAAAAAAAGCTTTGTCATTATGGGGTATTGTGTGTAGATTGCAGAGATTTGTATTTATTTAATCAATTTTAGAATAAGGCTGTAACGTGACAAAATGTGGAAAAAGTCAAGGGGTCTGAATACTTTCCGAAGGCAATGTATGCAAAGTTAAATAACAAAATAAATATTCGCTTTATTATTAGATTGTAGTAAAGAACTGTCCTAGATTTTATTCCACTGAAATTAAATACTTGACATGTCAATAAAGTGAATTGGAGTAATACAAACTCGATATTAGTGATATAATATGGCCTAAACCATCTCGTTCTAGCTTATGGAGGCAGAAATGTGTTTTATTCCAATGTTTACAATAGAAAATGACCAAATGTCTTGTTTGTTTGTTTAAAATTATTAAAATGTGGAATACAAAAATAAAAAGTTGGCTCTTGGTAAATCTGTTCCCTATCTGTTCCCTCTTATAGGACTCCTGCAGGCTAGTGCTGCATTCATAACCAAGTGGGAAGTGGAAATTTACCACCATTGAACAGGACTCTACATGGATAAAACTTGTTTTGGCATTGACATTGCCATTGAGGGCTACACCATTTTAAAGTAGTCAACTGGGTGGGACTTCCTATGGATGAAGAAAGGGTCACATGATTCCATCCGGGTCATCTGGAGGGATCAGCCAATTAATTATACTTGTGAGCAAACATTCCATAACTGTAGATGGCAGTAAATTACCACCCTTGGCTTTAAACCTGTTCAAATAACACATTCTAGATAAAAGTACAGTACCAGTCAAAAGATGACACACCTACTCATTCCAGGGTGTTTCTTTATTTTTACTATTTTCTACATTGTAGAATAATAGTGAAAACATCAAAACTATTAAATAACACATATGGAATCATGTAGTAACAAAAAAGTTTTAAACAAATCAAAATGTATCTTATATTTGAGATTCTTCAAAGTAGCCACCCTTTGCCTTGATGACAGCTTTGTACACTCTTGGCATTCTCTCAACCAGCCAACTGGAATGCTTTTCCAACAGTCTTTTTTTACAGGGTCAGTGATAGTTGTACTGCACTCCTGGAGCAAATTAGGGTTAGGTGCCTTGCTCAAGGGCACATCAACATACTTTCCACCTTGTCTGCTCATGTCACGGCCGTCAAAAGAAGTGGACCAAAGTGCAGCATGGTGAGTGTACATTTCTCTTTTTATTTAAAATGTTGGCAACAAAACAAGAAAAACAACCGTGAAGCTTACAGGGCTAAGTACCACTAACAATGTTAACTACCTACACTGAAGGAGGGAAAAAGGGCTACCTAAGTATGATTCCCAATCAGAGACAACGATAGACAGCTGTCCCTGATTGAGAACCATACCCGGCCAAAACATAGAAATAAAGAAACATAGAAAACAAAACATAGAATGCCCACCCAAATCACACCCCGACCAAACCAAAATAGAGACATAAAAATGCTCTCTCAGGTCAGGGCGTAACAGCTCAGGTATTCTAACCATCAACCGTTCAGTTTGGTAGTTGCATCTAACTGATGAAAATGCTGTTAGAGGTCATTTCCTGTCATGTCAGAAATCCATGCCGAAAGGGGTTTATCTACAGGTAGTAAATCCCCATTTCCCACTTGGTTATGAACGCAGCATAAGCATTTTTGTAAGTAGCTAGCCTACTAAAATAATAAGGTTCTGGTCAACAAGAACATTACCTCACTTCACTGAATGACTCTCCACTTCACTGTATCGGACTCTCCACTTAAAAAATGTAAGCCTGAGTGCTCACAGATTTCTGAAGATCTGTAGGCTAGTCCTATAGCTACAAACTGAAGGCCTACTGGAGCTGCTAGGCTACTCCAATTTCTCTGTAGCATTGAAGAAGCATTAGGAGTCACCTGTCCAAACTTCTGAAGTTAACACATGAAATCAATTGGATCTGAAATGGTTTATGAAATTACTGAATTACATTGCCATCTAGCGTTTAGAGGAAACAAGCCTCCCGGTGTTTGTGAACAATATTTTGTTTTAAATTTGTTAAAATAGTTTTGCCTATAATATATAGGCATTTGGTTATGTGTAATAAATATTATTCATAACCTTATAGAAAACGAACAAAAATACACTTTTTATTTTTTATTTTTTAATCTTTATATAATTATATTGACAAGCAAATGAAAAACAACCATTCACTTTTATCTACATCATTACCAACCGAGTGAGGAAGAAATGAAATAGCCTTAATCATGTGGTCATTTCTTCTTGCAAAACACACTTTTATTATTTATTCTCTTTAAAAATATCATTATGCACTACCCTTTGATATTCTATTCGAGTGAATTATTGAAGGCATATAGGCTATTTGAATTATAAATACACTAACTATACAGAAATAGGCAAAACATGCATCATGCCTGAGGCTAAATTCTCCCATTGCACATTATTTCCTACTACTCTCCTCCATTTCCTCTGCTCCCCATTTCTCCTCCTTTGTGTTTACCTCCCCACCTCCCCCTCCCACTCTCGCGCCCGGCCAGTGATCTGAATGCAGGCTGATTCAGGGTGTCATGCCTGTCTTAAATGTAATAAATTACCATCTTCCTCGTGTCTGAGCATCCTCCAACCTTCCACCATCCAGAAAGCAGGACCCAGGCCAACCACCATCCCTGACCCCCCCCCCCCCACACACACTCCTATCCTCAGCCCTGGTCTGGCTGCCTCTGTCACCCGTCATCCAGTGCCTCAGTGAGAATCATTAGCGTTGTCAGGACTGGGCCGGGAAAGGAGGCCAGCAGAGACTGGGATGGTGTGTGTGTGTGTGTGTGTGTGTGTGCATTTTTAGCTTGCATGCATTTGTATGTGTGTATGTGTGTATGTGTATGTGTGTGTGTGTGTGTGTGTGTGTGTGTGTGTGTGTGTGTGTGTGTGTGTGTGTGTGTGTGTGTGTGTGTGTGTGTGTGTGTGTGTGTGTGTGTGTGTGTGCGCATGCATGCAAATCTGTGTGTATGTGTGTGAGGCAGTGTAGTGGAATGGTACACAGTGTCGTGTCTAGGGAGAGAGGGAGAGATGAGATGGAGAGAGGGTGAGAGGGTGGGTGATGAATGGTAAACAGTATACATGTGGCAGGTCTCAGTGTCTGGGTGAGTGGAGCTGTGCACGGGGGCTGTGGATAGGAGAGATGTTGCTGTGTGTACCTGGATGTGTTAACGACCTCTGTGTTGAAGCTCATGCTGTACATATAAAGATGTCGATCACTGCAAGACAATTATGAATATTGAAAATAATAACATACTTTTGTTTGTTTATTTATGGTTTCTTTAACATGAATTCATACATTGATACACAATTGTTAGTAACAGTACTGCAGATTGTTGTATGTTTACCAAACAGATGGTGAACTGTCAGTATGCAGACTGCATGGCTTCTCCTATAAGTAGTACTACAACCCACAAATAAGCCCAGTGCTCTAAGGGGTTAACACATCCTTTGCATGCCACGGCATCTGATTATCAATAAGCACGCTGTGAGACTGAAAATACTGAATGATCTATTGCTTTCTTCATTCTGTTAAAACACCATTCTACACCATCCTATCCTTCACGTAGTGTCTCTGCATGTATGGGAGACACATAAGTGAGTGTTGAGCTCAGAGTGAAGGCAGAGTTCCCACTAACCATAAATCCAGACCATGCCTATTATAAATCCCAGGCCTAATGCAACCCATACATGCCATTAATCATTCGTATAATCAATCCCATGCACGCCATTAGTCATTAAAGCAAAGCCACGACACACTCTGTCCTCACCTCTTACTCCATCTCCACCGCTATAGGAGATGGAAGACCCCTAAGGAGCGTATGTATGTGTGTGTGTGAGAGAGAGCGAGCGAGAGGGAGCTTGAGTGTGTATATGTTTCCGTGGTTGTAAATTCGCGAGAGAGTGTGTGTGTGGTGTGGTGTATGCGCTTGCGCGATCACGTGTGTATATTACCCACAAACAGCTTATGAGAGCCTTAGATAAACAGGATGAATGAGAGGAGGCCAGTTTGTGATGCCTCGGAGGCCTATAGAGGTCATTTACTGCATCGTTCAGAGATGCTCATTTCTTTGTCTTAACAGTGTGGGTCACTGATCACTGTGTGATGCCCACATCGATCTCGAGAGGAGAAAGATACACAATAAGATCCTCAATGTTAGCTTGTAATGATTAGCCTGTCATTGTTCTGAGTGGTGAGCCAGGGTGGCAGAGTCCCCTCTAAGGCATGTATGTTTGTGTGTGATTTATAATTGCAATGTGTCTGTGTGCAAGTGTGTGTTACCGCTCACACACACACAAACGAGACATCCAAGACGCATTGTGTGTGTGTGTGTACTCTCCCTTCCTAGTCTGGGTGTCAGTATTAATGAGCCCGGATTTCATTTCCGATGAGCGATTATTTGACTGTTCATTTGGCTAAGATTTATGACAGGCCCTATATCTGTAGCCTGCAGCGCGGGTCTAGTCTTTAATAATAGGAAATGAACACATTAATCACCCTGTAGCAGTCACCCAGCACAGAAAGAGCCAAGCACAGGGAAAAAAAAGTCACCTTATATTCATTCAGAGATCGTAGAAAGCTTATCTCGCACAGCGAGCCGGGAAAAATGACCTGTCTAATTGGATATGATTTAATATCCTGCAATTTTGAAACAAGTGCCGTCTACAAGTGCAACTATGAGGGCCACATCGAATTTCTTGTAGTAGCCGTGAGATCAAAGTTAGCTTGCGTGCTTATCTGCACTCACAGTTGTGTGCTTGGTCAGTTATCAGCACCTCACCACTACCGTGGTAAAAACAGTGGTAAGTAACCACAACAAATCCACAAGATTTACCCAGGGAGGCAGAGTGAAAGAAGCCAAGAAGGTAAAGTCCATTCAAAACAGAAACCCTATGAGTCACACTGCCACCTATCTGTAGACCACACCCCGCAGAGGGCGAGAGTCATGAGATCAGACGCCCGGTCGCTGCCTTTAACAAAAGATCCCAGTAAGTACACAGTAACGATCAACTTTCAAAGGCAGGCAAGCCAGTAGAAGACTGTCAGGAAAAAAAACACACAAAAAAACAGGCTCAGCTCAATATTGGTGGGAATAATGGTGAGTTCAATCAGAGTGAGATTACATTCACCTAGCACAGGTGAGGTGTAACCCTCAAAAGGTGTAGAAAGGATACCTCGACCAATAGCATTCGCAGATGAGCTAAGCCTTGCTCGGAGTGAACAGTGTGTTAGAAGTATAACAAAAGCCAAATCACTTCTGATAAGGTCACCTCCATGATGCAAATGACAATACTACTAAACCCATCACAGTACATTTTGTTCACACTTTTTGAGTAAAACTCTTTCTTATTCCACAAAAAGGCAAGTAATTACAGGAAGTTTGACTTTATGGAATTCCTATGCACTGCGTTGGAATACGGGTTAGGAATGTGTTGTGTAGGTACACCTCAAATAATGTGTCACTGAAAAAGGAGCACCAGATATTCCCATGACGTCCCAATAACAAATCCTACCTCCATATAGTAATTTCCAGTTTTTCCTGGAACCTTTTTCTAAATGGCTAAATATTAGCCAACAATGTTTATCCCAATTGCTACAAAACCTTAGCACCATAAATCCACATATATGATTCTTTGTATGCCTATGCTTTCTACTGTCAATAAGGATCTGATTGGTCATTAGCCGTTCAACGCGCTGGAGTGTGTTGTTTTCCCCCTCGCCTAGGGAATTGTGGGCTAGAAGCCAGCCGGCTCATTACGGGTCCTTTGGAGCATTTTAATTGTTCATCCTAAACAAAGACTGTTGGTCTCTGCGGCCACTTCTGTTGTGTGCCATGCCTCACACGTTGTGCATGTGTGTGTGTGTCCCTCTGCACCACCGCACCCCTCTTCAATATGTACCGGGCGTGGATGTGGGTGTGGAGGTACTGATAGCATTATCCAGTCACTTAGAGGAGGGCTGTGAAGTTTATAGGGTATAGGTCTATTGGTAAAGGACTGTGCAAAACAATGTACCCAACTGTACTCTCATTCATCAGTTTGGATCTATATTGGTTAAGTTATTAACAACAACACATGTGAATTTGATTTGATTTGATTTTGGAGTGTGCAGTTTCCACCTACCTAACTAGGCATAGCTTTAGAGAGGATACATTATCCTGTAATTATTCAATCATTTCATTTCATAACGTAGCATGGATTCAGAACTTTAAATAGATAATTAAAGCACGTTATTATCGTCATAAAACGGTGTAATTAAACTATCAGAACCTCAACAGTTCACTTTTCACACAATCAAAATACTATCACTGCGTGTCAAAAGACTTAACAAAATATTTGATTTGAGAATGTTTAATGTTCATGTTTTAGTTGAGACCACTCAACACCGTGTATTTAAGAGATATACGTGAAAGGTAATCTCAGTTGCCTTTATGAGGTGTATAGATGGACGTTGTTAGAGGGCCCTCTGCTGGCTATGTTGAGTCAGCACCACCTGCTGTCTAGTAGGTAGACGGCACCACCCACTGGCCATATGACAGTACTACTTCACAATAAGATCCAAGGGCGTTACAATCACATTAATAATAATATATATGCCATTTAGCTGACGCTTTTATCCAAAGCGACTTACAGTCTCATGTGTGCATCCATTCTACGTATGGGTGGTCCCGGGAATCGAACCCACTACCCTGGCGTTACAAGCGCCATGCTCTACCAACTGAGCCACAGAAGGACCACAAAAAGCCATTTAGCAGAGGCTCTTATCCAGAGCAATTTACAGCATTCATGATGGTCCCGCTTGGGAATTGAACCCACAACCCTGGCATTGCAAGCTCCATGCTATACCTGTAAATCAGCCGTAGAGTATAATAATACATCACTTTTTAACAATTAAAGCAGAAGAAATAATTAAAATCGCCAAGTTTCTTCTCTTCCTCACAGTTCAGACGCCAAACTTATGGCAAGTCGAACTGAATATAAATGAAAAGTGGGCTGGCACAGTTAAGAGCTTCCTTGAAAGTCTATTGATTCCACTACAAAATATGTCAGGTTAAACTAGAGATGTGTGTTTTTGCGTGGGCTGCGTCTCAATCACCTCATCAGCCTATGGTGGCCGAGCTACAGCAGTGTTTGTCAAACTACGAGACAACCCAAAATGGATCTTCTCACGAAAACATCTGTAGCGTCCAAACAGTTTGGCCGTTATGACCACTTTATGGAAAGACGAGACTCTCAGAAACATATTCTCCATTTTGCAAACCCTTTCTGTTTTACAACCCCTACAAGCCCCAAGGGACTCGTCTGAAGTCGGTAACACTTCTGTCTGTAGCATCTGAACCGTTTGGGCTACACGCTATTATGACCCCCCTGTGGAAAGGGGAGACCCATACAAATGAATGACAGTATGGAGGTAGTTTTGTGCCATCAAAAACAAGGGGTTAAATGTGTCAAAAAAACAACTAAAATACAGTGCATCATAAATATAATACAGACACTTTTTGACCTTTTTTTGTTGTTGCCATTTATGAATGTGTTACTCTATGCGTTTCTATGGGCTATGGTAGCAAAGGCCAAAGTCAATATTTTATGAAATATTTGTTTTATATAAAATTCAAAGTCTAATAGCTAAATCATCCATGGTATGACCATCTTAAAACAATTCCATATGTTAGCATAGTAGAACCTTTTGCTGTTTTAAAGCTAATTTCCTGAAATTCCACACATTTTGCCATGACTTTTGCCATGTTAAAATTATCTCTGAGTGAGAGTGGTTAACAAAATCAATGGGGGCCCCCTGAAGTTCAAGGCCCCTGGGCATGTGCCCTTCATGCTCGGTTGGTAATTTGACAATGGTTACAAGTTAAGATAGCTTACTAGACAAATTTACCAATCTAAAAATGTTTAGTGAGTGACAATTGAGTGACTGTCATTGACTGACATAACAAAAGGAAAACTGCTGAAACAAAACCATATTTCGAAACTGCACCTTGTGTGTTCTCAACAGCAAGTTGAGACCCTGACTGACCCACACGTCACCGGCACCACTCCAAAAGAGTGACAGATGCTGCCAAACGACTTTCAAAAGTCAGTCGAGGCACTCCTGTTGGGCATGTTCGAGTGGATCGCGTTTGTCAAGTCGGTAACCATTATGGGGTTAAAAATTGTACGAATTTCACCTACATATCGACTGCATGGATTTGACAGAAATCATGTGATCAAAGGTCATAAGGTTTTGACAGCAGTCAGCTGCAAGTTTCGGCAGATGCTCTTCAACTTCCTCCTGCATCCGTCGCCTGCATTGTGGGAGGCTTTATTGTCAATGTGACCAAAGACAGGAACCGACTTCATGTAAGCTATTTTATTTATTTTCATTTCACCTTTATTTAACCAGGTAGGCTATTTGAGAACAAGTTCTCATTTACAACTGCGACCTGGCCAAGATAAAGCAAAGCAGTGCGACACAAACAACATGGAGTTACACATGGGAAAAACAAACGTACAGTCAATAACACAATAGAAAAATCTATATACAGTGTTTGGAAAAGTAGTATGGTTAAGGAGGTAAGGCAATAAATAGGCCATAGTGGTGAAATAATTACAATTCAGCATTAACACTGGAGCCTATATACAGTGCACTCGGAAAGAATTCACACAATCTTCACACAAATCCCCGTAATGACAAAGCAAAAACAAGTTGTTTGAAATGTTTGCAAATGTATATAAAAAACAGACAGAAATACCTTATTTACGTAAGTATTCAACCCATTTGTTATGAGACTCGAAACTAAGCCCAGCTGCATCCTGTTTCCATTGATCATCCTTGAGATGTTTCTACAACTTGACTGGAGTCCACCTGTGGTAAATTCAATTGATTGACACCTGTCAATATAAGGTCCCACAGTTAACAGTGCATGTCAAAGCAAAAATCAAGCCGTAAGGTCGAAGGAATTGCCCGTCGAGTTCCGAGACAGGATTGTGTCGAGGTACAGACGTGGGGAAGGGTGCTAAAAAATGTCTGCAGCATTGAAGGTCCAAGAATGCAGTGGCCTTCATCGTTGTTAAATGGAAGAAGTTTGGAACCACCAAGACTCATTCTAGAGCTGGCCGCCCGGGCCAAACTGAGCAATTGGGGGAGAAGGGCCTTGGTCAGGGAGTGACCAAGAATCCGATGGTCACTCTGACGGAGCTCCAGAGTTTCTCTGTGGAGATGGGAGAACCTTCCAGAAGGACAACCATCCCTGCAGCACTCCACCAATGAGGCCTTTATGGTAGAGTGGCCAGACGTCTGTAAAAGGCACATGACAGGCTGCTTGGAGTTTGCCAAAAGGCACCGAAAGACTCTCAGATCATCAGGAACAAGATTCGCTGATCTGATGAAACCAAGACTAAACTCTTTGGCCTGAATGCCAAGTGTCATGTCTGGAGGAAGCCTGACACCATCCCTATGGTGAAGCATGGTGGTGGTAGAATCATGCTGTGGGGATTTTATTCAGCGGCAGGGACTTGGAGACGAGTCAGTATCAAGGGAAAGATGAACGGAGCAAAGTACAGATAGATCCTTGATGAAAACCTGCACCAGAGCTCTCAGGACCTCAGACTGGGGTGAAGGTTCAACATCCAACAGGACAACGACCCTAAACACACAGCCAAGACAACGCAGGAGTGGCTTCAGGGCAGGTCTCAATGTCCTTGAGTGGCCCAGTCAGAGCCCGGACTTGAACCTGATCTAACATCTCTAGAGATACCTGAAATAGCTGTGTGGCGACACTCTCCATCCAACCTAACAGAGCTTGAGAGGATCTGCAGAGAAGAATGGGAGAAACTACCCAAATACAGGTGTGCCAAGCTTGTAGCGTCATACCCAAGAAGACTCAAGGCTGTAATCGCTGCCAAAAGGTGCTTCAACAAAGTACTGAGTAAAGGGTCTGAAAACCCGTTTTTTGCTTTGTCATTATGAGGTATTGTGTGTAAATTGATGAGGGGAAAAAAACTATTTAATCTATTTTAGAGTAAGGCTGTAACGTAACAAAATGTGGAAGATTTAAGGGGTCTGAATACTTCACGAAAGCACTGTACAATTGAATGTGATATTTGAGACTCTCAGTAATTGATTGTACAATGAACACATTATTTTAGTTTGTGAGTGTGTGATATGGGTGTTGGAGCCATGTTTATTTCGACATTATAAAGAAATTATTTTTTATAAACAATGGCAACAATGCCATGTTGTTCTGAGCCTTGCTGTTGGAAAACCACATTAGTGTCAGACCTTCGGCTGTCGCAGATTCACCTCCCCTGACATAACTCCTCGACTTTCGTCTACAGTCGGTTACATTCACCTTACCACTCAAACACACCCAATGGTTCCAGACTGCACAGTATCAACTGGCAGACTTACCATTAGGCAGAAGAGGCAATTGTCTCAGGCCTCACATCATCAAGGGGCCTCATGAGATGGATATAAAAAAAAGTATATACATAAACTGAGTGCAAAAACTATTAAGAAAACCTGCTCCTTCCATGATATAGGCTGACCAGCTGAAAGCTTATGATCCCTTTATTGATGTCACTTGTTAAATCTATTTCAATCAGTGAAGATGAAGGGGAGGAGACATGTTAAAGAAGGATTTTTAAGCCTTGAAACAAGGATTGCGTATGTGTGCCATTCAGAGGGTGATTGGGCAAGACAAAAGATGTAAGTGCCTTTGAACGGGGTATGGTAGTAGATGCCAGGCGTACACGTTTGTGTCAAGAACTGCAATGCTGCTGGGTTTTTCACGCTCAACAGTTTCCCGTGTGTCATCAAGAATGGTCCACCACCCATAGGATTTCCAGCCAACTTGACAACTGTGGGAAGCATTGTCATGAACATGGGCCAGCATCCCTGTGGAAAGCTTTCGACACCTTGTAGAGTCCATGCCCTAACGAATTTAGGCTGTTCTGAGGGCAAAAAGGTGGGGTGCAACTCAAAATTAGTAAGATTTTCTTAATGTTTTGTAAACTTATTGCATATGTAGCCCATGTATCTGATGCTGTCTGGCCAAAAGTAGTATGGCATGTCAGCATGGGCTCTGCCTGGGGCCTTACACTAGCTGCCCTCTTCCAAAGAGAAAGTTACATATTTTTTGGATCAGTGCAGCAAAAGAGAGGTGTTTGAACTAGGGTTTAGCATGGTACTGTATCTCAATCCCACTACCTACATGCTGTCATTTTCTTAGTCGAGCGACTCCAGCTCTATATTTGTTCATATTTCAGTGGAGTGGCCCTGATTATGTGCCCTGCTGACACCAGTGAGAGCCCCCCAAAAATACTTAAACTCCAGTGCCAGTCTTGCAGGGCCAGAGGATAGAGATGCTGATTGGCTCACGGGTCATGTCAGTGGTACTTGCCCTAATAAGGTAAATGGGGACCAGTGTCACTGTCCTGAGCTACAAGAAAATCAAAAACAGTGTGGGGAGTGTTGGGATTTTGTTTTCCATCTTGCTCAAACATTTAATATTTTATTAATTGCTCAAACATTTCCGCAACATGTCTGGCAGATAAGTATATTTCTGAGTGTACATTTTAACTGGGTTCAAGATGTACATTATTTTACAGAGTACATTATTATTATTATTTTTTTTAAATTTTACCCCTTTTTCTCCCCAATTTCATGGTATCCAATTGTTTTAGTAGCTACTATCTTGTCTCATCGCTACAACTCCAGTACGGCTCGGGAGAGATGAAGGTTGAAAGTCATGCGTCCTCCGATACACAACCTAACCAAGCCGCACTGCTTCTTAACACAGCGCATCCGGAAGCCAGCTGCACCAATGTGTTGGAGGAAACACCATGCACCTGGCAACCTTGGTTAGCGCGCACTGCGTTCTGTCCGACACAGGAGTCGCTGGTGTCGGAATTAGGAACTGGTTGAACGCGGCATGTGTATAGTTACAACCAGTAGTAGCAAGTCTGATAGAGTAAGATAGGATTGGATAATATAAAATGAATATAGGCTAGTAAGTAGCCTATATTTAAATAAATAACTAGGCCCTAGGGTGTGACATCTTGTGACATCTTTTTGGATGGGGATGCATCACTTCTAGACATTTTCCTCCATTTCTCGCCGTACAAACGCAGACTCATCGTTTGGTCATCTATAAATATTGGTTGATAAATTAACTATGCTATCGTACTCCCATCAAACATTGTGTGTTATATTTTGTTTTCTCTGTGCTTGGTATGGCCAACATGTTTACTCACAACTGCTGTTGAACTGGCTTTTGTGAGGGTTGAAAATATGCTTGGCCTATCATGAGGGTGTCTGTGTTAGAAGTAACATTTTGCAATGTTGGTGTGACTAGCGGAAAGGCTATGGCTAACCTTGGGTGTAGGCAGTTATCATGAGTTATGGGGGACACATACAGAGCATAGTGTTGCGAAAACAAACTGTCTTTTGTTAGACATTAACAAGAACCAGATGTGTGATAACGGTATCTAGGGTATGAGCGCATAGATATTCTACACAGCAACAGTTACACCTATCAACTGGAGTGCCTGGGGCTGGGACCAGCCTGTGCACCAACGATAGGTTGAGTGAGTTTAAACCACGCTCAGTCTCTACTCTGACAGGCCAGCTCAGAAGCAGGAACTACTTCTGTCAGAGTATTTAAGAAGAAACTATTAGGGTGTTGGCTAGTTCTCTGTTCTGCCCTGCGTGGTATTACAGCGAACCCATATATACGAAAATTGTATTTACCATTTATTGCTTAGCTAATAAAAGTACATAGTATACAAATCGGTGACTCAGTGTCATAACTTGTTCCGATACCAGATGCTAGACTGTTTCTTTGATGAAGATGGTAACGAAAATCCTGATAAGAAGAGTTATGATTCTGATGTAGGCCTACAGCAGCCAGTCTAAATGCATGTATTGGTTTCTATTAGGTTGTATTTGGATAACAAGAAATATTTATAATAAAAATAGATGTGTGCTTTTTAATATTCTAATACAAATAGGTGTGGATATAGATTGGATGTATAAGATTTAGTCATAGGGTGTATATATTAAGGGATTTTGATGAATAATGACTAAATTATGTATACATTTAGCTTAAAACTATAACTAAACAGAATACTACTATGTTATTGTATGGATGCATGAATCTTATTCTAATCATAATACTGAATATAATGTGTGTAATTATAAATCATTAGAACAAGGACTGGCTGTTACTTGTTAGAAACGAATGGAGTTATCATGAGAACGACTGGAATACTGTGTTCCTTACAGGACATCCTGTCTCTACCCAGGGAGGGGATAGACCTTGGGCTAGTAGTAGATTGTCTACCACCTGTTAAATAATGTGGGAAGGCTTGTGAACTATACTGCCATTGTATCTGAGAGAAGGAGGTTAACATTTAATCTGTTTTTTTGACATAGTTTTTTCCCCCTGTGTGCATTGTTTGTCCTTCCTTATATGAGGGTTTGAAGTTCCTGGGTGGCTGGTAGCCAACCCAGTACCAGTTAGGTGTAGCACGGTGGAAAATAGGGTTTTTATTCTTTATACAATAAATGTGTGTTTCTTTTAATCTTTGTATTCTGAGTATGACACCCTTGTGGGTGTCAAAAGGGGGAGTCGAAAAGCATATATCATTTGTTGATTTTTTTCTGTTTTTCTGTAAAAAAAATAAAAAAATAAAAAAATATATATTTTCATGAAATGCTATTAACATATTACTATGTTGTGACCGCTGAAATAAAAATATAATGAGTGACATCCTAGGGGGTGTCAAAAGGGGGACTCAAAAAGCGTTTATCTATTCAATTAACGAGCTGTTGTTCTCTTTTGAAATTAGGGTTTTAAGTTCCTAGGTGGCTGGTAGCCAATCTAGTACATAGTGGGATCGAATGGAGGACATGAAGGCATTTTAAACTTTGCAGCTTTTATATGATTCATTGCTGAATATTTATTCACACCCTAGTGGGTGTGAAAAGGGGGATTGTGAGGGTTGAAAATATGCTTGGCCTACCTGGGGCTGGGACCAGCCTGTGCGCCAACGATAGGTTGAGTGAGTTTAAACCACACTCAGTCTCTACTCTGACAGGCCAGCTCAGAAGCAGGAACTACTTCTGTCAGAGTATTTAAGAAGAAACTATTAGGGTGTTGGCTAGTTCTCTGTTCTGCCCTGCGTGATATTACAGCGAACCTGTTTGCATTTACCATTTATTGCTTAGCTAATAAATGTACATAGTTTACAAATCGGTGACTCAGTGTCATAACTTGTTCCGATACCAGATTCGAATTGACGCAACCCTAACACTTCCTAGGTGAACGCGTGTCAGTCATGTTTACGTCTAGCCACAGCTGTGCGCCTCTTATTGGGTCTCCCGTTTAAGGTGTTTTGTTGTTTACCAGAAACACAAATGTTCATGAAAATTATGCCTCTGTTTTCTTAGAGAGTTAAGAATTGGCAATTGCCCCTTTGCTTATCCCCGCTATTCTGGGGCAACTAATCGCAGTGCTCCAATGGATAGCAAACGTTGTCTAGTCCGACATCTCGAACAAGCTCATGTTTTAAACGCATTGGAAGCCATTGAGAGTTGTCATCCAAAAACAAATGGCTAAATAATGTAACTGTGCACAAGGGGTACTTGATACAGTGTTTCCTGAAATGCAGAGCCTGATGGAGTATTTTCTAATCTAAAATTTTCTTTTTCTTTTTACATTGTTTGCTAGCTCAGCTGGTTAGCTAGCTCCCAGTCTCAGTCTCATTGACCACACAACATTGCTAACGCAAGCTAGACAATTAATAACTTTATTTTTAAGGCATGTTAGCCATGTTATCCAACTTATCTGCTGTCGGCATCAGGATACTATTTGAGAGCACTAGTTAGCTCCATAAGGTTTGTAGCTTTGGCTGCATGCTGACAGTGCATTCAATCAGAGCCATCCAGTGTCTAGTCACACTACAACCTTCATTCTACCAGGTTCCTGTGAAGACATTGTCATGACAGTCCACCACAACATACCCGAGAGTCTCCTGATTAACAAGGGGTAGTCTGTGTTTAATTTCATTGCGTATTAAAAACACAGTTTTGTGAGGGTATTTCGCCAGTGGGGAAATGGGCTTCCCGGTAAAATGCATTATTATATCACTGTTCATTAAGAATGGACCTGTTTAAAACTGCCAGGTGAGATGAGGGTAGGTCCTTCGGGATGCCCGTGCTTCTCATTCTTGGAGAGCTACAGTGCCTTTCAAAAGTACCCTTGCCATTTTTCTTATTTTGTTGCATTACAACCTGTAATTTAAATGGATCTTTATTTGGATTTCACTTAATGGACATACAAAAAATAGTCAAAATTATTGAAGTGAAAAGAAAAAAATAACTTGTTTCTAAAAAAAGAAGTGGTGCGTGCATATGTATTCACCCCTTTGCTATGAAGCCCCTGCAACCAATTACCTTCAGAAGTCACACAATTTGTTAAATAAAGTCCACCTGTGTGCAATCTAAGTGTTACATGATCTTTTACATGATCTCTGTATATATACACACACCTGTTCTGAAAGAGTCCAGAGTCTGCAATACCACTAAGCAAGGGGCACCACCAAGCAAGTGGCACCATGAAAACCAAGGAGCTTTCCAAACAGGTCAGGGACAAAGTTGTGGAGAAGTACAGATCAGGGTTGGGTTCTAAAAAAATATCAGAAACTTTAAACATCCCACAGAGCACCATTAAATCCATTATTTAAAAAATTGAAAGAATATGTCACCACAACAAACCTGCCAAGAGAGGGCTGCCCACCAAAACTCACGGACCAGGCAAGGAGGGCATTAATCAAAGAGGCAACAAAGAGACCAAAGATAACCCCGAAGGAGCTGCAAAACTCCACAGCGGAGATTGGAGTATCTCTCCATAGGACCACTTGAAAAACTGTACACTCCACAGAGCTGGGTTTCACAGCAGAGTATCCAGAAAAAAGACATTGCTTAAAGAAAATAATAATCAAACACGTTTGGTGTTCCTCAAAAGGCATGTGGGAGACTCCCCAAACGTATGGAAGAAGGTACTCTGGTCAGATGAGACTAAAATGGAGCTTTTTGGCCATTAAGGAAAACGCTATGTCTGGCGCAAACCCAACACCTCTCATCACCCTGAGAACACCGACACCATGTTTTTCCATCAGCAGGGACTGGGAAACTGATCAGCCATATTCTGACTGATCTATTTGTGTATCTCTCAGAATGGCCAGAAGATGGCATGCTTACCTGGCCTCCTCTCCCACTGGAAGAAATTGTTATGTCGTGGACATACCAAGAGATGGTGCCTGCAAGCACTTTCTCAGAGAAGTTTGTCTGCCAATAAACACACACCACTCAATTTCAGCCAATAAACAACACCCACCACTCAATGTCAGCCAATAAACATGTCTTCAATCCTACAGGACAAAACAAAAGCACCGTACTGCAGATAAAGTATAATCAGCACAGTCATGTAATTGAATCAGAACTGGACTTGTGAGAATGTAATTCGTGATCATGACACATTAATCAAAGGTAAGTTTATACATCTTGGATCATAAACCCAAATGGTATAGCATTGTGTTTACATTTGTTATTGATACCAATCATGAGAAACAGCAGTAGAATATACAATGTTTGTTAATAAAAAAAAAAATGGTTTGCATCAACTGATGATGTAATAACTGACAAATAGCAATAGCTGCTAATAATGTAATACTTCTTGCATGTATAATGTAATAAATGCTGATGGGATGTGGAATTGGAGACAAGTGGGAGTTGAGTTGCTGTGTGAGAGAGAGAATGATGGTCAAAAGATAAAGGGGGAAAAAAAGTCCAAATGAAACATAATAAAAGTGCATTTGAATGACACTAAGTGGCAGTGTTTTTACAACTAATGCCGGTTTGCCTGAGGCTGATGCCGTGCATGTGTTTGTACGCATGCATATTGTAACGGTTTTGACTTATTATTTATAGGGGTGCCAGGTAGGTTGTGCCTACCAGAGAACACATTGGTTTCTCCTTTTGGTTTGGGAGGGAATGAGTCCCATCTGGTCCGTCAAGTCTACACCAATACAAAGGACTTATGTAAAAGTCAGGATGGAAATACACTTTTCATAAACCCTTAAAACATTGGAAAGAACTTCAAAAACAACTCTATTCTTTTGCGTGGGTTGTATTACCAACATCAATGATTACACACACATATAATATACCACAATGAGTTCTGGTTCCTCCAGAAAAGTCCTATACCTAGGGCCTAAAAATAGTCCAGCCCGGTAAAGATGTTCAGGGAACTCAAGTGACCTTAGCCACCCAATGTTAGTCCGTTCCTACAAGTGTAGCATAAACCCAGTATCAAATCATACAATCAATATAACAATGACTTTACCACACAACTGTAAAGCGTATCAACTCTTTACTAAGTCCTCAACTAGAACTAACTACATAAATCCTCACAGTATACATCACATCAAAACAAATGAAATACTGTGTACAAAAAGGTTATATCCACGGACGCAAAGAGTGGATCCGATCCTGGGTAAACTCTATTAGGCTACAAAACACATGTTTAAAGGCAACAAAACAAACGAAATAGGGGAACTGAGGGTTGAACACATCCTCATTCACGTCTCCATCACAACCCCACTTTTGCGCAGCTGATGCTAAAGGGAAAGCGGCCTACTGGAAGGAGAAGCACTATTTAATTGGGAATTGAAGGGGAAGCACCAAATTGGAAGGAGAAGCACTGAGACCGTTCAGGAAAATTCAGGGCCGTCACAATATACACACACTCTCATTCAAATAAACACATACAAGTACACACACATACATGTAATAGTGCCAGACATGCACACAAATATATAACGTAGGCATTGCTGTTATGACTTCAGTTGTCCTTGATGCCCTTTGTTTTACATTTATTATTTAGTTTTATTTTTTTGCATTTTTGTTTGCTGTTTTCTTCTGTCCTTTCCTTTTTTCTCTTTAGTTCATTCTCTTGGTTGTTGGTGCATTTGGGGTTGGGAATGAATGGTTGAAGGACAGCTAATTGGGGAACTGTGGGGGGGATCTTGGAGGGTTCGGGTTTCACAAGATTGTGATCATGAAAAAGGAAACTGACATATATTTTATATCACTATCATGCACACGTACCCTCACACATAAAGATGGCTCTGTTGCGGAAAGACTGATACATGTTTGATAGTGTCTTGATGCTGGATTGTTTGTCCTTCATGTTCTAACACTTTAATGTTACCCCTTGTGTTTTTTTGTAATAAATAATTATACAAAAATAAAAAATAAAATAAATGCTGATGATGTAATAAATCACAAATAATGTAATAAATAAACTGAACACATAACATAATAATTATTTTGCACACAATGTAATAATTATTGTTCAAACACACCAAGACAGTCGTGACGAGGGCACGACAACATTTCTTCCCCTTCAGGAGACTGAAAAGATTTGTCATGGGTCCCCTGATCCTCAAAAGGTTCTACAGCTACACCATCCGGAGCATCCTGACTGGTTGGCGACTGCTCGGCATCCAACCGTAAGGCACTACAGAGGGTAGTGCGTATGGCGCAGTACGTCACTCGGGCCAAGCTTCCTGCCATCCAGGACCTATATACCAGGCGGTGTCAGAAGAAGGTCCAAAAAATGGTCAAAGTCTCCAGTCACCCAAGTCATAGACTGTTCTCTCTGCTACTGCACGACAAGCGGTACTGGAGCGTTCCTTAACAGCTCTTACCCCCAAGCCATAAGTTTGGTGAACAACTGCTGAGCAATTAATTAAATAAGTATTTATATTGACCCCCACTTTGTTTTTACACTGCTGCTACTAGCTGTTTATGATCTATTTATAGCCACTTTACCCCACCTACAAACTACCTTGACTAACCTGTACCCCCACACATTGACTCAGTTCCGGTACCCCCTGTATATTGCCTCGTTACTTTTTATTTATTGTGTTACTTTTTATTTTATTTTTTACTTTACTTTATTTAGTAAATATTTTTCTTAATTCTATTTCTTGATCTGCATTGTTGGTTATGGGCTTGTAAGTAAGTTTTTCATGCTAAGGTTGTATCATGCACTTGCTGTATCCGGTGGATGTGAAACATTTGATAACATTACAAAATGGGTAAAATTGTATTCATGAATAGTGTAAAAACGTATAATCAATAATGTAATAACCTTAAAAACTAAATTCAAGTGTCATGCTTCAGTTATAGCTGATTACACACCAAACCACAGTCCTGAATCCTAGCTCAAAACCTGACATTAGCAGTAATATCAATACTTTTTATTGACCCCCCGCAATACATACCAACAACCCCTGGCAGGGCCAGCTTGGATCAAGGTAAAGTCATCTTGAACAGAGGCAGGGCCAGCTTGGATCAAGGTAAAGTCACCTTGAACAGAGGCAGGGCCAGCTTGGATCAAGGTAAAGTCATCTTGAACAGAGGCAGGGCCAGCTTGGATCAAGGTAAAGTCATCTTGAACAGAGGCAGGGCCCACTTGGATCAAGGTAAAGTCATCTTGAACAGAGGCAGGGCCAGCTTGGATCAAGGTAAAGTCATCTTGAACAGAGGCAGGGCCAGCTTGGATCATGGTAAAGTCATCTTGAACAGAGGCAGCGCCAGCTTGACCAGACCCATAGGTCTAAACTATGGCTATTAAACCTATGGGTCCCAACCTTTCAACTAAAATGATTTGCCCTACGCATACCGTTTGTTCAAATGTGCTGACACTGATCATAGCCCTGGCGGCTAAACTAGGCCAATGCCGTCATGTCATGGTAACGGTTCCATAACATGAGCTGCAGTAACAACTCATGCTGATCTATGGCCGTGTCTAGACTTGACAGTTCATGCAGCTTTTGTATTCTGATCATGGAGTTCTGTTTTTGGAATTCCGAACTGGTCCTACTTCTACAACTACATTTAAATGCGTCTACCGTGTCCATATTGTGTCTGGATTCCCCTTTCCTGCACTATATTCAAATGCCAGTATGCATTCTGCAAATGGTGGAACAGGCGAAATCTGATAATACAACAACAACTTGATGGCAATAAGTTAGCCATCAAGTTAGAAAATGCTGTAGCTAACTAGCCAGCAAACCCCTGTAACTAGCCAGCAAGCTAGCTAGCTAGGGATTTCAAGTAGGTTAGCATAACTCTAGCATAAAATAGTTGTTTTCTAAATAAACTTGCTGGCTAGCATTTATGAACTTGCTGGCTAGCATTTATGAAGCCAGCCAACACCTTCCTCACACACTAGAAATATCTTTCCTCCAACGTTTAATGAAAAAAGGTGCCTTTCGCTCCCAAACACAAGTTTTCTGGAGACTTGTGGGCGGAGTGCCAATGATGTCACACTGTATATGCTTTCAGTAGCCTGACTGTGTCCAGACGAAGGAGAAATCCGCACACAATGCATCACTGACCCCCTCTTGAAGTTGTCAGCCAGGTCTGAACACAATCTGACCACAATGAGACTTTTGTATGTCTAATACCAGAAGTCGCATATAAC
This sequence comes from Oncorhynchus keta, assembly GCF_023373465.1. Taxonomy (NCBI): domain Eukaryota; kingdom Metazoa; phylum Chordata; class Actinopteri; order Salmoniformes; family Salmonidae; genus Oncorhynchus; species Oncorhynchus keta. Next base: position 53,905,532 of record NC_068439.1, on the reverse strand, counting down.
TAAGTGTCAAGTGTAGACACAGCTTATGAGACCATGCTATACTGTAAGTAAAAGCAGCACGTCTGTAAAGCGAGGCTCGCTTGAAGCGTTTTTACACTATTTTCCTCGTCAGCAAAAGCATTGCAGAGACGAGGTGGATGCACAGAAATAAGCACATAATTAAATATAAATTCACAAACAATCTCAATAATCCTAAAACTAAGTAAGAAAATTGCTAAAATAACCCGGCACACATTGAAAGGTTCAGGTATCAACCCCACTAATTAATACTGCCAGCTTGTGCTAACTGTGACTTCAGTCACTCTTAAAGGGACAGGCTTTTTTTACAGGTTAACAAACAGAAACTAATATATAGCTGTTGTTTCTGATCAACAAATATGTTGTAATTAACGTTGTTGTACTGGAACTAATGACAACAAACTGTAATTGAATGGATTCAATTAAGAAAAAAGTTCTAAAAGGATTCTGATTGGGGAGACAAAATTCCACAAGATTTATCAAAATCCTATAGGATCCAATCGGATTGTTTTTGATTTCCAATAGGATTCTAGTAGAGGTGATACAAAATCCTATAGGATTGTGAGAATCACATTGGATCCAATAGGATCCAGTAGGAGAAAAGAAGTCCATTATGATTCTGATAGAGGTGACACAATCCTATAGGATTCTATTAAAATCCTATTGGACTAGGGATTTTTTGACAAGGGAAGGTATTTACCAGATAAATACTCTTCAAAATCTCTTCACATTAATGGAAACAAATGCAGATAATGACTGATAATGTTAGCAGTAGCACTTGTATAAAACGTCAGCCCAGCATTCAAAGCGATCCACCAGTCATCAATTACACTAATGTCCAGACCTGAGTCTTTATGTTTCGATGATGATACATGGCATGGAAGGTTGTTCAGATTAATTAAATCACAGTACAGTTGAGTTAGATCATATGATTGACAGTTGACAGTTTAGTTGGCATTAGTCTATAATTCTTGTCTTGATTGGCATTTGGATTGACCAAATGGTGGGTAGAGTAGTATGTATGTATGTATGTATGTATGTATGTATGTATGTATGTATGTATGTATGTATGTATGTATGTATGTATGTATGTATGTATGTATGTATGTATGTATGTATGTATGTGTGTGTGTGTGTGTGTGTGTGTGTGTGTGTGTGTGTGTGTATGTATGTATGTATGTATGTATGTTTTTCTGCAGGGAGAAAGAAATAGCAAATAATGAGCAATAATGATAGCACACGCACACATAACTAGGTTATCAAATGCTATAATATTAATCAATTGCAGTGTGAAAATACAATCATGAAACATATCAATAGCAATAAGCATACGTGATTAAGCTAGCCAAATATAGCAACACAATAACAATATACATGTTAAAAGTGGGATGCAATAACATATAGTGTGGTAGGCCAAAGCCAGAGTAGGCTAAATTGGCAGTGGCTATTTAGTGTAGCATATAACAATAGATACAGCTCATGAATCTAGTAGGCTTTCCAACAGTATTAACTAAAAACCAGGCCTTCATTTGAATAAAAAACAAGTGCACGAAAGATGCAAACAATGACATGTGTCAATTAACAACTACATGTAGCATCAAGAAAACTGATTAGTGAATCAAAATGGCTCTTTGACTTGGACTATTAGCATTAACGGCTTTAATGCTAGAGAGAGAATACAGTAGACAGCATGTGTCAAAAGTGACTGATGATCTATTTTTGGTGTCCTGTGTTTATGCCCTTTTGTGGACTTCCTGTCCAGATGTTCTCACGTTATGTAGTAAGTGCTTATGTAACATGATAGTGCATTTATTTTGGGTGAAGCAAGTGTTTGCAATAACAATGTCCTGGTGATTGATGTGTGGTGACCATGTTGAACTGAAAGAAAATGTGAAACAGTTGGGAAATTTTGTTGTGAACTTATGGAGCTGCTGTGTTTCTTGTGACCCCTTGTAGAATGAAAAAGTAATTCCCGGGGGAGGTCTGCCTGAGTATAAGTAAGTGGTAGACTTGTCCTGTGCCATGTCTAATACAGATAAACTACAGAAGACATGTCTCTTAGACCAATTCTAGGTGTATTGTGTCCTTCATGTCTGGGACACAATGACAAAACCATCTTTAAGCCATTTTCTCCTGCGTTTCGCTTGAGAGAATGGCTTAAGATAAGACTTGCTGTATGTCAGACGGAACAGGCCCTGAGTGGAACATCCCTGCCTGGGTACGCATTGAAAGAGGAAGTCTGTGGGAAAGATGATTTGAAAGCCATAAGAATCTCTTCAGTGGCATATAGTCCAGACTCCAAAGGGACCATTTTAGGCTGTGCCGAATTCAATAGCTCAAATGCAACCAAATCTGTTAGTTCGTATGTATTTTCAAAAGTATGCACAGAGGTCAACTGTTTTGTGCCTGTCTTTAGCTTTAGGTGGGGAGATTATTTTAAAGTGTTTGATATGATAAAACAAGTGGAAAAACTTTTCCAACATTGTGAACATTTACAAAGATGGGCAATTCTGTCCTCAAGACATAACTTGGGCTTAAAGGCAAGAAGGTTGATATATAATGGAAAAGAAAACATACGAAACCTGGAAGGCCCTGGAGATCCGTCATGGAAGGGACATTGTCTGACGAGCTCACAGCTTGACGATGGGGATTTAGAGACTGGTGGGGGTGTTGGTTTACAATAGACCATTACCAAGGCCTTTTTCTCTAAGAAAGGAATATATATATAAAAATGTATAAATATAAACATGTATTATGTAGTGTTGTTCAATAGTAATGTGTAATATGTATGCATTTCGGTACTAAAGATTTTAAAAGAAAATTGTCATTTACATTGATTGAATGACAGCTCTTCCTATGGCCCTATGTCTGTGAGAGTCATGTTGTTAGGTTATACACACACACAGAGAGAGAGAGAGAGACAGATCCCAAGGTGTTATTTCTAAGACAAATACATTTAAAAAACATTCTTTCCCCAAAACATATTTACACATATAAACAATTATTGGGTAATAAAGTGTACTATTGTGAAATAATATGTATGATTTGTATGATAATATGTATGATTCAAAGATAATTCGAATAACTTCACAGATCTTCATTGTAAAGGGCTTAAACACTATTTCCCATGCTCGTTCAATGAACCATACACAATTAATGAACATGCACCTGTGGAATAGTCGTTAAGACACTAACAGCTTACAGACGGTAGGCAATTAAGGCCACAGTAATGAAAATTTAGGACACTAAGGAGGCCTTTCTACTGACTCTGAAAAACACCAAAAGAAAGATGCCCAGGATCCATGCTCATCGGCGTGAACATGCCTTAGGCATGCTGCAAGGAGGCATTATGACTGCAGATGTGGCCAGGGCAATAAATTGCAATGTCCGTACTGTGAGACGCATAAGACAGCGCTACAGGGAGACAGGAGAGACAGCTGATCATCCTGGCAGTGGCAGACCACGTGTAACAACACCTGCACAGGATCGGTACATCCGAACATCACAAATGGCATGACCAAATACTCATAGTGGCAATGTGAAAATACACTTATTAAACATATCAATAGCAATAAGCATATGTGATTAAGCTATCCAAATATAGCAACACAATAACAATATCAATGTTAAAAGTGGGATGCAATAACATATAGTGTGGTAGGCCAAAGCTACAGTCGGCTAAATTGGCAGTGGCTATTTAGTGTAGCATATAACAATAGATACAGCTCATGAATCTACCATCTAAGCCTACACTCACTAAAAACCCACCACCCTACTCCACTATTTAAATATATCTAGTCCTACCTCAAGCCAACAGCCTGAAAGGACAGGACACCACCATTCAACACACCCTGTAATTCTTCTGATGTAAAGTATCGTACACCCAAATACCTCTCTGCAGCTGCCACCACAACGTCAATTTTCTGTGACTTACTTTCCGTCCCTGCAGTAAAGTTGATAACCATTGCTATAAATGCAAAGAATCCCATCTTACTGAAGCACATTTCACTTGTTGGCCTATCCCTCTGTACTGGTACAGATCTACTACTCACACCACTCCTCTCAGGATCTCTCCCCATTGACCCATCTTCCTCTACTTTCTTCACTGCCTCAGCATATGACAACTTCTGCACTACTCTAACCCTGGGAACCTCAACCTGCCTGTCTTGCACCGGACATTTCTGATCCCCAGCTCCATGGGAAGCCCACAATTAACACATACCCCTCTCATGCCCTTCTGCACACTTCTCACACCTAGGAACCCCCCTCCTACACATTGCTGCCACGTGTCCATAAGCTTGACACCTGTAATAACTAGTGGTGTCTATTCATGGAGGCCAAGGGAAGCCAGGCTTCCCCAAAAAATTGACCAAGAAAATAATTTTAAAAACTCTGTTTTATAATTTTTCTTCTATTGGCAAGAGGCTGAATGTATCTCACAGGAGAAAGCATCCGAGCGAGCGAAACAGGGGCCCTCGGTCACTCAGCGTTTAGGCCGTCTATCTGATTTTGTCTGGTCCAAACGAGAATGACATTGTTGCTGCCCGTAGCATTGAAGGCAAGGAAAGTCAGAGAGCATTTAGCCCCCCTTGATAAAATAAAGTATAAAAAATGTGCCAATCAGCATTGAGCTAAGCTGAGTGAGCTCAACTGTGAATGATCTTGGCTCACAAAAAAAAGTGTCAAGGGAAGCCAGCTTGGATTTTGGCGTCACGCAAAGACTCAACAACAAAACTCAAAAGAACAGTCTGAGTCGTGCCAAACGACGAGCATCACTAACACCGGGAATCTTCTTCCTGAGTTAGTCAACTTTCAGCCCTACCCCGTTAATCACTCCTTTCAATGGCTTGCTTTTTTTGAGAGTTCAATTCCAACTTTCCCTCCTTCTCTGTTTCTAATCTGCCTAAACATGCTCAGGGTAACAAGGGTGGTTCAGCACAACAGTTTATTCTGGAAGACTGGATGAGTGGACTAAGGCAGTCTTTTGACAAGCAGAAGTTCTGGGTTCACATCCACCTTCTAACATGAATAACAGTGATGAAGGTCTACTTTTCACGTTACCTCTGCTATAATTTATAGCCCTAAACATTTTGATTGTAACATTATTTATAATATTACAATGGGCCTGGCAACTGTAGCCTATAATTAGTGCCATAGGCTTCCCTAGGAAAAGTAGTTAATTCCCAATGTCTTCCTTAAAATATGAATCAAAATATGGACTGAAAATCATCATCAAACAATATTTTTTGCTATAAACCATTTGCAATTTAAAACCATTTGATTGTATGAGAGACACAGTCTGCCAAAACGTTGTTTTTGGGATGTGATGCTGCCTTTTACATGCACTGAAACACCAGCAAGTGTTTTCACAGTACTTCCATTCTGTTTCGAAATACATTCAGTGTATCATAAAACGTACATTGGGTTAAGATTCAGACACCCTCGAAACACCAGATCTCAGCTTAAGGGGCACAACTTTTCATGGTTTTACTACACAATGATGGTGTTTTGAGTCTTACTACTTTAACAGTGTAATTGAAATCATTTTAATTACAACAAACATGCAAATTGTTGCTGACGTATGCAAGAATAACCTCATATTATGACATGTGGACACAATGTATTTCACATGGCATCTTATTCTTTTTTGCCAATTATGCATAGGCTACGGTTTATGATGAACGGTGATGCGTTTCGGGAATTTATAACATGTTCTCAATGTCATTTCTTGACAGTAGGCTGTCACTGTTGTAGTTGAAAAGCAGATTTAATTGATTGCTCTAACAAAGTCCACGATAGTGGTTCAAATTGATCAAATCTGGTCTACAGATCAAGGGGATCGTTTGCAGAAAAGGAATTAGAGGAATTGTCATGATCTTCCTTTTGCTAAATAGACTAAAGATTAAGATGAAAATGTATAGGGCTGATTAAGCATATTATCGATTTTCATGACAATTACGTTGGCATATGTCATGCAATTCTACATTCTTATCATGGTCCCAGTGTAGCCCCCTGAAAACCTTGTTGACGGAGATATGACGGTGAACCTCGTCACGACATCAGTGTAGTTTCAGTGTGACTCCGATGAGCATGTGGATATATGATGTTAGGTTTTCTGGTCATTCATTCACACCAGCCAGCAGAGGACAATAAAGAAGCCTTGTAGGCTAATAACTGCAGGCTATTTGTCTTCCTCTGGCATTTCTGTGCCTCTCCAAGGACTATAGAATCCATTTTAGGATATCAGCTCAATGTATATGGGTTGAGCTCATTTAATTAATTTCCCCCCAGGACAAAGTGTATACAGCTGTACATTATTCTGCTTGCTTTCCTCCAACTTAGTACCAGGCATCATTACGTAGTTGGATTTGCATTATCTCAGGGTTTCTCAAACAGGAGACAAAGGGCTGTGAGACATGGGTTTACCTCTGGACACATGAAAGGTAGGATGTGTACAAAGGGTCCGAGGCAACAGAAGACGAACCGCAGGGGGGCTAATGATTTTGGAGATGGGAAACGGGCCAATAAACCAGGGGGAGAGTTTGCGGGATTCCACCCGGAGTGCCAGATCCCGAGTGGACAGCCATACCTTCTGCCCGAGACGATACTGGGGAGCCGGGGTTCGGTGGCGGCCTGCTTGTCATCGATACCTGGAGGTGGTCTTGAGGAGGGCCACCAGGCTCTCCTCCAGGTACGACAACAGCGGAGGACAAACATCTGGGCAGAAGGTATGCCGACCTCCGCTTCCTTTTCAGGGAAGAGCGGGGGCTGATACCCCAGGGAACACCCAAAAGAAGATAGGCCGGAGGCAGAAAAGGGAAGGGTGTTGCGGGCGTATTCGAACCACACCAGCTGCTGGCCCCAGGTGGTGAGGTTGGCGGAGACCAGGCAGAGCAGAGAAGTCTCCAGATCCTGGTTGGCTTGCTCCGACTGGACGTTGGACCGGGGGTGGAATCCTGAGGAGAGACTGGCCGGCGACCCAATGAGGGTGCAGAACGCCTTCCAGAACTGAGACGAGAACTGAGGGCCCCGGTCAGAGACCATGTTGACCGGTAGTCCATGGATCAAGAAGACGTGCTGCACCATGAGCTGGGCCGTCTCCTTGGCAGAGGGTAGTTTGGGGAGAGGAATGAAGTGGGCGGCTTTGGAAAGCCGATCCACCACAGACAATGGTGGTGTTTCCACCAGATTGGAGAAGACCCGTGACAAAGTCCAGGGAGATGTGGGACCAGGGCTCATCCTGTCCTTGTCAGGTACGAACATCCGGTTATCTGGACCCCCCCTGGGGTTCGGCTGGGAACGCTGCGCCTCTTGAACCTGTTTACCTATACCCCAGCTGAGTGCCATCGCCAGGCACGGGGTGGGAAGGATGGTCTCGGGCTCCGGGGTAATATCCATGGGGCTATTATGGTGAACAGTGCATGCGGTTTGACATTCTTGGATCCCGGCTGATATGAGAGGGAGAAGATGAACTGTGTGAACAGCAGGGCCCATCTAGCTTGCCTGGAATTGAGGTGTTTGGCAGTGCTGCGATACTCCAGTTTTTTGTGATTGGTCCATACGATGAACGGGTGTTCCGCCCCTTCCAGCTGGTTCCTCCATTCCTCCAAGAAGCTCACGATTTCCCACATCATAGTTTTTCTCCATGGCGTTGAGGCGATGGGAGAAGAAGGCACAGGGATGTAGCTTCATGTCCAGGGCAGAACGCTGGGACAGGACCGCCCCCACACCTATATCAGACGCATCGGCCTCTTCCACCAACTGACGGGAACTGTCAGTATGAACCAGGATGGAAGCAGTGTTTATTAAGGTCCCGAAATGCCAGCTCAGCAGCAGGGGACCACATGAACGGAACCTTGGGAGAGGTGAGTTTTGACAGGGGGAAGCCTGGCTGCTGTAACCCCGGATGAAGTGGCGATAGAATTTTGCGAACACCAGGAAACATTGCAGCTGTACCCTGGACAAAGGCTGGGGCCAATCCACCACCGCTTTCATCTTCCGGGGATCCGTTTGGACACCTCCAGCGGAGATGATGTATCCCAGAAAGAGGATGGTGGAGTGATGGACCTAGCACTTCTCTGTCTTAACAAACAGCTGGTTTGTTGAAGAACCTGTCGGACGTGGAGCATATGTTCTTGGGGGAGCCGGAGAAGACAAGGATGTCATCAATGTAGACGAAGATGAACCGGTTCAACATGTCCGTAGAACATAATTTACCAGAGCCTGGAACACAGCAGGGGAGTTGGTGAGGCCAAATGGCATGACCAAATACCCATTGTGGCCACTGGTTGTGTTGAAGGCGGTCTTCCACTCATCCCCTCCCATATCCGCACCAGGTGGTAGGCATTTCGTAGATCTTGCTTGAAAAACACGTGGCCCCTGCAGCAGCTCGAAGGCCGAGGAGATGAGTGTTAGCGGGTAGCGGTTCTTCACGATTATGTCATTGAGTCCCCGGTAGTCGATTCACGGGTGCAGGGTCTTGTCCGTTTTCTCCACAAAGAAGAGAGAGAATACAGTAGACGGCACGGGTCAAAATGATTGATTGATGACCGTACGTCATGATGACGTGTACATGTCTGAATATGGGCCTCCGGCCCGTCCCCCTGTTCATGTGTTCACGTGTTAGAGGGTGTGTGTTATTTTATATATCTATGGCATGCTTTGAAGTAGTCCTGTTGTTTGATGTCTAGGGGGCTGGTAGAACTGGGGAGGGTGGGGGTTGAGTGTTTGAACTTTTGGGACCGTGTATGTCCCCCCCACCCCCAGTTTTATCTCCCTTATGGTTGTTATCTATGAAGTAGGAATGTCCAGGGTTATGTATCTGGGGCCTAGGCTTTATAAATGTCCAGAACAAGCCGTTTTTAAGACCTGAATATTAAACATCTAAAATATGTCTACAAGGGGAATTCTCTGAGTGCTCTGTTGCTCATGTCATGAATCCAACGCCAAAAGCCTGGAGGATATTTTGCTTGAGGCTCCAGAATGTTTTAAAGGATTTTTGTGTACAAGCGAGGGAGATATTTTGTACATATTCAACCCGGAGGAATCTATGGTTAAGATATTCACAGACAGCGTGTCCCAACCCTTTTATCGTCCAGAACCCGAGCCTTTTCCTCCAGCGCTAAGGATGCGAGAATGGCTTAAAATAAGGCTAGCTTTGTGTCAAATGGAACACGCCCTGAGTGCTTCAAGGCTGCCCGGATATGCGTTGGAAGAACAAGTCTGTGGACGAAATGATCTAATGGCTCTGAGAGTCACTTCCATGGGGTATACCCCGGACTACCCCTACGTCATGATGACGCGTGCATTTAAATATGTGCCCCCGCCCCGGCCCCCCTGTTCGTGTGGTCATGTGTTAGAGGGTGTTTGTTATTTTATATCTATATGTCATGCCTTGAAGTATTCAAGGTGTGTGATGAGTAGGGGGGTCTGGTTGTGTGGGGGTGTTTGAGTGTTTGAACTTTTGGGACCATGTATGTCCCCCCCACCCCCCAGCTTTATCTCCCTTATGTTTGTTATCTGATGAAGCAGGAATGTCTGGGGTTATAGCGCTGGGGCCTCAGCATTATAAATGTCCAGAACAAGGCTTGCGAACCCAGAATCGTAAACCCTATTTTTTAAACATGGATTTTGCGATCAGTGGTAAAGCTGTGATGACTGTAGCATCGGAGGCAGGACCGCGTCTGAAACATCGAGAAAGGGCAAAGTATACAGCCGCAATATACGATGCAACAAAAAAGCGGTTTCTAAATGTGTATAGAACCCAGATACCTCCCGCGCTGAAACTACTGCGCTGAAAGATGAAGTGCTGATGTCTAACGGACAGCATTGGGGGTATCTGTTTGATTACTTGGCCTGTAGCGTGAAACTCTATACGTTAGCCGAAGGAGAAGAATATACCGACCAGAAATTAGGAGTGACTTATGAGGTTGAAGACTGGACGGTTTTTCGACAGGTTTTGTGTCCCGAACTGAGCCGTATCACCAAGGGGTACAGCTTGTTCACAGGCTATGAGACCCGTTGGGAAGGTACCCCGGACACCTCAGGAAGAGTATTTCACCGGGTGAAAATACAAAGAAAAAATGTACTTCCCTGCGGCTGCGTTGAGTTCTACGTCAGCACAGCGGAAATCCAAAACCAAAACATCCGGGATGGCGGTTCGGACGGGGATTTCCGGCTTCGAATGCTTATCCGCTTTAAAAGCTGGCCTTTAATGGAATTGAAAATGTTGGAGATGTTGGACGCTCTGTTTGTACAGAGCCAAAAGCGCCAGAGCATTGTTCGGATAAAGAAGTGCATAATATATACGAATCCGGATGATTACGACTCAAAGCAGCCCCAAGAAGGTACAACGTCAGGAGAGGCAGCCCCCAAAGAAACCGAGGTAAGCGGCGTTGTTAACCCCGCCCAGATACCCAGAGGGCTGGTTCAACAATAAAAGGAGTGTTCTTAACCTCTTGCTCCTACCTGACACGCAGGCGTCCCATCTAGACATCTGGAAATGCAAATGCGCTACGCTAAATGCTAATAGTACTAGTTAAAACTCAAACGTTCATAAAAATACACATTCAGGGTATTGAATTAAAGCTACACTCGTTGTGAATCCAGGCAACAAGTCAGATTTGTAAAATGCTTTTCGGCGAAAGCATGATAAGCTATTATCTGATAGCATATAACACCCCAAAAGACCCGCAGGGGACGTAAACAAAATAATTAGCATAGTCGTCGCTACACAAACCGCACAAATAAAATATAAAACATTCATTACCTTTGACCATCTTCTTTGTTGGCACTCCTAGATGTCCCATAATCACTATTGGGTCTTTTTTCCGATTAAATCGGTCCATATATAGCCTAGATATCGATCTATGAAGACTGTGTGATAAACAAAAAAAAAATAGCGTCTTATAACGTAACGTCATTTTTTTTAATTAAAAAAGTCGACGATAAACTTTCACAAAACACTTCTAAATACTTTTGTAATCCAACTTTAGGTATTAGTACACGTTAATAAGGGACCAAATTGATCACGAGGCGAAGTATATTCTTTAGCTGTCCGTCTGGAAATAATGTCCGGGTAAATCTCAACCAAAATATCAGGTCGGAGACCGGAAGAACTGCGCTGCCTTGCGTCTGTTTGACCAAGAAACAAATAGTAGGCAAATGACAAGACTCTAGACATCGTGTGGAAGCTGTAGGTATTGCAACCTCAGCCCCATTAAATGTGGTTCACCTTTATCAATGGGTTCAAGTCGCGCATGGATATATTTTTCCATTTTCAGTGATCAGATTTTCCTGCACTTTTCGATGAAACGCATGTTCTGTTATAGTCACAGCCGTGATTTAACCAGTTTTATAAACGTCTGAGTGTTTTCTATCCACACATACTAATCATATGCATATACTATATTCCTTGCATGAGCAGCAGGGCGCTGAAATGTTGCGCGATTTTTAACAGAATGTTCGAAAAAGTAGGGGGTAGGAGTAACAGGTTAAAACCTACAGTTCTTAACCTACGCATTGACCATGGATATTCCTAACGCATACCCGATCTCCGAAACGGCCTGGGCTCCCGACACTAAGGATTGTATGCCTCGCAGCCCTCCATTCTACTCCCCCCTGGCAAGACCCTCGACACCCCCTACATGTACACAACCTGAGGACGTGTTTGATGGGGTGGTCAATACTATTTTTGTGGACACAATCAAGGCCTCAGTAGCCACGCTTTTAGACGTGGTGATTGGAGAATATATATGAGAAAAATGCATCGGTTGTGAGATTAATCACCCCAGCCAGCGCAGGCATCCATGCCTATACGACCCCCCAAGATACTACTTCTTCAACAATTTTGAGGCGCTGGTGAAAAGACTTTGGTCCTGCCGGTTTATACCATCGCTGGTCAGAGCCCGGCAGGCTATGGGCCTTGTGCCGTCTATCCCCAGAGTTTACGGGGTAACCGAGGCATTCCTACACGAGCTGAAGGAGGCGATTCACATACACGAGAAACTCAAAGAAATCCAACACACCCTGGTGGAGGATAACAAATACAGGGAGGCTGTGGTGTCTGATGTGATGACTTTCTGGCTCAATAAACCCCAAGAGCCCGAGTGACATTTTTGTTATTTAGATGTAGATCAATGGGTAATTATGTGTATACGATGTTAGAGAGAATAAATAATTGTTTTCTTTTGAGAGAACTTACAAGTGTTATGCATCAAATTATTGAAAATAAAGTGAACAATGTCTCGTTCTACACAACCCCCAATTCCGGGGCTAATGTAGAGCGTGTTTTGAAAATGGACCAAATCATGAATCATGTACGACATGCGGGCGAGTGTCTACAATGGACACAAATGGTAACCCGGCTTGGTGGTGATTCTGAAGAACTAGAAACAACATTGTCTAAGATTTTACTTTATTTGTTTGAAACACCCTTTAATTGTAACATGTATCATATTTGTTGTTTATATACTTTTATAGCTGATGTGTCTGTTGTAAAAATTCAGCAAAAGAAATCTGTTAATCTAAACCAAATTTACATGATTCGATCATAGAGAAAGGGGGGGCATGTATCCTGCAACGAATTATGGATTGTCTGTATACGTAATACCTAATGTTTTCATGAAAATAAAAATCCCAAAAATGAAAATGAAATGTTGTTGTTATTTGAAAGTGGCTCATTAACGTTATTGTACCTCAGAGAGGCAAGAAGGATGGCAGAACAGATTTTGAAAAAACATTTATTATAATCCCTCTAACCCAGGGTCTTATGGGGGTAAGGAACGTTTACAGCGAGCTTTAGCCGAAGAAACAGGTCATAGGTTAAGCGAGGCTAAAGTCAATGAGTGGCTATACGAACAGGATGCTCACACTCTGCATAAACCCGTAAGAAAACATTTTCCTAGAAATAGAGTTTTTTCTACACACCCATTGTCCCAATTTCAGGCTGATCTATGTGACATGCAGGCCCTTGCAGATAAAAATTAAGGAAATCGCTACATGCTAACGGTCATAGATATTTTCTCTAAAATAGCTTTTGTCCGGGTCTTAAAGAATAAGAGCGGCGCTGAGGTGACCCGGGCATTTGCTTCTATCTTGAAGGAAGGAGGCGCCCCCAAGAAAGTGCAGACCGATGGCGGAAAATCATTTTTTAATAAGACCTTTCAGAAACTCATGAAAAAGCACAATATAGTACATTTTGCTACAGGATCGGATTTGAAAGCTTCTGTGGTTGAACGCTTTAACCGAACTCTGAAGGAGCGGATGTGGCGCTATTTTACAGCTCACAACACACATAGATATATTGATATAGTTCAAGATTTAGTAATTGGGTATAACAATAGTTATCATAAAAGTATAAGGATGAAACCCTCCGAGGTCTCTTCGGAAAACTCTTTTCAAGTCTTTAAAAATCTGTATGGTTTGCTCCCCCTTCGCCGTAAGAAAAAAATACATTTTAAATTTATTGTGGGGGACTTGGTTCGTATATCCAAGTTGAGGGGTGTTTTCGATAAAAAATACGTGCAAGGATACAGTGACGAGCTTTTCGCGGTTACAGAATGTCTGCCGCGCATACCCCCGGTCTACATATTAAAAGATTATGACGGGGAACTTATAACAGGATCTTTTTATGAGCAGGAATTACAGCAGGTAAAGGTTGGTAAAGACAAGGTGTTTCACGTAGAGGAGATTCTAGATCAAAAGAGAGAGAACGGTCAAAAATGGGTGCTGGTCCGCTGGAAAAACTGGCCGCTAAAATTCAACAGCTGGGTATTAGAGAAGGATGTAGTGGAGGCATCAGGGGTTAATTTAACCCCCCATGCATGATAAAATACATCCTCATTCAGGTGTACACCGGAGGGCATAATGGAACACAGCGGCTTCTACCGGACTCTACCCAGTAATGCGTCCGCACATATATATCGTAATAATCAGAGTTCTAATTATACAACACATTTTCCAAAGCCTATAGAGTTATCAGAGGCCTGGGAAGTAGGTCTCAGCGAGATTACATACCCCCATAGCTGGTATAATATCAAAGATAAGGACCGGGAATTTTATTTCAAAAATTTATCAGAACCTGCGAAATTGATTAAGGTTAAAAAAGGGTTCTATAGAACCGTCGACAGGCTCGTCTCCGAGTTGAATGAACGTCTATCGCAGAACAGTATGGAAATATTCCTGATGTACAACCCTATACATAAAAGGGTACAAATCTCAGGAGATGCTTCCGGGGGGATAAAGACCGGAGGTAATTTAGCATAAATGTTGGGGATGGGGCCCAATAAATGGACGTATGTGAGAGATAAATTATTCCCATTCCCCGCGGATATACATGCAGGATTTTACAACATATTTGTGTATACCGACATCATATCCTATCAAAGGGTCGGAGACAGCTGTGTGCCACTCCTGAGAACGGTTCATATAGACGGAAAGGACGGCGACATAGTCACTGTCACCTACGACAAGCCACACTACGTACCTGTAAGCAAGAAATATATTGAAAACATTCTTGTTGAGCTTAAAACGGATCAGAACGAAAACATTGAATTTACTTATGGTAAAACGATTGTAAACTCCACTTTAGACCCACCAAAACCTCTCTACATATATAATATTAGTATTATATATTTTATATACATAATACATCTAAATTAAAATGATGGAACACCGACATCTCGACCCTAACCGGTATGTCACATACTATGTGGATCAAGTGGGTAATGGGTTACCCGGCTATTATGGGTCGCCCACCATGTATGGTTCGGGGATCGGAGGGATATTTCGTAACCTCTTTAGGATGGTTTTACCATTTATGAAGAGAGGCTTCAGCATAGCCAAACCACATTTAAAATCAGCAGCAAAAATATAGTAAGTGAGGTTGTCGCCAATGCGATAACCAGAAGGGCGTCACCAGATGTCGAGAGTCAAGAAGGCTCAGGGTTGATGATGTTGTCTCGAAGACCGAAAAAGAGACCTCCCGGTATAAGGCGAAGGCTTGCGCCTAAAAAACGGAGGTTAACGGTTAAAAGAAACTCAGTTAGTCAAAGACGGGGTAAAGTGAGGAGGTCTGGACCAAAAACGGTAAAAAGAATACTCGGAAGTATTTTCTAAAAGAACAAGCTCTTTTACACCGCCTGTCCTCTGAAGCTATAAAAACAGAGCTCGATCTTTTCACGGCCCCCTTAACCCAACATTCAGTAGAGAGGTCCAGTTATGTGGAGATAGCCCCACTCTCTGCCATTACAGACAACGGCCCTATAGAGTTTTTCATACCAGGCCACGGTGACAACTATCTGGACCTCAACAACACCTTGGTGCATTTGCATCTAAAAGTGACCAAAAGAGATGGTACTGATATTGCAAACGATGCCAAAGTGAGTCTCATTAATTACCCAGTGGCCAACATCTTCTCCCAAGTGGATGTGACTTTGGGGGAACGTCTAATAAGTCAAAGCAGTGCCACATACCCCTACCGTGCCATCATGGAATGCTTACTCAACTACTCTGAAGACACTCTCAAGACCCAATTCAGCGCAGGGCTTTTTAGCATGGATACTGCAGGAGGCTCTATGGAATCGACAGACCCATCCACAGGTGCGAATAAAGGCCTGGCCGCACGGGCTCGCTACTGTGCAGAATCTCGAGAGTTTCATCTGCTAGGCCCTATACACTCTGACATTTTCTTTCAAGAACGTTTACTCTTAAATGCGGTTGATTTAAGACTAAAATTAACCAGGGCCAAGGATGAGTTTTGCCGAATGTCTGCAACGGATGGGGACTTTAGCTTAAAAGTGTTGGGGGCCACGCTTTTTATTAAAAAAGTATCGGTATCTCCGGCAGTTCGTCTGGGTCACTCACAGGCTTTGCTGAAAGGAAATGCCCTTTACCCTCTCCAAAGAATTACCATGAAAACCTTTAGCATACCTGTGGGCAGCAGAATCTGCAGTCAAGAACACCTATTTCTAGGCCCTTTACCGCGATACGTGGTTATAGGTTTGGTTGATCACGCCTCCAATACGGGCAGCTTAAATAAAAACCCATTTCATTTTCAACACTTCAATGCAGAGTATGTCGCTCTGTGTCAGGACGGACGTCAGGTCCCTGCTAAGGCTTTTGCTTATTTTTGATTGAATTTAATCATAGTCATTCAAAAGTCTTTCAAAAGGCTAACCACCCAGAGAGATCGGGATTAGGGAAAGGTCCAGAGGCGTTCAGGGGGGTAAATGGGTTATCGTCATTCATTTCATAAGGATGCGAGGGTTTTGGGGCATCTTTAGGGGTGCTGTATCTCGGTGACAGTTTGTGTTTTAAAGAGTGAATCTGTTGCCGAATCTTATAGTTGGGTACACCCGAGAGGGGTATGTTGAGGATGGCCAGGGCCTTAAGAAACTGAAGCCACCCTGGAGGTCTTCGGTCATCAGCAACCTTGTGGGCAGATGTGGTACTTTTAAGCAAGTCAAGTATATGTGAACCCTTGACAACCGCACCCTGAAGGATAAACTCTCCTTTGTCGTTCCAAGTAGCTGCCCCATTTGAGTCTTTTAGCTTGTTCATAATGTAGCTAACATTTTTCCTGTTACGTGCCGGAACATGGGTTAACAAGTCATGCATAAGTTTATCTTCCACAGGCATTTGATCTTTAGACGGTAAGCTCGCAGGTACAGGCTTTACAGGGGCGTGGCTCTCGCGAGGCTCGTTATCTTTTAAAGGGTCCTATAGGGAAATAGTTAAATGGCCTGTCTCTCTCTCCCCTTGTTTCACCAAGGACAAATACCTTTGCAAGAGGTTTGTGTATTTTTGGACCTTATCATAGGGGTTCAATCCTTTTTGATTCAAAATATCCTTCATGGCCGTATCCAAATTATTTTCCGCTGTTTGTCTGATATTTTCGGGGGCCCCTGCACTTGTTTTTTTAAAAGTCTATCCAACTCTTGTTGTGGCACCAGATACATTTTATTGGCCATCACCCTATGTGTTCAACCACCACGTCGGGCTGCAATAAGGCTGGTGATGAAGGGCACGGCTATACTTAGTAAAGGTAGAATAAAACCGCCAGACTGTTGTATGCTATGTCGTTTCTTTTGAAGACTGACCCTTTTATTGGCAAAGAGCTTGATCGAGGTCTTTTGTCTATTTAATTTTTTCAATTGTGTCAGGGTGAGTGGAATGCGTCCTTTGAGAAGATTCAAAGCAATCTCACAAAGGGATAATATGAGATCTGAAGAACAGTGACCCAAGATGGCCTTCCGTTCATTAGATGTATCACCAACTAGGCTTCTCAAGAGGGGCAAGTTTCTTTTTAAACGCAGAGACATAGCGGCTACTTTTTTTTAGGAATGTACACAGCCGGCCACTCCCACGGGAACAGACCGGTTCGTAGCCTCAGGTGTTCTGGAGTATTTGCTTTTAAATCCACGATTAAATAAGAAAATGGCGCTTGGGTAGCGTCCTCGTAGCTCTCCATAAAGTAGGATTTCCTTCCTGGGTACATCTGCTGAGCTAGAGTGTTAATTTGTAGTTTGTCTCTAGGATTTTTGAACAAAACCATGTAATTGGCGTTCAAACTGATGGTGCGGCTATTTTTACCCTGGTGAAACACATTCTGCACCAAGTAAAGCACGGACAGGTTTCTATGATGAGTATATTGGGTAAACGCTTGGGCAATTTCAGGATGTTCGCTACCTGCAAATAGCATATCGTCCAAAACCAACAGATTGTTTTTATGAGGAGGTAAAAGTTCATCATCAGACAAGGTATCAGGTATTCCTTCAACAAACTTGATTTTTATTGTCTTCAACAATTCATCATACAGAGGTTGATAACATGAATAACACCACACAACATTATCAGTCTTTTGAGATAACACATGTTCAGAATTCTCTAAAATACTTTTTACAAAACAAGTTTTACCACTATTCGAAGGCCCTGCGATTTAGGCCGAAAATGGTAGTTGCAACCGGGGGTCAAAACCTTCTACAGCAGTCATTATATCTTAAGCTTTAAGACCCCTGTAGCTTGTAGCATAAGTCAGTAGCCAAAGGGGTAATGTGGTCCAGTCAGGCAAAAGCAGTCTCTTGTCATAGACAACCCTGAATCTTTTAGTAAGTGGGGCCTTCCTCAGATGGAAGCCCTTTATTATACCCAACAATCTGTTTGTAGGAGCTCCTAAATCTCAAAGTCACTATTCCTGTCATTTAGGAACCCCCCTCGAACAAATCAAATCCAATTAATTTTTTTATATAGCCCTTCGTACATCAGCTGATATCTCAAAGTGCTGTACAGAAACCCAGCCTAAAACCCCAAACAGCAAGCAATGCAGGTGTAGAAGCACGGTGGCTAGGAAAAACTCCCTAGAAAGGCCAAAACCTAGGAAGAAACCTAGAGAGGAACCAGGCTATGTGGGGTGGCCAGTCCTCTTCTGGCTGTGCCGGGTGGAGATTATAACAGAACATGGCCAAGATGTTCAAATGTTCATAAATGACCAGCATTGTCGAATAATAACAAGGCAGAACAGTTGAAACTGGAGCAGCAGCACAGTCAGGTGGACTGGGGACAGCAAGGAGTCATCATGTCAGGTCATCCTGGGGCACGGTCCTTGGGCTCAGGTCCTCCGAGAGAGAGAAAGAAAGAGAGAATTAGAGAGAGCATATGTGGGGTGGCCAGTCCTCTTCTGGCTGTGCCGGGTGGAGATTATAACAGAACATGGCCAAGATGTTCAAATGTTCATAAATGACCAGTATGGACAAATAATAGTAAGGCAGAACAGTTGAAACTGGAGCAGCAGCATGGCCAGGTGGACTGGGGACAGCAAGGAGTCATCATGTCAGGTAGTCCTGGGGCATGGTCCTAGGGCTCAGGTCCTCCGAGAGAGAGAAAGAAAGAAGGAGAGAATTAGAGAGAGCACACTTAGATTCACACAGGACACCGAATAGGACAGGAGAAGTACTCAAGATATAACAAACTGACCCTAGCCCCCCCGGCACAAACTACTGCAGCATAAATACTTGAGGCGGAGACAGGAGGGGTCAGGAGACACTGTGGCCCCATCCGAGGACACCCCCGGACAGGGCCAAACAGGAAGGATATAACCCCACCCACTTTGCCAAAGCACAGCCCCCACACCAGTAGAGGGATATCTTCAACCACCAACTTACCATCCTGAGACAAGGCTGAGTATAGCCCACAAAGATCTCCGCCACGGCACAACCTAAGGGGGGGGGCGCCAACCCAGACAGGATGACCACAACAGTGAATCAACCCACTCAGGTGACGCACCCCCTCCAGGGACGGCATGAGAGAGCCCCAGTAAGCGTGTTATTGATTCCTAGTTTTTACTCAAGGGGTATTTTTTCATAGTTTTTGAGTCACGCCTGACACACTGCGGCCTGTAGCATAAGTCAGTAGCCATAGGGAAATGTGGTCCCGTCAGGCAAAAGCACTCTCTTGTCATAGACAACCCTGAATCTTTTAATGAGTGGGGCATTCCTCAGATGGAAGCCCTCTTTATCCCTAACAATCTTTTTGTAGGAGCTCAAAATCTCCAAGTCACTATTCCTGTCATTTAGAAACCCCTCGACCAAGCGTGTGATTGATTCCAAGTTTACACGCTGGGCATTTTCATAGTTTTGAGTCACTCCTTTGGCTTTCAATACGACGTGATTCTTTAGCGTTCTAAAAGCATAGCTTTTGGGCCCACAGGATGACCATTCTGTGATATGGTCACCCTCTGCGAGTTTGCTCGTTAAGCCACCCAGATAGTTGCTGAGTGGGCGGCTCCAATCCCCTGGTTTGCTTACATAGACCACAGAGTCTATGTCATGGTAAAGTACCCGCCTCTGAAGCTGCTCCATGAGCTTGTACAGTTCAAGTCGGCCATAGGCCGTGGTAAATGCTGCAAGAAACACATTTACATTACCCGGGGGTAGAACCCACTTCTTGTTACGTCGCCATTGCACCAAGGCAATGTCTTGACTCAAGAATGAAAAATGTGAAATTTCGTATTGGTCCGAAAAAACGAATTCCAAAAATTCTTCAGGGTCTTTAATAATCGACGTTGTTAGCATATTACACCTCTGCGCTAATTTGCCCCAAAGCGAATTTAAGTACAATTTCGACACATTTCGTTTGGTTTTGTTGACCTCTATTCTGTCAGGGTCAAGAAGGATGCCTTCTCTGTCATGATAGTCTTGAATGTACCTGTCTTTACTCTCTTGATCTGTGACCGATGCAGGATAGCCTGAAGCCATTTGCTTACATCTCAAGAAGGTCTTGATGTACTCTTTAAAAAGAGTGTCTGATTTCTTTGAAAAGTTCCATACTTCAAAGATTTTGGCCACACGATACCCCATCTCTAAAGCCTTTGAGAATTCAGCTGTGACCCATACACCTGTCAGTGCTCTTTCTTGATCAGTGTGATCACATGGGGTTTGTTGTATGTTTTCACTGCAGGTGCGCCAAAGGGGAAAGAAAAGTTTTCCTTGAGGGCCCCTGTAAGGCAACACAGGTATAAACAAACCCCTTGGAGGGTAGACTGTTGCTTTGATCAGACCAAAATAGTTTTGAGGTAAGTCAAAATCATGATGAATAATTTCAGGATGACCTATAGGATAGCATGAGGAACTCATTACATGCAGATAAAGGGATGTAAAATCTACATAGCCTATTGTCTCGTCGGGTTGCGCTACATACCTCAATGTCAAAGCATTGGTACGGCCGCCATACAAGGCCTGTCTTGGCTCCAGAGGTTCTGGGGTGTCAAAGCTGGAAAGGAATGCTTGAACATGAGAATCAGACTTTTTGAGGGCTGTCCATTCGTGCTCCCACAAAACAACCACTTTTAGACCGTAAGTAGCCTGTAAAGAATCAACTTTGTCTTGAAACTCTTGGTACATTTCCCCAAAAGTATTTTGGGTTAGGACACACATGTTCTGGGGCACAAAGCAAGATTTGCAACCATGGAAGAAACAACCGTTGTACTCATACACAGTCTCAACCCCGTCAATCTGGGTGTAGCCATCTACATGGTAAGAGCCAAATGCCTTCTCCCCTCGATTCAAAGCATGTTGAATAAAAATGTCTTTATCCTGGGCCATATACTCTAGCCATTGAATGGACCCACTAGAGTATGCCTTGAATTGGCGTCGGTAGTTGTCAGGCGAGGGGATAGCTATAGAGGCTGTAGGCAGATAGTGTGTACGGTATGTTTTCATGCATGCTGATGCAATAGTTGTACAACTCCAGGGGTCAATGCCTGCATCTTTGATGACCTCTTCTCTGAATCTGAGGCATCCTTCACGAAGTATAACCACATCATTGTCACAGTATGATTCCATCTCTTTATGGAAATCAAAGGTGCCATGTCTTACTGTCTCATACCAAATCATGAATCTCTCACGCTCTTTGGGAGACATTTGATCACACCCGTACATTTCTGGGCTGGGATATGATCCGATATAATGTAGATTCTCCTCAGATGTGAAGAAGTGGGGGAACCAGCCTTTCACAGAGTTTTCAAAACCCAAGGCCTCTGGCATTTGAGCCAATCTCATGGGTAAGAAGCTTAAACTGTCAATGTATCTCTGGTTGAAGGCTGGATCTACAAAACACAAGATTTTACTACCTTGAGTTATGACACTGGGGCCACGCCTTGCTGTATCAAGGGGTTCAGAAGAAGGTAAGAGTCGTAGGCTCTAGCATTGTGCGCTATAAACGTAAAGTTTCGGTACTGTGGTTTTCTAAAATGTTTTAGAAAGAGTAGTGCACAATTGGATCCTTCTGCAGACCACTTTTCCCCCTTGAATGTCATGGTAGATACAAAAATAGGCAAATGATCCCCCGATTGCTGATTTGTCTCAAAATCATAGAACACATATTCCTCTGAATGTTCATCTTCAGCCAAGAGCTGAATATAACACTCGTGTGGCACTTCTTGAACCACTTCAGCATTTCTGCTTTTCAGCGGCCCTTTACAGATTGGACAATGTATGATTCCACAAACATGTGGTTTAGGGCTATCTATTTTAAGGCTGTAATTGCAATGACATTTTGGGCATTTCTTGTTAATGGCACAAATGCTAACAGATTTACAGGCCTTAGGGTGCCATGTTTAAATTTTGTGTTTATCGTAACAGTAGGTCGAACGACATGTGCGATGGCAATCCTCACATGGTGTCAAGTTTAAGGTTTGCATAGGGCACTCTGCATCCTGACATACGGAACAGTTATAACGGCACGAGTGCGTCCCCTTTCGGGTGTAGCCGGTATGGCAGGATGGACACACATAGGGTGCACCTATGAACGCCGTGATGTTGGTAACGGCATAGTAATGTTCGTTTTGCACATAAAAGTACAGAATCTGAGGGTGCGGTTGGGGGGGTGTTTTGGAACTTCAAGAGAGCTGCATTAGCTCTACTGTGGTACAAAACCACAATCTTGATATTCATTTAAATTTGACTGAACAAGGCGTTCTACCAGCGCGGTAAATTGTTCAAGATCTGCTGCGCCATTGGGTAAAATAAGAGATACTGTATTATGCAGGCTATCTCCACAAATGTCCAACTGTAAGACATCACGAGGTTCGCATAATCTCTTGCCGTCTCTAACAGATCATTTAGAGTGTCCATTATCATCATGTAAAATACAGCATAGTCAAGATTCTGATTCACCCATAGGAAATTGAAAAACTGTCGAATCTCTGTATTGTTGAATTTATTCCTGTACACAACCCTGACACGTCTATCATGAACATCTGCCTCCAGATTTATTAGACAATTGTCCAATTCCCCAAAAACATCTTGTGGCGTTTCAGACTCTACGGACCTGGGCGTTACTGGTTGTTCTATCGCTGTTGGGGTGGTCGGGGCCGAAATTGTCTGACTCTCGTTCATCCGATTAATTAAGGTTATGAGGCCTTCGGGAATCTGGGATAACATGTTTTCCTCAGGCGCCCCTGACTCGTTCATACGATTAATCATTTCTAAGAGTTCGGCTGGAATCTGTGTTAATATGCTTTCATCTAACGTTCCTGACTCGTTCATACGTTTAATAACTTCTAGGAGTTCGGCTGGAATCTGGGATAAGAGGCTTTCAACTGTCTCCCCTTGTTGCGTTAGTTCTGCCATTTTTTGGATAATTAAGGGTGTTCGTTTTTTTGGGTCTTTCTGTAATGGTTGGTGTTACATGTATGATTTTAGCGTCTGTATTTGCGTTTTTTAATGGGGTTGCTGTTTAACATAGGCCCCAGATACATAACCCTGGACATTCCTACTTCATAGATAACAACCATAAGGGAGATAAAACTGGGGGTGGGGGGGACATACACGGTCCCAAAAGTTCAAACACTCAACCCCCACCCTCCCCAGTTCTACCAGCCCCCTAGACATCAAACAACAGGACTACTTCAAAGCATGCCATAGATATATAAAATAACACACACCCTCTAACACGTGAACATATGAACAGGGGGGGACGGGCCGGAGGCCCATATTCAGACATGTACACGTCATCATGACGTACGGTCATCAATCAATCATTTTGACCCGTGCCGTCTACTGTATTCTCTCTAAGAAGAACCCTTTGCCGGCGTGAGAGGTAGAAGGATGTATCAATCCTGCAGCTAGGCAGTCTGCAATGTAGGCGTTCATAGCCTTGGTCTCCGGTCCGGACAGCGAGTACAGTCATCCCTGGGGCGGAGTGGTGGTAGGAAGAAGGTCAATCCCGCAGTCATATGGTCGGTGCGCCGGAAGTTCCCGGGCCTAGTTGAACCCCTCCCGGAGGTCACCTCCTTCTGAGCCCCCAGGAAGACGTCCCGGGGCTATTTGCGCTGACCTCAGACAATGGGAGTAGCAGAATGGACTCCAGCCCATGATGTTGTTGGGGTAAATGTCTTGTTCCTTGTCAATCATTTTCTTATTGGTGAAATCAGCAATCAGACAATATCTTTAAGTAAATCAATCAAACCTTTATTAATGCAATTGCAGACAGAAGTTAACAACGGGAACATAGCATGTTTCAGAGTAAGTTCTGCAAAATAAAAAAGGTCCTAGTTGCTTTAATATGCTTGCAGTCAACCCCTAGTGATGTAACTGCCTACTTCAACACCTTCTACTCATGAGAACAAACCCATGCATATACAGTTTACAAAATTGCAGGAGAGAACAATAGTTCCAGTGTTTTCTAAGGGCACAGCAGTAATTTTCCACTTCCGTGTGGCTTACAGTGGCATGTCTGACTTGTCTCTTATCTATTTACTCCCCTGCAGGGTTCTGTGTCTATGTATCTCTTTTAGCCTTGAGGCGCTTTCTCACAGACACCCTGTTTTGACTGTAATTACTCACACATCTCTCAGACCGTTTCATATAATAAGCATAGACTAGAAAATAACTGTGGAACAATATTAAACCTTATAATGCATTTATATTGCTATTCTGTAGTCCAGGACCCTATAAATGTAGTGGGGGAGGGGTCTTATAGCCCTTCCCCTTCTATTAATACAACATAAGCATAATCAATTATAATTATAATACATCAATCATTTGGTGCAGACCTTATCATGACCCCAAGGTGACCCCATCAGTGGCACCAGTAGACGAGTTGATGAGGGGATTGTGTCGCTGGAGAATCCCAAAACCATGGGAATCTGAGGAGACTTGATGAGCAGGAATTGAATGGTATTGCTGTGATTCCCTGACAGCCGTAGGTTGATGGGAGTGGTCCGGCTTATAGAGCAACAGTCCAGGGTTCTAACATCTATGGGAGTGGAGAGGGGCTGAGTGGGGATTTTCAACTCGGAAGCCAGGGTATAGCCCAAAAAGCTCTCAATGGCCCCAGAGTCAATGAGGACCCGGAGAGATTTTGGCTGGTTTCCCAGTGGGGCAGGCAGAAAGGTAAAGGAAAACTAGAAAACAGGCACTATAGACAGGACAGGAGCAAGGGGGGAAACGCTGGTAGGTATGATTGGACAAAACGAACTGGCAACAGACAAACAGAGAACACTGGTATAAATACACAGGGGATAATGGGGGTGATGGGCGACACATGGAGGTGGGTGGGGACAATCACAAAGACAGGTGAAACAGATCAGGGTGTGACAGGGAGATTGTGGCATTTGAATTTTGACACGCTTAGAAATTACAAATAATACAGAGTCCCAAATGTTTGTCATATCTACAGAAGACCAGAACATATGTAAAATGGAGCCAACCTTTTATTAAAATGCTTCTTGTACTGGTTGACCTGAAGAAGAAAAGGTGTACCATTTCCATATGTGAGGCTCATAAGAGGACAGTAGAGGAAGATAAATTAATGTAGTGAAAACAACAGATTTGGAATAAGGAGGAGGGAAACTACTGTTGAAGATTTTTGGGATCATTAGAATTTGGCTAATCACATGACTTCAAGGAGTGTCCTCAAATTGAGGAGTGTTTTTTTTCCTTCTCTGACAAGACTGGATGTTTTCTAGGTCCGACTGAAAGTGCACTACTAACAAACCCCCACCTTGCAACTTTGTTGTGGCAATGGATGCAAATGCAAAGTGTTCCTCAAGTGTGTAACACTTAACAAACAGTTCTTTCGGACAGTTTTCAGACCACTTGACTCATTCCACATTTTGTTACGTTACAGCCTTATTCTAAAATGTATTACATTGTTTTTGTTCCTCATCAATCTACACACAATACTCCATAATGACAAAGCAAAAACAGGTTTGTAGAAATTTTTCTAACTTATAAAAACTGAAATATCACATTTACATAGGTATTCAGACCATTTATTCAGTTCTTTGTAGAAGGACCTTTGACAGCGATTACAGCCTTGAGTCTTCTTGGGTATGACGCTACAAGCTTGGTACACCTGCATTTGGGGAGTTTCTCCCATTCTTCTCTTCAGATCCTCTCAAGCTCTGTCAGGTTAGATGGGGAGTGTTACTGCACAGCTATTTTCAGGTCTCTCCAGAGCTGTTCGATCAGGTTCAAGTACAGGCTCTGCCTGGGCCACTCAAGGACATTGAGACTTGTCCCGAAGCCACTCCTGTGTTGTCTTGGCTGTATGCTTAGGGTCATTGTCCTGTTGGAAGGTGAACCTTCACCCCAGTCTGAGATCCTGAGCATTCTGGAGCAGGTTTTCATCAAGGACCTCTCTGTATTTTGCTTCGTTTATCTTTGCCTTGATTCTGACTAGTCTCCCAGTCCCTGCCGCTGAAAAATATCCCCACAGCATGATGCTGCCACCACCATGCTTCACCGTAGGGATGGTGCCAGTTTTCCTCCAGACATGACACTTGTCTTTCAGGCCAAAGAGTTCAACCTTGATTTCATCAGACCAGAGAATCTAGAATTCTAGAGCTCTGTCAGAGTGACCATCGGGTTCTTGGTCACCTTCCTGACCAAAACCTTTCTCTCCCGATTGCTCAGTTTGGCTGGGCGGCCAGCTCTAGGAAGATTCTTTGTGGTTCCAAACTTCTTCCATTTAAGAATGATGGAAGTGTGCACAACAAATAAACTTTGATTGGATTTAGTCAGTTATTACATTATCAGTTGCTGAATGGTAGAATTAGGACATGGCAGTGTGTGACTGACCATAAGAAGAACCCCTTTCCCTCCCTCCTCCCACAATCCCCACCCTCCCCATTTCCCACCTGCCAGGCAGATAGTAAGACCTCTCCTAGCTGTCCCACCCATCCCTCCCACCCCCAAGTACTGGAAGTGATCCCCCCCCAGGCACATGCCCGGAGGCCTACTTCGACTGTAGATTGAGCAGAAAACAGTATAGCTGTAGAAAGGCCCATGGACTTGGTGGAATCGACCTTTAATTCATGGACACTTGCTCAGCTGGTCCAGGGGCGCTTTAAATAGGTCAGGTGGAAATGTCCAACAGATCTCAAACCATTAAAAGGATGAAATCGCCATCGCCCGACCTCGCTGCTTTCTCTTCGTCAACTCCATCCAATCCAGACATTCTGTGCATCCATGAATCAACGTACCTTTCGTCTGAACTATCTGTTGCGATCAGGAGAGCGGGCCATCGGTTATTGTTTATAGTTTTTACCGTGGAGCACGGCTTGGAGCGCACGCTTCAAACCTATTGTGTTATGTCAATGGGTGGCAGGGTAGCCTAGTGGTTAAAAATAAAATGTTGATAAATACAATTGTTAGACATGGAAATATACATATACCTCTACTTAATGCAACCGCTGTGTCAGATTTCAAAAAAACTTTACGGAAAAAGCAAACCATGCAATAATCTGAGATGGCGGTCAGAAAATAAATACAATTATCCGCCATGTTGGAGTCAACAGAAATCAGAAATCACATTATAAATATTCCCTTACCTTTGAGGGCAGCCTAGTGGTTAGAGCGTTGGACTAGTAACTGAAAGGTTGCACGTTCAAATCCCCAAGCTGACAAGGTACAAATCTGTCATTCTGCCCCTGAACAGGCAGTTAACCCACTCCTAGGCCCTCATTGAAAATAAGAATTTGTTCTTAACTGACTTGCCTAGTTAAATAAAGGTAAAATAAAAAATATAAAATGGACAATGGACAATGATCACGGCCCTATAGATCATTACAGGCCAATTATGCCATTGACATATGGTTGAAATGTAATGAAATGACATGTACATATGAAGACTAACCTGGAAGGATGAAGTATGTAATGTAATGATTTGCTGAATTGATAAATCCTTGTATCAAATTGATTGAGATTGTAGATTGAATAATTGATAAGTGATTGATTTATTTGTATTATTATTCTCATGATTATGATGAACAGTTATGAGCCTAAATGACTCAATCACAATTCCTGTTGAATTCTTATTGAACCTAATTATGTTAATAATGAGTGATTGTTATGATTTGACTTTTGTGATTATGAATTTGCTTGGATACATGCTATTCTGTTTCATTTGTTATGCAGCACAGACAAACTACCCAGTAAATATACCACTTTGTTGCAGTTAAAGGAATTCCTGCCTCAGTCATTCCTCTATCACCTGTTCACCTTCACTATTGTCAGTCATCCTACCTGTCCAGCTACCTACACAGATTCCAATAATCTTTCAATAGCTTTGTCTGAAATTCAAAGAGGTATTTTTGTTATCACCACAGATTCATTTGCAATTAGTTTTTTTTAACTGGGCAAGTCAGTTAAGAACAAATTCTTATTTACAATGATGGCCGACCGGGGAATAGTGGGTTAACTGCCTTGTTCAGGGGCAGAATGAGAGAGTTTTACCTTGTCAGCTCGGGGAGTCAATCCAGCAACCTTTCGGTTACTGGCCCAACGCTCTAACCACTAGGCTACATGCCGCCCCACATTATAGCACTGAGTAGTCATTAGGATCACTCTCTCCACTGTGCTCAACCTGGTCTCAGAGCATGTCGTATTATTCTGTACGTAAATCAGAGACCCCGAATTACAATTCATATAAGTTACGAATTGCATAACGTACAATATGTTAAGAATTTTCAAAACATTATATTTTACGAATTCTAGCTAGTAGGAGTTAGGGTTAGGAGAAGGGTTAGCTAACATCCTAAGTAGTTGCAAAGTCGCTAAAAAGCAGTAAGTAGTTGTACAGTTGCTAATTAGCTAAAAAGTTATCCGTGATGACGTTCAAACTCCATACCTTTGGGTTGCTAGAAGTTAGCGTTATATCCACCCTACTTTAGTTTTTGCCTTATGGTGCCATCTGTGTTATGTAACCATTACAAACGTAACATATGATAAATCTCCTGGATTTATGTGTACTATGTTACATCTAGTCTGAGACCAGGTTGCTGTACTTGCCAATTTTCATGCACACTTGTCTCGCAGGACATTTGCATGTGAAATACTCTGAAGTCTTTTAAGCTATTTAAAGACTACAAAGAATATTTAATGAAAAACCCATGGTTCTGTGTAGTGCGTGTGTGTGTAGAGAGAGAGGGGGAGATATTATGAGAGAGCGAGAGAGGTATGAACTACAGTATAAAGGTTCCACATCAGCGCATCATTCGCCCAACGCACGGAGGAGCTGTCCATGGTGCTGAAATAATGCGGCGGCATGTCCATTTCAGAGTGCTCATATTCGGTGTTCTACTTGACGCATGTCAATATACAATCATGTATATTTAATGTATATTTAATGTAGTTACAACATAAAATACGCTTTCAGGTCATGAATTTATTAACATTGTGGGTATAATCAATGACAAATATAATATATGCAATAGGCCAATAATTCAACAAAAGGCTCTAACATGTGTTATGCTTGTGACTCCTCTACACATCAACAAGACAAAACGTGGTTTTAGGCACATGGAAAATCAATCCAGTATTTTCGGATCAGAACATCATCCTTTTCAATTGACTTCCAATTATTTGCAACACGGTAATATGAATCCTCATGGCAATGCATTGTCTGACGCACCAAAACATACGTTTTACGCCCACAATGTTTTAACGTAACAGTACAACTTAAACAATGAGAAGTGCAAGAGGTGGACAAGGATATCCATATGTGATTGATTTCTTCTGCATGTTTGAATGATGTAATGACGTGTCCCGAAGCACAGGTTAATATGATAAAGCTTTGCCGCAGGGACCACTATCTGCCAGTTACATGGGGGCTCCCGCATTCAGCCTCCCTTATAAAGAAGCTTTATTCCGTGAGCCTCATCCAAGTGTCAGTTTTTTTTGTAGGACGGCACACATGACAAGGTGTATTAGACAATGCCTTGCCCGTCAAAAATGCTAGCAATCCCGACTTCTTCATGCTGAACTTTGGCTGGCATATGCCTCATCGATTTGAAGTGTTGTCATAAGAATACGCCAGCTCGCACTACCATGAAAAAGAGCGTTAGAGACGCACGCGCAGCGCCACCGTTGGATACAATAGGCTTGCACAGCCCTGCTGAAGTCTTTGCTGCAGCGGTCAAGAGAGCAATTATTGAACATGTAATCGTCAAGTTCGTCAACGCTGTTGGAGCTCCGACTCCTCCTGCGTTTTGTCGTTGTTTACAATAAAAAAGGACAGGCGTGGACTGTGGTGCAACGAGCAATAGTGGGTGTGCGCTTTGCTCTTGTTCCTACTAGAGTCTGTTGCGGGGAGAGGGGAGCTCATAATTACCTTTTTACCCGGGTGTGCACCTCGCTCTCACTGACAAGAGCAAAAGAAGACACGGATGATGTGTTTTTACTCCCTACCGTTCTCCATTCTCTCTCGGTTAAAAACAAAGGATTCAATAGAAAGAGCGTTGAAAGATTTTACATAAAGACAAGGCTTTTTTCTTTCCAGTCAGTTGTTTTCGGCAAGGGTTTGGTCCATTGTGGCAAACCGAAAATCAAGATGAAATTTCCCACGGAGAACCCAAGAAAACCAGGGAATCCCAACCCTACGCCAGGTTTGTATTTCAACGTTTGGAACGTTTTGTCGGTAATCAATGAAAGCAGATCGATTGAGTTAAATGCTTCCAATATAGAGTCCATATAGGTTATTTCGTTTAATTGTACACACTTAAAGTAACATTTGTGTCATTAGACTATAGGTGAAGTTGGAAATGTATTGATACACATACATTGGTGTTATTGACATAGCATAGACTAAGTCAATTTATAACTGCAGTGATTGAGTGCACCACAAACATGATCATGCGTTGCATGACCAATGTCCAATGAGGAATGGCGCATACCACAGCTGTTTTCCTTATTATGAATAAGGCCTACCTTTAATAACACCTATAGCCACATGTTGGCTATGGCTCTGATCCCACCACTAAAGAATATATACATTTATTGTTGATGTAGATACTACATTTGGTGGGCACTGATGTGCCTAGGGGAAACTGTCTGCCTGCAACGCGCCAAAGCAGCACACGTTGTCCAGATAGATAAAGTAGGAGACATGGCGAGGGATAACGCTACCTGCCATTAATGAGCTTAATCTATTCAATTTGATTTAGAAAGCGCACGGCTGTTTTGGTGATTGACATTCCCATCAGATTAGGTCCAGGGATAGGCACGACTCCTTGAAGCTAGTCTACCTCATGCTGGTAGCACGTTTCCTATTGCCATTTTATGTATAAATGTATGTTAACATAATTTAGCTACCAATCAAGGTCTGATTCCTTGTTTATGTCGTTTTTGAGGGGAATTTATCATTGCTGGACTCTAATCTAAAAAACATCGGTTGAGGTGAAGGCGAAATGGCTAATGTGAACTGTCAGTCGGTAATATAATGTCATAAAGGAGCACTTGGTGTGTTACAGCTGGTGCAGTATTGTGATGCATTGAGAGATGGGGTAAAAACACATTACCTCATCGGATTTAGGTAGAGCTGGAGCTCTGCATGGGTAGTTCCCGCCAATCCTGCACGTATGGCACGTCAATGCGGCTGTCCTATTCTCGCTCACGATCAAATGTTTACCCAGCCGCATCTCCAGCCACCAGTGCAGCAGGTGCCTATCTGTTTTCATCGGTATGACCTTTTGGGAGAAATGTCAGCCGTGTTTTATGGTCTACATGCAGCCAGCAATGTGTTGAGCGTTGCTCATCAAAATGATTTTCGCCTGCCAGACCAGTGTAGTGAATGTTTTTCCTCACAGTGTGGTTGAATGGTTACATGAATCACCACCACTAATTAATTATAATTGTTTTCATAATCAAAACCTAGTATACAGTGGGTAGGCACATGAGATGTGGCAGAACTTTGAGGACTCTTAACAGTACGTCATGTAATGTTGAAAGTAAGCATCTTGAAGGTGTAAGCAAGAAATTGAAGCAACACGGCTGGAAAACATGTTTGAATACTTTGGCTGTAAATTGTGGATGTTCATAACTACAAAGGCATCACAAGGGGACAAACAGAAAACTCCTGGATTTTCTTCAAATATCATTCAGACAGTACATCATTTGGAAATCGTTCAGCAGGGGAGCCTAGTGGTTAGAGTGTTGGACTAGTAACCGAAAGGTTGTAAGTTCAAATCCCCAAGCTGACAAGGTACAAATCTGTCATTCTGCCCCTGAACTCTGAATTTGTTCTTAACTGACTTTTTTTTTTTAACCAGGCAAGTCAGTTGAGAACAAATTCTTATTTTCAATGACGGCCTAGGAACAGTGGGTTAACTGCCTGTTCAGGGGCAGAATGACAGATTTGTACCTTGTCAGCTCGGGGGTTTGAACTTGCAACCTTCCGGTGACTAGTCCAACGCTCTAACCACTAGGCTACGCTGCCGCCTTGCCTAGTTAAATTAAGGTAAAAATAAAAAATCTAAAATAAAATAAAAGGCTCAGCTTGTAATCCATAAAAAATAACATTCTCAGCCTGTGCTTGGGGCTGCCAGGCATATATGGCCGGAGTATGTGAATCCACTGGCTGATGGAGTGTGCTGATGGAACACTCCATGCCACTGCTCTGAGATGCCTGCTCTTAAAGGGATACTTTGGGATTTTGGCATTCTTCTAGCACACTAGCAGATACCCATGGACTTCCAGTCATTGTGCTAATGCTAGTTAGCAATTGTGCTAACGATAGTTAGCAACTTCCTTCAAACTGCGCACAGAGACATACAAAATGGAATCCACGATGTCATCTGACTCTGGGGAAGCAGATAAAGGGCCACATTGACAAAATTGTGAAGTATCCCTTTAACAATAATGGGTTTTCAGAAAGCCCACAGAACACATTAGGGATTCATCCTCTCTCTCTCTCTGCCACCCTGTGCTGCTCAAAACCTCAAGCATCAAGACAAACTCCATTTATATTTCACTGTCATACTCCTGTGGCTGATAGACGGAAATACATTCTTAAGCCCAAACTGCCCAGAAAAACCAAGCCCAGCTCCATGTAGAAGTCGTACCCAGACAATATAGTAAACTTGTTTACATACTGTAGGGTTGTAGGGTTCTTTTAATTCCACCCATTTGCTTACATCTGGATTGTGCAGTATATGACTACATATGAACTTTTCCTATATTGCAGCACTTAACAATAACATTACATGTTTTTCTCTGCAGTGGCGGTCCAGACCAACCTGTTCCCCCCCAAGAAGGTCCAGCCAGGCATGATGAGTGCCAGCCTGGTCCAGGCCAGTGTGGCCACCATGCAGAACCCCATGGGCTGCACCGTGCCCCGGCTCTCTCCATCGCGACCTGCCAGCATGGTGGCCAGCATGGAGGCGGTGGGCGAGGATGGCTCGCCCCTTTTCACGGTCATGAAGTGGAAGACCGTGGTGGCGGTGTTTGTGGTGGTGGTTGCCTATCTGGTGGGGGGAGGCCTGATGTTCCGGGCCCTGGAGCAGCCTTTCGAGAGCAACCAGAAGGTGACCATCACCGCAGAGAAGGCGGCGTTCCTGCAGAAGCACCCCTGTGTCTCACCGGCGGAGCTGGAGGTGCTTATCAAGGTAAGGAAAGACAACAGCAGCCACTAGGTCAGTCTGAAGTCAATACTGGAGCTCTCCTGTCTCTTTCAGCTCTGTCTGAGGTCCCTAGTGGGGACTCAGGTCAACTGAAACTTGAACTCTGTATCGAACTCTGTATCGATCCAATGTTATTTAAGCCCCCCCCCCCCCGCCCCCCCCACACACACACACACACACACTTACACTATACAGTAAACACTGCCAGCCATCCTGAAATTGGATACAACCACAATAAACAGGCTTGTGTATCAACATAACTATAGAGTCTAGCTGTGTGTCAGACTGAATTGAAAGTTACCACTGACCACCACGTTGTGGGTGACTGTGTACAGCACTGTGATTGATAAACTGGGTACGAGTGAGTTATTTTGACCAGTATGCCCAGCAGTCTGAGTGCCAGCATGTGACGTCGTTCAGGCCTTGGCTGCCACTGCCAAATGCTCCTAACTGTGATGCCTAAAGACACTCGTTATTGCTAGCGCCTCACAGGGAATATGGTTGGCATAACAATGGCTCAGAGACACGACTGAGGAGAAGTGGAGAATAGATATCAGAATGGCCAAATGCCAATTCCTATATCTAGGTGGATGTGTAACAGAGGTGGTTCATGGAACCATGCTTGATTGATCTTGAAGATTTGTGTTATCTCCCCAAGCGAATGCCTAGGCTTTAGCTCAGGAGGCTAACACAGACTTAGTTTCGAACCTGTCTGTCACATATGCATGGAAATACTTCATCTGTACCATGGGATAGCTATGATAAATGCCCATACAATGAAGAATACATTATGTAACTGTCAGCACCAATATACATTTGTTTTTCTTTCATCAGGCCGATAGCTTATAGGAATGTTGGCAGGGACCCCAGTCACTGTAATTGTATGCCTTTTACATTAAGTAATTCTATAGATTTCCTTATTTAGAGTCACCTTGATCAATTTGACTTGCAAGGGTATATGCCTGCCATTTCTTCAAGTCCTGCTCCCTTTTAGTCTATATTGAGACAAACTTCTTGGACTGAGCTCAAGACAGCTTCCAGAAAACAACAGTTGCTACAATCCTAGGTTTCACCTCCTGAAGAAACAAATGGAAATAGGTTAATCTGGATAGGAGGAACATCATAAACGGAGCATTTGACTTGTACTGTAGCACTCTCACTTCTGCAAGGGCCGACAGGGTTCTCAGGGCCGAATGCTTCCAGCTCCTCATAAAACAACCAGAGTGACACTCAAGTGTTTGGATCAGCCAGATATTGACGCCTCATCCATGAAAACCCCGGATGATAATGGACGCAGGGTATGGCACCAGGCCAAGTTTCTCCTGGCCGGCTCAACAACAATACACATTGAAACACACGGGTGCCAGTGTGAATTTTAATCATGAGTGAATTGGAAACACTTCGCTAACAATAACTCAAGGATCTTGGGCTTGGGCAATGATTGGATGTGAGAAGGTTTGTAATTGTTTTTGAACTGTTTTAACTGCGAAACAAGAGGTGGTAATTTATCTTAGTTACGGTAGAACTCTGAAGTAGTAGGGAAATGGGGGCAACCAAGGGGGCAATCAAGAGGGCAATCAAGTTTGAGATCACTTCCTCTCTGGAAAAAAAAATGGTTTTGGGGAATAGAGGGATGCCAATGCAGTTGCTAATGCTCACCGCCTTCGTAGGGTCCTGCTGGGGCCCCGTAATGCTTGGAATGCAGAATGGATATTTTCCTGCAGAGAACCCGAGCCAAAATAAGCAACTCAGCACTAATTCGCTTACAAACAGTGCATTCGGAAAATATTCAGACGGCTTGACTTTTTTCACATTATATTACCTTACAGACTTATTCTAAAATTGATTAAATAGTTCCCCACCTCCTCATAATATACACACAATACCCCATTATGACAAAACCGAAAATGTTTTTTAGAATTTTTTGCAAATGTATTAAAAATAGAACATTTCAATTATTACATTTACATAAGTATTCAAACCCTTTACTCAATACATTGTTGAAGAACCTTTTACAGCGTCTACAGCCTTGAGTCTTCTTGGATTGATGAAACAAGCTTGGCACAAGCTTGGTATTTGGGGAGTTTCTTCAATTCTTCTCTGCATCAAACCAAAAATCAAATCAAATTTATTTATATGGCCCTTCGTACATCCGCTGATATCTCAAAGTGCTGTACAGAAACCCAGCCTAAAACCCCAAACAGCAAGCAATGCAGGTGTAGAAGCAGGGTGGCTAGGAAAAACTCCCTAGAAAGGCCAAAACCTAGGAAGAAACCTAGAGAGGAAACAGGCTATGTGGGGTGGCCAGTCCTCTTCTGGCTGTGCCGGGTGGAGATTATAACAGAACATGGCCAAGATGTTGAAATGTTCACAAATGACCAGCATGGTCAAATAATAATAATCACAGGCAGAACAGTTGAAACTGGAGCAGCAGCACGGCCAGGTGGACTGGGGACAGCAAGGAGTCATCATGTCAGGTAGTCCTGATGCATGGTCCTAGGGCTCAGGTCCTCCGAGAGAGAGAAAGAAAGATAGAAAGAGAGAATTAGAGAGAGCATACTTAAATTCACACAGGACACCGGATAGGACAGGAGAAGTACTCCAGATATAACAAACTGACCCTAGCCGAGTACAGCCCACAAAGATCTCCGCCACGGCACAACCCAAGGGGGGGCGCCAACCCAAACAGGAAGATTACATCAGTGACTCAACCCACTCAAGTGACGCACCCCTCCTAGGAACGGTATGAAAGAGCTCTAGTAAGCCAGTGACTCAGCCCCTGTAATATGGTTAGAGGCAGAGAATCCCAGTGGAAAGAGGGGAACCGGCAAGGCAGAGACAGCAAGGGCGGTTCGTTGCTCCAGAGCCTTTCCGTTCACCTTCACACTCCTGGGCCAGACTACACTCAATCATATAACCCACTGAAGAGATGAGTCTTCAGTAAAGACTTAAAGGTTGAGACCGAGTTTGCGTCTCTCACATGGGTAGGCAGAACATTCCATAAAAATTGAGCTCTATAGGAGAAAGCGCTGCCTCAAGCTGTTTGCTTAGACATTCTAGGGACAATTAGGAGGCCTGCGTCTTGTGACCGTAGCGTACGTGTAGGTATGTACGGCAGGACCAAAACAGAGAGATAGGTAGGAGCAAGCCCATGTAATGCTTTGTAGGTTAGCAGTAAAAGCTTGAAATCAGTCCTTGCCTTGACAGGAAGCCAGTGTAGGGAGGCTAGCACTGGATTAATATGATACATTTGTTTGGTTCTAGTCAGGATTCTAGCAGCCGTATTTAGCACTAACTGAAGTTTATTTAGTGCTTTATCCGGGTAGCCAGAAAGTAGAGCATTGCAGTAGTCTAACATAGAAGTGACAAAAGCATGGATTCATTTTTCTGCATCATTTTTGGACAGAAAGTTTCTGATTTTTGCAATGTTACGTAGATTGAAAAAAGCTGACCTGGAAACAGTCTTGATATGTTCTTCAAAAGAGAGATCAGGGTCCAGAGTAACGCCGAGGTCCTTCACAGTTTTATTTGAGACAACTGTACAACCATTAAGATTAATTGTCAGATTAAACAGAAGATCTCTTTGTTTCTTGGGACCTAGAACAAGCATCACTGTTTTGTCCAAGTTTAAAAGTAGATCGTTATGTTTCTGAATGACATCCCCAAGAGGCAAAATATATAGTGAAAACAATAGTGGTCCTAAAACGGAACCTTGAGGAACACCGAAATTTACAGTTGATTTGTCAGAGGACAAACCATTCACAGAGACAAACTGATATCCTTCCAACAGATAAGATCTAAACCAGGCCAGAACTTGTCCGTTTAGACCAATTTGGGTTTCCAATCTCTTCAAAAGAATGTGGTGATCAATGGTATCAAAAGCAGCACTAAGGTCTAGGAGCACGAGGACAGATGCAGAGCCTCGGTCTGATGCCATTAAAAGGTAATTTACCACCTTCACAAGTGCAGTCTCAGTGCTATGATAGCCCTATTTTAGCCCTATTTTGAGAGGTGAGGTATCATGATCTCTTTCAATAAAGACAGGAAAGGAGGAGGTCTTTATCCTAGTGAGATTGCTATGGCGAACACCGCCATGTTTAGTTTTGCCCAACCTAGGTCGAGGCACAGACATGGTCTCAATGGGCTGACTGAGCTGACTACACTGACTGTGCTAGTGGCAGACTCTACTATGCTGGCAGGCTGGCTAACAGCCTGCTGCCTGGCCTGCACCCTATTTCATTGTGGAGCTAGAGGAGTTAGTGCCCTGTCTCTCCAGATCCTCTCAAGCTCTGTCAGGTTGGATAGGGAACGTCACTGCATAGCAGGTCTCTCCAGAGATGTTCGATTGGGTTCAAGTACAGGCTCAAGAACATTCGGAGACTTGTCCCAAAGCCACTTCTGCATTCTCTTGGCGATGTGCTTAGGGTCGT
This sequence comes from Oncorhynchus keta, assembly GCF_023373465.1. Taxonomy (NCBI): domain Eukaryota; kingdom Metazoa; phylum Chordata; class Actinopteri; order Salmoniformes; family Salmonidae; genus Oncorhynchus; species Oncorhynchus keta. The sequence continues at coordinate 53,867,687 of NC_068439.1, read as the reverse complement.
TTTCCTGTTGGAAGGTGAACCTTCGCCTCAGTCTGAGGACCTGAGCGCTCTGGAGCAGGTTTTCCTAATGGATCTCTCTGTACTTTGCTCCGATCATCTTTCCCTCGATCTAGACAAGTCTCCAAAATCCCCACAGCATGATGCTGCCACCACCATGCTTCATCGTAGGGATGGTGCCAGGTTTTGTCCACATGTGATGCTGGGCATTCAGGCCAAAGAGTTCAATCTTGGTTTCATCAGACCAGAGAATCTTGTTTCTCATGGTCTGAGAGTCCTTTATGTGCCTCTTGGAAAACTCCAAGCGGGTTGTCATGTGCCTTTTACTGAGGAATGGCTTCCATCTGGATAATCCTTCAGGAAGATTCTCCCATCTCCACAGAGAAACTCTGGAGCTCTGTCAGAGTGACCATTGGGTTCTTGGTCATCTCCCTGACCAAAGCCCTTCTACCCCGATTTCTCAGTTTGGACGCGGCGGCCAGCTCTAGGAAGAAACTCTGGGGTTCCAAACTTCTTCCATTTAAGAATGATGGAGGCCACTGTGTTCTTGGGGATGTTCAATGCTGCAGACATTTTTGCTACCCTTCCCCAGATCTGTGCATCGACACAATCCTGTCTCTGAGCTTTACGGACAATTCCTTTCAACCTCATGGCTTGGTTTTTGCTCTGGCATGCACTGTCAACTGTGGGACCTTATATAGACAGGTGTGTGCCTTTCCAAATCATGTCCAATCAATTGCATTTACCACAGGTGGACTCCAAACAAGTTGTAGAAACATCTCAAGGATGATAAATGGTAACAGGATGCACCTGAGCTCAATTTCGAGTCTCATAGCAAAAGGTCTGAATTGTTATGTAAATAATGTATTTCTGTTTTTTATTTAATTTTTTACAAACATTTCTAAAAACCTGTTTTTGCTTTGTCATTATGAGTTATTGTGTGTAGATTGGTGAGGACATGTTTTTATTTAATCAATTTTAGAATAAGGCTGTAACGTAACAAAATGTGGAAAAAGTGAAGTGGTCTGAATACCTTCCGAATATTATCTAAGAATAACAAAGCACCATGAGGCCTCGTATTTAAGGTGAAAGGTGAATATTCTGTGGCAGAGCAGAGAGAAGGGAAGATGATAATCATTATGAGGTATTGTGTATAGACTGATGAGGACATGTTTTAAATTGAATACATTTTAGAATATGGCTGTAACGTAACACAATGTGGAAAAAGTGAAGGGGTCTTGAATACCTTCCGAATGTAATTTTTAAAATTTTAATTTCACCTTTATTTAACCAGGTAAGCTAGTTGAGAACAAGTTCTCATTTGCAACTGCGACCTGGCCAAGATTTAATGCTTTAGTGCATAGGGAGCATCTGCATTCAGAGTATCTGCAATCCCAAATGCATTTCCACCTAAAAAAACGACACTGACATTAGCTGAAATAGGAGTGTCAGACATAGATGTACTTTGTTTCATGAGTGGATCTATTGTGACTTGTATACTGCAGCATGCAAGTTATTTTGTAATCTAACAGTTAACCTGGGATTTCTCATTGAACCATCATCTTCTGAGTGTTTTACGTTTGATAAGGATCTCCAGGCGTGTTTGTCGTTGGTTAAAGCAACAGTATCCCTTCTGATATATGCACAGGAAGGCTAAATTTAGCCGTAAGTCTTAAAAGCATCTGCCGGGGAGTCAATTATTCATTAAGGGACTATAGTTCTGAAGGACCCACTATGGATGGAGGTATTGGCTTGGGGAATGTCGACTGCTCTTCCGGGTCTCTGGTCTGGTGTGATTAATGCTGCTTGGGATTCGACCGAGCACTCATTACAGTACCTTGTCCATCAGACCTTCAAAGTCCAGTAATGTTCCACATCGTGTTATAGGCATAGCTTGATGTACTACAGCACCCACAACAATCTAGCAACAAGGTCTTTCCATCACACTGATTCTGGAGGATCAATATACCTTTTTTTGAATATTTTCTGAAGCCATTGAGTTACTTTGGTCTTTTTCTCTGACTCATTGTTTGGGTACTGGATATTTCCAGATGATATTGTTCTCAGCGACTGAGTCAGCATTGTCAAACATAAGGTAGGTTGCAGCCTGTAGTGTAGACTGTAGAAGGCTGGGGGACTCTCAGAGGGAGGGATTGGTGTGTTATGGTGTGTCACTCCATCCCACTGAGGTCCTACCATGGTGCTTTTACTAATTACCCAACACCAGGGCCATGATTCAGAGGTGTGGAGTGTGTCTGTGCGAGTGTGCATTGACTCAACCACTCACTTCCTCTTCCCCCGCTACCCCCCTCTCCTTCTCCAGCATGTTTCGCTTGAGGATATGTTTATTCTTGGGTTTTCATGCGACTGCTGACACATTCCGTGTGCTGACACAGTGATGAAAGTTGCAAAAGGCCTTTAACATTGGGGGGAGGGGCAAACCCAGTGGGCAAAATATGTCCCACGACCTTTAATTGTCTGATAAGATGTGACCCAATTATAACTGCTCTTTGTTAAAACGGGGTAAATATTTATTTTCATGACAAGATCAATACTTTATGGGAAAGTCAGATGATCAGATTACAACCAGATAAATAACGTTTTTCCCCCCTGGTTGTTAAACATATATTAACAAATGTCCTTATCTAACCAATATACAACCTGACCATAACCGTTATGGCATAACTTCATAAAATAAATAATAATTATGTAATTGCAACCTGTTTTGTCCATACTCCCTTTTGACTATTACCACTTTAAATATGAATTTGGCACCTGCATTCATTTGCGTACTTAATAATGAAACCTCAACTTTCCTATGTCCTCGGATTAGGGCTCGATTAAATCCGTGGAAGATCTGCATTGTAGCGCAGTTGAACATATGCAGCGTCTCTGCGAAAATGCAGAGATCCTGCCCAATGTCAGCTAACATATACCGTATGCACATATTCTAATCATACAGTATATCTAAGAATAAGAAAAATCACTATGAGGCCTTCTATTTAACGTGAAAGGTGATTATTCTGCGGCAGAGCAGAGAAAAGGGCAGATGATAAGCAGTTCTGGGACATGTGCCAGGCTGCTGCTTTAGTGTCTTAGCCCTGAGGTACAGCCTATTGGACAGGTAGGGCAGGGCTTCAGCCAGACTACTGGGCGGAGATATATACCTATCTCCTCAGCATTCTCTGTCAGTTCTGTGCCGGCGACAGTGATAGCCTCCCTCCTGTGAAACCTCTAGGATCGTTTTTCCTCCAGCTGTTTATGGGGTTAGGGAGTGACTTTGAGTATCCATCCACTAAAGAATCAAGTCATGTCTAGTCTCTTGCTGCATTGCACAAGTGTCAATAACATAATGTGACAGTATAACTGTTTGCCAAGTTAGCTTGGCAGGCTTGCATACGTTGCTGCATGGGGTGTCAATAGGTCCTGACAGTAAGCCTGTATTGGTTAACTGAGAAAGCCTTCCACAAAAGCTACTTTTTAAATTCATATTTCAGAGTGGAAATACGGTGTTGGCTGCATCTGAGGAGATTACATGAATCGTTCTTTCGTTTAGGGTGTCCTGAAGCAAACCACAATCAGATAGAAATGCTAAACAACTTTTATTTTTCTTGAATGCTGCTGCGCTGCCCCAGTTCCAAATCTTCACCAGTCCTCTGATCCAGGGATTCCCCAACGTGGTCATGTGGGCCCCCCCTGGTTACCCATGGATGCAAGGACTGACCATCCATGATATCAAAACTATAGTTTTAACATGTTTGGAGGCTATACAGTGTGTGTTTACATTTACATTATTTACAAACATTGGAGTAAAACAACATTTTAATTTGGGTTCTGATGGGGTATGACAGATGAACTGAGATCATTAGGAATTTATACGTTATATTCTTCAAGAGTCAATGGGTATATATCATTAATTTCTAAGTCAAAAAAATGGATGAGGCAACTAAAGATTCTAGCTTTAAACATTGTTTTACCAAATAAGTTGACTGAGAACACATTCTCATTTACGGCAACAATCCATTGTAGGGGAGAGGAGAGAGACTGAATAAATAGTGAAGTCTTATCACAGAAAAAAACAAGCTATTTTGTACTTCAAAGTTTAGCGTGTGCAAAGATCTGAGTCAGAGTTCTTGCATTATATAAGGATCATTCAAACAAAGTGTTGGACAGATGTAAATTAGACAGGGTTGGGTAGGTTACTTTCTAAATGTAATCCATTACATTTACTAGTTACCTGTCCAAACTTTTAATCAGTAACTTTTGGATTGCCCGAACTCAGTAATATAATCGGATTACATTCTGTTACTTTTTGATTACTTTCCCCTTAAGAGGCATTAGAAGAAGACAAAAATGTATGTTACCAATTGAACGACATCTGTTGCAGGATAAATCAGTGTTAAAGTTTACATAGCTGGTCATATTTAGATGTTCAATTTTACTTTATTGGTTGGTTATGTAGGTTACTTTTAACCCATTGCTTTCTACAACATATAATAATATGATTAAATTATATCTTCACATTAAAAACTAAAGTCTATCAGAATTCCAGTCATTCCAGTAAATATTATACCACTTGATCTTCAGGAATAGGACTTGGAAATATGGAAGTATAGATTAGCCAAATTGTTTTACCTGAGCGTAAACCCCAGAACTAAGGACTTAGTAGCCAGCCTTACTCTGTTGTTTATGATATTGTTGTCATGGAGGGCTTATTGGGCTCATTGATTTGAGTTGAAAAATAAATATTGCGCTCATGGAATGGCATGCTTTGAGCGCCACTGACAAGTGTCTATTTACATGTGAAAAATGAATGCCATGTGCTGCATTTGCTATAGGCCTATTGTTTACCTTTTTGTTGGTGACACTTTGATTTCTTTATAATATGCAGCTGTTTAAAGTGCAAATGCACTGATAAAAAATAACAAAATAGGCACCCCACCTCTGTTTTGGTAAAAAGCTGAGAGATGGGCCTGGATATATGTAACTACTCTCAGATTAATAAACAGAGCAATGGATGCGAGGACTGACCATCCATGCTATCAAAATTATTGTTTTAACCATTGTCATGACTTTCCCTCCTGGGTGAGGATTAGAGAGAGCCCCCATCTCTCTCTCCCACCAGTGAAAAAGGGGTGTGGGGAGGTGGGGGAAGTTTGGCAGTTTTATGACAGTTGTAAATACTTTGCAGGAACTCTCTCTCCCACTCTGCAGAAATTGAAGTAAAAAATCCCTGTGTTACAACAGAGAGAGACTTTGCAGTATTGCAAAATAAAAAGGTTGGACATTGAGACATTATTCCCAACACAAAGAATGTGGGAATTGGTTGGTAGGGACTTAAAGAACAATTATGTCAGATCAGTTGTTGTTTTGTGATATCATTAACTTCTCTAGGGTAGGGGGCAGCATTTGGAATTTTGGATGAAAAGCGTGCCCACATTAAACTGCCTTCTACTCAGGCCCAGAAGATAGGATATGCATATAATTGGTAGATTTGGATAGAAAATAGTTGTTAAAATAGTATCTGTGAGTATAACAGAACTGATTTGGCAGGCGAAAAATCTATCCAGGAAGTAGGATGTTTTTGTTGTTGTAGTTTTCTATTCATAGCCATTACAGTATTCATTGACTTAGGGCTCAAATTGCAGTTCTTATGCCTTCCACTAGATGTCAACAGTCTTTAGAAATTGTTTCAGGCTTGTATTCTGAAAAATTAGGGAGTAAGAGCGGTCTGAATGAGTGGACCCTGCCGTGTCACAGAGCTTTTTCATGCGCGCGACCGAGAGAGTGCCTTTCTTGTTTACATTTTATATTGACTACGTTTTTGCCCGGTTGAAATATTATTGATTATTTAGGCTAAAAACAACATGAGGATTGAATATAAACGTTTGACATGTTTCTATGAAATTTCCGGATACAATTTGGATTTTTTTGTCTGCCTGTTGTGACTGCGTTTGAGCCTGTGGATTACTCAAGAAAAAGCGCAAACAAAACGGAGGTTTTCGGATATAAAGAAATACTTGATCGAACAAAAGGAACATTTATTGAATAAATGAATGTCTTCTGAGTGCAACCATATGAAGATCATCAAAGGTAAATGATTAATTTTATCTCTATTTCTGACTTGTGTAACTCTTCTACTTGGCTGGTTACTGTTTGAAATGATTTTTCTGCTGGGCTATGTTCTCAAATAATTTTTTAAATCTGACACCGTGGTTGGATTCACAAGAAGTTAATCTTTAAACCTATGTAAAATAGTTGTATCTTTTCAGAATTTTTATAATGAGTATTTCTGTATTTGAATTTGGCGCTCTGCAATCTCACTGGATGTTGGCCAGGTGGGACACTAGCGTCCCACATACCCTAGAGAGGTTAGGGACAGTATAACCAAGTAACAGTAACTCTACAAATGTATACATCCCAGTTATCAGATTTACATCTAGATGTTGTGGAACTTATATTATTAAAAATGAAACTATTTGTGAGAAGATGAAATGTGATTTTAGCCTTCTAAATAAGAATTGTCTTTCATGTAAAATTGTACCCAGTCAGTAACCATGCCCACATGAGCACAGACATTATGACAAGAGGAGGGAATGCCCTTTTCCCCCAAGTGTTTATAAAAGGACTCCTAATGAAATTTACATTAGACCAGACAGCGTGACCAGACCCGCAAAACACCATTCTCAATGTCAACAGTGAAGTGGCAACTCTGGGATGCAGGCCTTCTAGGCAGAGTTGCAATGAAAAAGCCATGTCTCAGACTGGCCATCAAAAATAAACAATTAAGATGGACAAAAGAACACAGACACTGGACAGAGGAACTCAGACTCAGCTCTTCACTGTTGACGTTGAGACTGGTGTTTTGCGGGTACTATTTAATGAAGCTCCCAGTTGAGGACTTGTGAGGCATCTGTTTCTCAAACTAGACACTCTAATGTACTTGTCCTCTTGCTCAGTTGTGCACCGGGGCCTCCCACTCCTCTTTCTATTCTGGTTTGAGCCAGTTTGCGCTGTTCTGTGAAGGGAGTAGTACACAGTGTTGGTCGAGATCTTCAGTTTCTTGGCAATTTCTCACATGGAATAGCCTTCATTTCTCAGAACAAGAATAGACTGACATGTTTGACAGACTGACAGCCATCCACAACAACCACAATCCGTAAATCGCAAATAGCTAAATGAGAGAGTAGCAGTGTGATTCACATCAATACACTATGTCGATATCAATAGTAAGTGATATCCGTATCGTTGTAGACTATATCACTGCTGTCATCCTTACCTCCAAGTGTTTATTCAAGTTGCATAATCTTTGGATGCAGACACCAGTCCCATCATTGGAAGACATACCTTGGACTGTAGCCTACAAAAGCCTATTCCCGTGCTTTGCCCGGGATCGATCAAACACATTTGGTGTGTCATCATAGTGGTCTCTGACTTGTGGTCAGAGTCGCTCATGTGGAACAAACTTAAACTTGCACTTTTTTTCAATGCTGATTTGAATGTGTCAAGTACTCATCTAGTTTTTCAAAAGTAAAATCTGTAATCTGATTGAAATATTTTAGCTGGTAACCTAACGGATTACAGTTACTGTTTTTTTTGTAATCCCTTACATTTAACGGATTACATGTCACACGTTACTCTCCAATGCTGAAACTAGATCAATGCAGTAACGGCTCATCTTAGCTATCAGATATCAGACTGTCAGTTTGGAAAGTGGAGTTGATTGCATGTGTTACCAGCCAGATTTCAAACCCGGGTCTCCTGTGCATCCCAATCTTGTGTTTCCCCGCAAAGCTAAAGCCAGGGAATTTGCTCTGAGAGAGAGAGAGCAAGTCTTCAGGTCTCGGGCAAGGTTAGTTAACACTCAAGCATGGTTTGCCAAACCAACTTCGTTGTCCTCGACCACTGGACTGTCATGGCCTCTCCTCCTCTGCCCTTGTTAATTTGTCCTTCAACTGCTTCCACACACCTGTCCCACCATCCCTCACACCCTGAGCTTCATCCTGTTGCTCGCCACTCCGAAGCTCCATCTGGCGTGCCGGCTTCCTGCCGGGTAGACTGGCCGACTGGCGCAGAGTGTGAGGGCTGCTCAGGGCATGGTGGGCATCATGTGCCCCCCCACATGGTATCTCTCTCTCATTGTGGCACTGTCATGATGATTCACCATGCAGAAGCGTCAGCAGCGGTAAGCTATACAGCAGTCATATGTTACGCAACCGGCTGCTTTAGGAAATCACATTGGAAAGTTTGATGGATCCTTATCCCCCTGAGAATTCATCGATTCAAAATGCAACTATAGGATCACTAATAGACAGACTCTCAAGAGGCTCTATACCACCAAAAATTGCTGCAATTCTGAACGTAATGCTATCATCTTTACCCATTTGATGTAGTCTATTTTTTATGGTCTGATGAATGTCTTTGTATGTGTGCCCAGCACTCTGTAGATGCAGTGAATGCTGGGGTCAGCCCGATAGGAGACACATCCTATAACTCCAGTCACTGGGACCTGGGCAGTGCCTTTTTCTTCGCTGGAACCGTCATCACAACCATAGGTAATGGTTTTAGTGTTGGACTAGTACTACACACACCTGTTACAGTACTACATTGGTCAGTATTATCAAAACTTAATTGAGGCCTATGTGATCTGTCACATCTGTGGTTACTCTCACTGTTGCTTGTTATTCATTACCATCCATTCAACCCTTTATTTACAATGGTCTTTTCAGGAATAGGCAATAGATCGTTCTCGCTGAAACAATGATAATAGTCCTGGCAATTCACCTTATTTACACTGTGGCCATTGTTCATTGACCAAAGTTTTTTTGCAGGGTAGAAAGTGAAGTGCTCCGTTGAAACCAATTGAAAAACAATTTCTTAAGTGTGACCTGTAGACTAAAACCACTGCACACAGTAAAACAATATTATTTGATTTGGGATACTCAGAAAAACATTACTAGAGTATTGTCTTTGTCATCTGCCCTGATTTGAAAAGACGGGACAGTTTATTAACTACCCACGTTAGCTGGTGGAACGTTCAGCTGTGAATCAGGTCTATACCTGCAAACTGCATTTGAAGGTTTCTTATATGAGATACATTTGGGATTGGTATGTGAGTGTGAGTCATCTGTCAGATGAAATGAAGTGAGCTGCTCCACTCCTAGGAATAAGGGGGTGCTGAGAATGTTTTGTTGATGCTCTACAGACGGCTATATCGGTCTGCTAATACAGGACTAGTAAAGGCCCATTGCACTACTTTTTTTCAGGGGGTGCTGCAGCAACCTCATCACCTCTACTTTCCACAGCTATGGTAGTTATTGTACCAGGCAGTGTAGGTGTAGTTCAAGCCAAGTGCAAGGGCTGATGAAACATTCTGCCATTTCACCTGAGGTAATGCTGTTTACATTGACTAGAGACAATCAAGACTTTAGGAGCCGGTTTCCCAGACCCAAACTAAAAAAGCATGCTAAATGGACAATGTCTATTAAAAGTGCATTTTAGTCCAGAAATGTGTTTCATTAATCTGTGTCCGGGAAACTGGCCTTATCGTTTCTGTGTTAACTGTGTTGAAATCACATGATCAATCATAGCATTGTCTTCAACAGAACCTTCTAAACCACTAGCACTATTGACTACTGAATGTCTTCAATTTGATGGATGGTGGAAGGAGGCATTTTACTTCCAATTCATTGGCATATTTGTGATTATATTAGAACCCGACTAGCACCTCTGTGATTCCAAATGGAAAGGGACAGAAGCTTAGCTAGCAGACAGTATGTTAGCCATTTGTAGATCGCAGCATGTGTATACGTCTATGGTGGAAAGGAGATGGAATTGCTATTGCATAAACCCACTGTGGTTGTGTCTGCCTTTGATAAGAAAGAGATTCAAGTCTCATCACATCCAGAAAACATGCCCTTCTCTTTCTCTGTTTCTTTCACAGGATATGGTAACATTGCTCCCAGCACTGAGGGCGGGAAGATTTTCTGTATCCTATATGCAATATTTGGCATCCCTCTGTTTGGGTTCCTGCTAGCCGGTGTGGGGGACCAGCTAGGGACCATATTTGTGAAAAGCATCGCCAAGGTGGAGAAAATGTTCAGGGTAAGTTCACAGCATTACAGTAATCCACAACAACATGACAAATAGAAACAATAATGATGTTTTAATGTATTATGAAAACAGTTACTAATGACTGTTTCTATCATCACAATGACTTTAAATGTGAGATATTGATAGGCTAGAGAGTAGAGAGATCTGGGTTTTTACCCAGTTGACAGCAGTGGTGTAGCCAGAAATGAGTTGGTGGGTGGGCCTGCAACAGCTAACTTCCTTACACATGTTGCCATGGGGCGAAGAGAAACATGTGCAGTTTTATAGCTGATCTTATGCTATTCAACACAGCTCATTAAAGTAAAAAATATATAGATGTGTTGACTGTGATAATGACACTTGATCATGAGCTGTTTTGTTGCGCTAAATGAACAAATTAAGTGGACAGTGGAATGGTGTGTGTAGCCATAGAAGCACAGTGACATGCCTCAATGTAGTCATATTTGTGGCTTTTTGGGGTGTGGCTTTCAGTTTTTTCTTCTTGGCAACACATTCTGTCAGAGTGAATGGCATTCCAATGCGTCTGTTCTGTTATATTTAATCAAATCTGACTAATCCAGTGCACTGCTTGCTATGAATTATATCTGATGGTGTTTGCATGTTTAGGTAAAAATACATAATGTCACGTTTGGAACACTGACACCATGTAAAGGGCATAAAAAATAAATAATAATATCAACTTTTTTCCCTTCTCAATCTGAGTGGGTGGGCCTATGCCCCCAGGTTGAAAGTGAAAGTGTTCAGTACTGAGTGAGGTGTTATCATCTACTAATGATGTGTGGGCTCTACATTATGGGTTGTTAATGAGCAGGGGGTGATGGCTGTTGTGCTTTATTCTGATTGGCCCAACAGTCACCCTCCGCTCTGTTCTGGCCTGTGGTGTGCTACAGTGTGTTTACATTTCTCAGAACAGGAACACCTAGTGTGAGAGCTGCACTGAGTGAGCTGTGCCTCTGTGACAGCCCATAGTCACAATCACTATTACGCCTCGTTTGAGCTAATCATGCATCTTATGCGTCTTTAGCTTATCACCAGGCAGTGTCAGAGTGTGGAAATACTGTAGATGCCACCTTGTCAGAGTCATGAATCTCATCATGCGAATGCAGTAGTGACTCCACTACAGAACGACAACACATGGTGCACTCTGGTAGAATGGCCTTGGCCTTATGGCCTGTGTGTGTGCCTGTACTTCTGTGTGCGTGTGTGTGTGTGTGTGTGTGTGTGTGTGTGTGTGTGTGTGTGTGTGTGTGTGTGTGTGTGTGTGTGTGTGTGTGTGTGTGTGTGTGTGTGTGTGTGTGTGTGTGTGTGTGTGTGTGTGTGTGTGTGTGTGTGTGTGTGTGTGTGTGTGTGTGTATGTGTGTGGGTGTGTGTTCGCTGTGTTTGTTTGTGTGTGTGCATATGTGAGTCTTCTTCTCCTCTCCCAGCATAAACAGAACCAGATCAGCCAGACCAAGATCCGAGTGGCCTCCACGTTGCTCTTCATCTTGGCGGGTTGTATCCTCTTTGTCACCATTCCAGCGGTCATCTTCAAACACATAGAAGGCTGGACTGGACTGGAGGCCATCTACTTTGTTGTTATCACTCTGACAACTATCGGAATAGGAGACTATGTGGCAGGTGAGAGCTAGATTAATTATTAGTTCATGTTTCTGTTGCGAGTAATACCATAATGAGATGATTATCTGAAAGAGATTCTTACTTGAATAACAGCCATTTTGAGTCCGTTTTCTACACTAAGACATCATAAAGGCTCATACAGTACATGCTAATAGCAACTAATAACAACTGGCTATTGTTATTTTACTGCGGCTGTTCATTTATTTGTTACTTTTATTTTCACATCTATTTTTCACCTAACATTTATTCTTCTTAACTGCATTGTTGGATAAGGGCTTGAAAGTAAGTATTTCACTGTAAGGTCTACTACACCTGTTGTATTTGTCGCATGTGACAAATCAAATTTGATTTGATTTAATACATCCTTTTAATTAAACAGTTACCAAAACTGTCGTTATAACAACTGTTGCGGCCATTCATTTTGGCAATGACGTCCTGCACCCAAAAAATCTGAGAGGGCATAACATACGTGAATAATTATTCTTAATTCTACGTAATATATATATATATTTTTTCTGCATATCTAAGCATACCTCTTGAACTGTCGGCATTCTCTTGGTGGGTCATTTGATAAATAAACTAAATATGCTTCTCTGGATCTCTGCTAAAATCCGTGTAAAAGAATGTGTCTTATTCAGTACATTTAGCTATTGCTTGCTTTTCTAAAGTCTATCAACCTTGCCAGCAGGCGTGCCAGCTAAGCTACAGTAGTTGGAAAAGCTAGCTACTCTAACTTGATTGATAGCTTGAAATGGCTTCTTGGTAGCCTGGAAACCTATCTAGGCTAGCTAAAGCCAACTTTTTTATAATTGCTAGGTGGCTAATAGTATTGCAGAGAGAAATCAGCTAAATATTTAAATATATATATATATATTAATATACTGTATTAACATTTTTTAAACAGGACAAATCTGAGGGTGCAATTGCCCCTGTGCCCCCTATTGGCATGACATTTCTGGTTGGAGAACCTACTTTTCAGACATTTTCCTAACACAACTTTGCAACTTGTGCTGTGCCATTATTACAAACGCTCAAGATTCCTCCTTAATGCTGGGGAGGGTGCTGATATTTGAGACATGCAGTTGTTTCTTGTCTTAGACGTCAACGTTTAAATAAAAAGGTAGTTGTATCAGGAGGCTCTCATAGCTTGATCTCACTGACCAAGCTGCTGCAACACCGCACAGATGATTTATTTCCCAATCACTATTTAACATACAAGCGCTTGTCTGAGAAAATGGGCTTTGTTCGTTTCTGTTCTCTGGATTTTAGTCCATCATCTTAAGATATTCAGGTAGAAAATGGACCAATAGAATCAGTGTTTATCAGGGTCATGTTTAATAGTCACCTAAATGAAGAAAATGGACTGATACAGGGAGGGATTACCTGCACTTATCCAATAAGAAACCCACATTTTTGTTTACCATTTAAAAATGCTTTTCTATGGTTAACTCATCTAAACACGACCCATGTCTCTCATCATGCTGACTGTTTCATTGTTTGTTTACATCCTATAGGAGGAGACCGGAGGGTCGTGTATCGTAATTGGTATAGACCACTGGTGTGGTTCTGGATTCTGGTGGGGTTGGCCTATTTTGCTGCTGTACTGAGCATGATTGGTGACTGGCTGAGGGTCCTGTCCAAGAAGACAAAAGAGGAGGTAAGATCATTTACTTGTATGTGACATTATATGACCATACTACTATGTAATGGTATAGTTGAACACTATATGGGCTTAGTATTTTGTCAAATGTCCCAATAGAAGAACATTAATTCTTCAGGATTGGTGGGTCCCCTGCGGGACGGTTGAGCTAACATAGGCTTATGTGATTAGCAGGAGGTTGTAAGTAACAAGAACATTTCCCAGAACATAGACATATTTGATATTGGCAGAAAGCTTAAATTATTGTTAATCTAACTGCAGTGCCGAAAATACAGTAGCTATTACAGTGAAATAATACCATGCTGTTGTTTGAGAAGAGTGCACAGTTTTGAACATGAATAGTTATTAATCAACAAATTAGGCACATTTGTGCCGTCTTGACACAAAACTTTGAACAGAAATACAATGGTTCATTGGCTCAGTGTAAAGCTGTGCATTTACACTGCTGCTCTCTAGTGGCCAAAATCTAAATTGCACCTGGGCTGGAATAATACATTAAAGATTTTAATTTTTTTTTTCTTTGTATTATCTTTTACCAGATCTAATGTGTTATAGTCTCCTACATTTCTTTCACATTTCCACAAACTTCAAAGTGTTTGCTTTCAAATGGTACCAAGAAAATGCATATCCTTTCTTCAGGGCCTGAGCTACAGGCAGTTAGAGTTGGGTATGTCATTTTAGGCGAAAATTGAAAAAAAGGGTCCAATCCTTAAGAGTTTTAAAGGGTTAAAATAGACATTCAAATGGTTAAAACATGGAAATAGTTGTTGTTTGCTTTCTTACCTTGAAAGGAGAGACTGCAATCTATGCTTTCGTTTTGTTTACCTAGCTACTGCCACTAATTCTGTCATTTGGATTAACTATCCAATTGCGTTATAGTATTTTATGGTGTGGAATTACCTTGGATTTATTTCCCTGTGCTCTAGGTTGGAGAGATCAAGGCCCACGCGGCCGAGTGGAAGGCCAACGTGCGCGCCGAGTTCCGGGAGACGCGGCGACGCCTGAGTGTGGAGGTCAGCGACAAGCTCCAGCGGACCGCCACCATCCGCAGCATGGAGCGCCGCCAGCTGGGCCTGGACCAGTGGGCCGTCTCCACGGACATGCTCTCCCCGGAACGCCGTGCCGCCTTCAACAGTCTGGACACCAACCCCTACAAGACCTCATCTCAGGAGAGCATCGACATGAAACTCAACAACCTGCGTCTAAGGGGGGCAGAGTGTGATCCGCGCCGGTCCGAAAGTGTGGCCTCCTCAGACGACAACATCTTTAATCGCCTGGGTTCCGTCACCAAGCTGGCCAAGAGAAACAAGAACCGCGACCTGAAGAAGAATATCCCAGATGAGCTACAATGCAGGCCCTTTAGTACTCCGCCTATGGAGATGGGGAAGAGAAAGGAGGAAGAGGAGGAGGAGGAGGAGGAGGAAGATGAGGGGTTAGACAAAAAGTTCAACACCAGCATGTCCGATCTGCCGCTGTTCGTTGAAGTGTGCAAGCCCCAGAATGGTTTCACAGTACCATTCATACCACTACAGACCAAAGAAAAAAAGACTGAGGGGGAAACACTTCAACTTGATGAAAAGGAGCTGCGTATCCAGATGGATCCTTAAAAATGTCAGTTGTTCCTCTGAGGTAAAGGATGTTTTAAACGTCACCACCATATGTGCCTTACATTTCTGTCACGCCTTTGTGTGCTTGATATTGGGGGAACTGTTGTGTCCCTGTGTGCTATGTAATGTTATTCAATATTCACTGTGCCCTAATAACCTGAAGGAAAGACATTAACCTCATACGTTTCTACAATCACCTGGTAAAATATTTTTTAGATTTGAGGTTCTTGTGGTACAGAACAACCAAAAAGATGGTTTATTTGGAATGAAAGACAAGATGGCTGCTATTCAGAAGAGTCGATAATAAAGCAAGTAAGATGCTTTGATGAGTCTGACTTTTATGTACGTAGTGGACTTCGATGAGACGGTGCTGGTCCTAAATACACATCCAAGGTCATTTTAGGACAAGAGAACTGAGCTGCTGAGAATAGAGCAACTATTGAATAAGAGCAACAACTGGAGACTCACCTGGATTTGGTTATTGTGAAATGTACGACTTGATTCTCATTCCGTCACGACACATAAACTCTGAAAATTTATGGAAAAAGTTATAAAAAACAACCACAATGTTGTCTGTGCATGGTCATTGAGCTGAACTGTCTAGAAGGTGTGTGATTACGCTATTAAGTTATTGAACTTTCATTAACACAATCTCAGGGCTTGTGGTCCTAATGTTGTCGTGGAAATGTTTCTAAAGTATACTGCATTCACACTTTGTAGCATTAGAGGCGCTTTGGTTGCACTTAGAATTGCTTTTCTGAAGATGACAGCTTATGACAATGGAACGGAAGGTAAGCCATAATGCAGGAAGGAAACATGGCCCCTAATGGCTTAGACAGGATACTGTCAAATTTGGGAGACAGAGTTTTTTTTGGCGCAAACTTGTATGATACATCGATACAATGATTTGCTTGAATACAGTGTGTTACTGTTAGCTGACATCTTTGTTATACTTGATTTAAGTGTACCATGTAACGTCTGTGAAGTACATGTATATGTTCATGTTACAGAGGAGAGGTGATGACACTGAGAACGTGCATGAGTCAAACGTGCACTCTGCGTCTTGACTGTGGTCTACTAATAGTATTACAAACATGTCATTACAAACCCTTTAAGGTGCATGGGTTAAATAACAATACCTCTACGCATCTCTCAATCTCTCTCACACACTCTCTCTCTCACACACACACACACACGCACGCACGCACGCACGCACGCACGCACGCACGCACGCACGCACGCACACACACACACACACACACACACACACACACACACACACACACACACACACACACACACACACACACACACACACACACACCAAAAATGTTATGTATGTACACAGTCTTCCCATTATTTGTGTTTGCATTGATATGGGCGCAGCATTAGCCTAGTGTGAATGCAGCTATGAACTTTCAATCTGTGTTTGTTATAAAGAAACGCTACAAAGAAATGCAACATTTAAAGCTTAAATAAGATATAGAACTAAAAAGCATGGTATTTTCCAAATATATTATCATGCTATCTGGTATTAGTTGTATACCACCACATGCTTCACAAGACGATGCTTAGCATAGCGTTTTGTAACTGACCATGTTGAGGTAGAATGGGCAACACCTGCTCAGTATTTGGACGTTGTTCATAGTATTACTTGTGCCACCATTACATTCAATGTAGTGAGTGCCTTTTGGAAATAAATATCACTGCTACTGGAAGTTTCTTGTTTCCCCTCTGAGTGCAGAGTTATTTTGTTGCCAACATCTCAATTTCTCAGTCTCTACCTTTAGAGGTTTTCATCAAGCCGGCAGTGTATCGCTTTCGCTCTCATCGACAATGACCTTGTTGTCGCTGAAACAAACCATACACTTTTGCAGTCATTTTTATCTGTGTCCGTCTCAAGAGACTGTTTCACCTCCAGGGCTGTTTCCTGCTCTAAAATCCTGTATAGACGCTAAAATATAAAATCCACACACTTTTATACTGATCAACACCTTCCGTCCCAGTGAGAAGGTGCAATTGTTCCTCTTAAACTGGAGGATAGAGTCTTGTGGAATAGCATCTTTGAAGGTAAAAATAGCACTAGCGAAAATAAAACTTCAGGCTACATTATTCTTGATTGATAGATTGCATTTTGCCAGTCAAAAATACATATGCACACAGCACATACATTTTGTAAACATGACAGGGATAACAGAAAGTCTGACTTATTTCCATTGGGGGCTCTAAAAATAAAATGTAATTAAAAGAACAATCTCAAAGATGATTTAAAAGAGGTAAAACAAGAATTAAGTAAATTGATAGTTTATGGCCAGCATGGACAAAGATCTTCCACGGAGGTGTAAATCCAGATGATATCTGACTCGGACTCGCTATCTGAGCGCACAGTCGTCCGCCTCACAGTCCTGCTCGTCAGCAGGCACAGATGGAACAGGCTTTTGCAGGGGGGTGGGTGGTCACCTCGAGCAGGGGGAAAGACAGGCGGACAGGTCAGGAGCAGTTGTTCAGGGAATTCCATCCCCTGTCGCTCTCTGTAGACTCGGTGATAAACCGCTCCCAAAACGTTCTGTAGCACCCACATTGGTGATGGAAATCGTCACTTCCGCGTCAGTAACAGTTCAACATCAGCAGAAGTGACCATACTAAAATAAAGACAGAACAAAGGAAATACAGGTCAGAACGTGACAGTACCCCCCCCCCCCTCCCCAAAAGGTGCAGACTCCGGCCGCAAAACATGAAACTGTTAGGGGAGGGTCTGGGTGGATGTCTGTCCGCGGTGGTGGCTCTGGCGCGGGACAAGGACCAAACTTCACCACAGTATTTCTCCGCCTGATTGTCCGCCTCTGTGGCGACCCTCGTCACCGACCTCGGACTGGGGACCCAAGAAATGGGTCCCGAATGGACGGGAGACTCCGGCAGCGCCGGACAGGCGGGAGACTCCGGCAGCGCCAGACAAGCGGGAGTGAAGGGTGATTCCGGCGGCTCCTGGCTGGCTGGCGGCTCTGGCGGCTCAGGACAGACGGGAGACTCTGGCGGCTCAGGACAGGCGGGAGACTCTGGCGGCTCAGGACAGACGGGAGACTCTGGCGGCTCAGGACAGACGGGAACACCTGTAGGCAGAATAGGGAGAGACAGCCTGGTGCGGGGGGCTGTCACCGAAGGGCTGGTGCGTGGAGGTGGCACCGGATAGACCGGACCGTGCAGGCGCACTGGAGCTCTTGAGCACCGAGCCTGCCCAACCTTACCTGGTTGAATGCTCCCCGTAGCCAGGCCAGTGAGGCGAGGTGGAATAGCCCGCTCTGGGCTGTGCTCGTGAACCGGGGACACCATGTGTAAGGCTGGTGCCGTGTTTCCGGCCAGAGGAGTCGCACTGGAGACCAGATGCGTTGAGCCGGCTTCATGCCACCTGCCTCGATGCCCACTCTAGTCCGGCCGATATGAGGAGCTGGAATGTATCGCACCGGGCTAAGCACACGCACTGGGGAAACTGTGCGCTCCACTGCATAACACAGTGCCTGTTCGGTCCCTCTCTTTCTCCGGTAAGCACGGGACGTTGGCGCAGGCCTCCTTCCAGGCTTCGCCACACTCTCCGTGTGCCCCCTCCAATACATTTTTGAGGCTGCCTCTCGGGCTTGCAGCCGCGCTGCCGTGCTGCCTCCTCATACCAGCGGCTCTCTGCCTTCGCTGCCTCCAGCTCTGCTTTGGGGCGGCGATATTCCCCTGGATGTGCCCAGGGTCCTTTGCCGTCCAGAATCTCCTCCCATGTCCAGGAGTCCTGTGTTCTTTGCCGCTGCTGCTGCTGCCCTTTACCACGCTGCTTGGTCCTTTGTTGGTGGGGGTTTCTTTAACGGCATTCCTCCTCCTCTTCTGAGGACCAATGCGCAGCGTGGTAAGTGTCCATAACGTTTATTTACAGACATAAACTGAACACTACAAAACAATAAATGTGGAACGAAAGAAACCAAAACAGTACCGTTTTGCGACAAACACTCACACGGAAACAAACACCCACAAACCAACAGCATAACCCAGGCTACCTAAGTATGATTCTCAATCAGAGACAACTAACGACACCTGCCTCTGATTGAGAACCATACTGGGCTAAACTCAAAACCCCAACAATGAAAAACACACATAGACTGCCCACCCCAACTCACACCCTGACCATACTAAAATAAAGACAAAGCAAAGGAAATGAAATAAAGGTCAGAACGTGAAACTATGAGACTTGAAATTAAGCCCCGGTGCATCCTGTTTCCATTTGCATCCTTGAGATGTTCTATAACTTGATTGGAGTCCACTTGTGGTAAATTCAATTGATTAGACATGACTTGGAATAGCAAAAACCAAGCCCTGAAGCCGAAGGAATTGTCCGTAGAGCCCAGAGACAGGATTGTGTCGAGGCACAGGGGAAGGGTACCAAAAATTGTCTGCAGCATTGAATGTCCCCAAGAAAACAGTGGCCTCTATCATTCTTAAATGTACAGTTTGCAACCACCAAGACTCTTCCTAGAGCTGGTCGCCCGGCCAAACTGAGCAATCGGGGGAGAAGGGCCTTGGTCAGGGAGGTGACCAAGAACCTGATGTTCACTCTGACAGAGCTCCAGAGTTCCTCTATGGGGAAGGGAGAACCTTCCAGAATGACAACCATCTCTGCAGCACTCCACCAATCAGGCCTTCATTGTAGAGTGGCCGGACGGAATCCACTCCTCAGTAAAAGGCACATTACAGCTTGTTTGGAGTTTGCCAAAAGGCATCTGAAGGACTCTCAGACCATGAGAGGCAAGATTATCTGGTCTGATGAAACCAAGGTGAACTCTTTGGCCTGAATGCCAAGAGTCACGTCTGGAGGAAACCTGGCAGGGACTTTGAGACTAGTCAGGATTGAGGGAAAGAGGAACGGAGCACAGAGAGATCCTTGATGAAAACCTGCTGCAGAGCGCACAGGACCTCAGACCGGGGCGAAGGTTCACCTTCTAACAGGACACTGACCCTAAGCACACAGCCAAGACAACACAGGAGTGGCTTTGGAACAAGTATCTGAATGTCCTTGAGTGGCTCAGCCAGAGCCCGGTCTTGAACCCAGTCTAAAATCTCTGGAAAGACCAGAAAATAGCTGTTTAGCGATGCTCTCCATCAAACCTGACAGAGTTCTGAGAGGATCTGCAGAGAACAATGTGAGAAACTTCCCAAATACAGGTGTGCCAAGCTTGTAGCGTCATACCCAAGAAGACTCGAGGCTATAATCGCTGCCAAAGGTGCTTCAACAAAGTACTGAGTAAATGGTCTGAATACTTATGTAAATGTGATATTTCAGTTTTTTGTATTTATATATGGGGTGTTGTGTGTAAATTGTTGAGGTAAAACACTATTCAATCCTTTTTAGAATAAGGCTGTAACTTAACAAAATGTGGAAAAAGTCAAGGGTTGTGAATACTTTCCAAATGCACAGTATATATATAATCAATACTTATTTAGATAAAATAAAAAAGTTGATTGAATTAAAATGTACAGGAGCTCTCTGCTTAGGCTGATGCTAGAACGCAATTGCAACTATGTTATATCTTAAAGTAACTGTCCAGTGTTTCCAGATGTATATGACATGTGACCTATAATTCCTTACAATATGAGTGAAATAGTTTTCCTTCCAATTATTATTATTTTAAGTATGTTTTTTTTCCTGTGTTGGAATGGTGTGGACGTGTTCCTAACAACAGAATGGTGTGGCCCTATACGATCGTTAAAACTATAAATTCATATAAAATCAATTCAACGTTTATTGATCACATACGCACTGATTTGAAGTTGGTATATCAGCAAAATACTTGTGTTTCTAGCTCCAACAGTTAAGTAGTATCTAGCAATAAAAAATAAATAAAAAATACACCAGTAATTCCAAAAAATTGAAACAGAAGTTATATCGGTTGAGCCATGACTAGAATACAGTATAAGGTTCAGGGCTGAATACTCGTGGTGACTGTTTAACAGCTAACAGTCTGATGGCCTGGAGATTGAAGCTGTTTTTCAGTCTCTCGGTCCCAGCTTTGATCCACCTGTACTGTCTTTGCCTTCTAGCCAGCAGCATACTACCCTACATCCCACTGGTGCTTGCTTCTGAAGTGGGAGACCTGGTGCTTGCTTCTGAAGTGGGAGACCAGATGCTGCTGGAAGTGGTGTTGGAGGGCCAGTAGGAGGCACCCTTTCCTCTGGTCTCAATGCCCCAGAGCAGTGATTGCCCTGTGGAGGGTGCCATCTTTTGGATGATCACCTAATCATTCCCAGTTTACAATAGGCACATTTTTTATTTATTTAACCAGGCAAGTCAGTTAGGAACAAATTCTTATTTACAATGACGGCCTACCCCAGCCCAACCCTGACAACACAATTGTGCGCCGCCTTATGGGATTCCCAATCACGACCAGATGTGATGCAGCCTGGATTCAAAGCAGGTACTGCAGTGACACCTCTTTCACTGAGATGCAGTGTCTTAGACCACTGCACCACTCATTCATACCCTCTCCCCTGTAACTATTCCCCAGGTTTTTGCTGTAAATGAGAATGTGTTCTCAGTCAACTTAAATAAAATAGATGGTAGCAATGTGAACAGACCTTTGCTCGGGTGGCTGAGGTCCTTGATGATCATCTTGACGAGTAGACCGCTTATTGGCCAGCTCATCCTCCTCTAGACTGCTGATTGGCCAGCTCATCCTCCTCGGGAGTATGACATAATACTCAAAGCATTTTTTAAATGGTCTGTTTGAGAAAGAAGTTAGAAGTGTTTTTTTTCAGTGTTTCTTCTCAAATGTATGCTTTGGCCACTAAAACAAGTATAGGACGAGTCAACAACATTATTTGAGTATATTCACTTTTAAAGGTTCCTGACAATTCCTTTAAAGCAGAGGATAGCTAAATTATTTATCAGAGGAAAGCTAAATGATTTAGCAACTACAGAGTACTCTTTCTCTCACATTAAAGTTGTTTAGAAGCTGTGGAGAAAGATAGGAGATTGAATCAGGAACTTTGGCATTTTATTCCCTATGTTGCACTTTGATCATGGGCCAAAATGGCCAATGAGAAAACTACTAAGTGCATGCAGATCAATTGCAGGTTAATTGAAGAGGCTTAGTGCGTATGGACTGTAAGATGGATTGCGATGCGTGGCCGTCTTTCTCTGCCGGGTCTACAGGGACACCTCCATAACAGACAGAGTTCTAGTGCCAGTGTTGGCAACTGTGTGTTATTGAGCCATGAAAAGCTCACAGGAGCCGCCGGCACCTGTCAGTGTTATTGACATCAATGACCTCCATTGTTCTCGAGTTTGAATGAACTGAACTTAAGATGGAGATGTTTTTGTTGTTGTTGCTTGCCTGATACTGGTCAGGTAGATCAACTCATATACAGCTTGAGTGAGCAAATAATGAAGCATTTTAAAGTGACATTCTTAAAAAATATATCGGTAAACAGTACCGTTCAAAAGGTTGGGGTCACTTAGAAAGGTCCTTGTTTTTGAAAGAAAAGCACATTTTTTTGTCCTTTAAAATAATATCAAATTGATCAGAAATACAGCGTAGACATTGTTAATGTTGTAAATGACCATTGTAGCTGAAAATGGCTGATTTTTTATGGAATATCTATATAGGCTTACAGAGGCCCATTATCAGCAACCATCACTCCTGTGTTCCAATGGCACATTGTATTAGCTAATCCAAGTTTATCATTTTAAAAGTCTAATCGATCAGAAAACCATTTTGCAATGACGTTAGCACACCTGAAAACTGTTGTTCTGATTAATGAAACAATAAAACTGGCCTTATTAAGAATAGTTGAGGAACTGGAGCATCAGCATCTGTGGGTTTGATTACAGGATCACAATGGCCAGCAACAAAGAACTTTCTTCTGAAACTCGTCAGTCTATTCTTGTCATGAGAAATGAAGGCTATTCATGCGAGAAATTTCCAAGAAATTGAAGATCTCGTACAACGCTGTGTACTTCTCCCTTCATAGAACAACGCAAACTGGCTTTTACCAGAATAGAAAGAGGAGTGTGAAGCCCCAGTGCACAACTGAGCAAGAGGACAAGTACATTACTGTCTAGTTTGAGAAACAGAAGCCTCACAAGTCCTCAAATGGCAGCATCATTGAATAGTACTGGCAAAACACCAGTCTCAACGTCAACAGTGAAGAGGCGACTACAGGATGCTGGCCTTCTGGGTGGAGTTGCAAAGAATAAGCCATATCTCAGACTGGCCAATAAAAAGAAAATATTAAGATGGGCAAAAGAACACAGACACTGGACAGAGGAACTCTGCCTAGAAGGCCAGCAACCGGAGTCGCCTCTTCACTGTTGACATTGAGACTGGTGTCTTGCGGTTAGTTTTTGTACCCATATCAGACAGATCTCACGCTGGCAATTCTCAAAGACACACATCCTCCTATGTCTATCGTAACTAACAGTTACAGAGCTGTGGTAACACTAACACTTTTTCGAAGGGACAGTAGTGGAGAAGGTGGAACGTTTTAAGTTCCTCTGTGTTCACCTCATAGACAAACTGAAATGGTCGACTCACACAGACAGAGCGGTGAAGACGGCGCAACAGGTCCTCTTCAACCTCAGGAGGCTGAAGAAATTTGGCTTGTCACCCAAAAACCCAACAAACTTTTACAGATGCACAATCTAGAGCATCCTGTCGGGCTGTATCACAGCCTGGAACGGCAACTGCTCCGCCCTCAACCGCAAGGCAAACTAGCTGCCCTCCATGACAAATATAGCACCCAATGTCACAGGAAGGCCAAAAAAATCATCAAGGACATCAACCACCCGAGCCACTGCCTGTTCACACCGCTACCATCCAGAAGGCGAGGTCGTTACAGGTGCATCAAAGATGGGACCGAGAGACTGAAAAACAGCTTCTATCTCAAGGCAATCAGACTGCTAAACAGCAATCACTAACTCAGAGAGGCTGCTGCCTACATTGAGACCCAATCACTGGCCACTTTAATACCTGGATCACTACTCACTTCATACAATGCACTCTAAATAATGCCATTTGAATAATGTTTACATATCTTACATTACTCATATCACATGTATATACTGTATTTCATACCATCTATTGAACCTTCGCCATCACTCATCCATATATTTACATATTTTTATTCGCCCCTTAAGATTTGTGTGTGTTAGGTAATTGTTGGGGAATTTTTAGATGACTTGTTAGATATTACTGCGCTGTTGGAACTAGAAGCGCAAACATTTCGCTACACTCGCATTAACATCTGCTAACCATGTGTATGTGACAAATAAAATGTGATTTGATATCATTCGCATTTACTGAACTTCAGCTTTTTTTCATGTGAAGTAAATGCTTGCTCGAGATCAAATCAAATCAAATCAATCAAGTTAACAGATTATAGCTAGAACTTGGGTGAGACGTTCAATGATCAGTAATTGTGCATGTGTATTTTGATGTAAACTGGCTAGGTTATGATCATAGGAATAGGAAGAAACAATAAAAACAGGTTGTGATGATATAAGCTTTCCTGTATTTTATTGAGCTGTTAAATATGTACAGTTGAAGTCAAAAGTTTACATACACCTTTGCCAAATACATTTACACTCAGTGTTTCACAATTCCTGACATTTAATCCTGGTAGAAATATGCTGTTTTAGGTCAGTTAGGATCACCACTTTATTTTCAGAATGTGAAATGTCAGAATAATTGTAGAGAGATTTATTTATTTCAGCTTTTATTTCTTTCATCACATTCCCAGTGGGTCAGAAGTTTACATACACTCAATTAGTATTTGGTAGCATTGCTTTTAAATTGTTTCACTTGGGTCAAACGTTTCGGGGAGCCTTCCACAAGCTTCCCACAATAAGTTGGGTGAATTTTGGCCCATTCCTCCTGACAGAGCTGGTGTAACTTGTCTTCAGTCACTACCTAAAGCAGTCCTCTCGCAGGCTCACTGGCCACAGTGTCAGCCTATCTGTGACTACTATAAATGTCCTGCAAGTCAACGACCGTGACTTCCTGGGTGTTCTCCTGGGTTCCCATGAGTACCACACAGAGATATTGCCTTGGCAGTGTGTCTGAACTCCCACCTCACCTGTCACTGTGATCTCAGGAGGACAGGCAATGATGCAGGGTCGCCGAGGACAGAGGGAATGTCACTGAACATTAAACACACACAGGGACACACACACGCCAACGCACATATTTACATACATGCATTCACACAAACAAACACACTCAAAGACCCAAGCCACTGAGCACAGAGGTCGATTCAAGTTAGTTCTACATCATTTCATTGAAATGACATGGAAACCATGTTGATTCAACCAGTGTGTGCACAGTGGGAACCCGTTCAGTGTTAATGATTTATAGAGGCTCAGCTATTCAGGGTATAACTTTCAGGCCAGTCTTCCATACTTCTGTTTTGGTTTGGCACAAACTTCTACTGTAAATTATATCCCCAGTCCATGATGACTTGAGCACCCTTACCCTTCATATCGTCTCCCTTAGTCACTCTGGTCAGTGCCAGTCAGGCAGACTGAAGACCAGCTGTGCTATTCTGCAGTGCCATATGGTCACCTCAGGCCATCTCCTTCACTGATGCCCCAAGTCTCATAGTGATGAATGAGTCATGATCTTTACCAGCTTGGCCTGGCGTATTTTCCTTCTATCAAACTCCAGGATATCTGTCAGTAGGGGAACAGCCATAGAATCACAATTGCCTTTGCCAGTCATGGGTGTAGCCAACTCTGACAGTGTTATGATAGCACTGCGGCAGTTAAAGATTGGTCATGTGACTAACTGGGAAAATGTTTCAAGGATCAGTCCGCTGAGAGTAACATTGACTTTGCCGCTTAAGCCCGTAGCTTGAACTGTGTCTTACCTCAACTACTGTGTATGTTCTACAGCGTTACCCTCTAACAGGGACACAATGCATTGACTCTATTTGATTCTATTTGAATTTATTTTGGTTTAGTAGAGGAGTACATGGGGTACAGTTTGAAGAGGAAGACGACATACACACGCGCTTGTCATACACAAATACACGCACTTCGCTCACGTGCAGACACACAGGGGTAAGAGTCCTTGAGAAGATGGGCCAAACGAATCCCACAATGTGTAATGCGGCACGGTGAGTGGTTGCCATGGAAACCGTGTCCTTGTAATTGAGCTGAGTGAGTTTCTGCATGTCCATGATCGGCCTACAAACTAACCATCCACCCACGCAAACACTTTCTACGCATTAGTTTTTACATTTTTTTTAACAGGCTTCTCAATAGCCTGTTAGACGAAAGCATCATGTAAGAAAATCAATATAGTGCATTGCATATAATAGCTGTACTGATGCTGACTCTCGCCTCATCACACGTGAGTCTCAGCGGACAAGATGTTCTCCGTTGCTGTAAACAATAAAGTGTCTATCCGGGCCTCTCCCCCATTGCTGGTAGGCCTATATGAGCTGATAGACAGAGAGATGGATGGATGGATGCACAGACAAAGAGACAAACAACACAACAAGCTTAGGGCCACCCCTTCTTCTGGGTCGCTCCCCTTTTCCTCACTCCCAAAGAGGATCAATAAACCTGAAATGACAGAGATTTTCCATGTTTACTCTCATCGTACTTCAACCGTCATATCAGAGTATTCCAAACAACAATTTTGATTAGAGTGTACAGATGCAGACATACTGATGCAGATACTGATGATAAACCATCCTTAATGCATGCACAGTATAGTGTACTCTGCTCTCACCCTCACGCTGTTAGTATGGAGGCTGGAGTGAGTATGACGTGATGAAGAGGTCTTCCTCTCTGCACAGTAAATCAATGGAAACTAGAAGAGGCTCATCCTCCTCTGTATTTGAACAAAGGGAGCTGTCCTTTGTAGTTAAGCCATTTAGCCAGAGGAAGAAAACAAGAGAAAAGTGCTTTGGAAAGATATTCCGGGGAAACAACTTCAAAGGATAAAAGCCACCGTCAGCGGGATGAAAGTGTGAGGGAGACGGAGATTAAGGGAGAGGGCCAAGAACCATAGGGACAATGACGGAGAGAATGGGAGGGCGAGAGAGAGATCCACAGAAGAACAAAGAAGGGCAAAGAATGGAGAACAAAAATGTACATCCATCCATCGAGCTTGGTAGAACACTCCTGGGCTGTGACCAAAAGAGTTTCTGTGGAAAATGTTAACATCCGAAGTCCATTCATGAATTACATTTTTTTTGTTGTAATTATGCAATATTGTCTTAGCCTAGTACCAGATCCAAGGAAATGTCCCTACCCCGGGATACTTCAATACATCCGGGAAAATAAAGAAAAAGGAGCACTGTTTCTGCAAAGGTCTGAGTTTATTCACGGGGAAAACAAACCAAACAGTACTACAACAATTGCATCAAAATGAAAGTGAACTGACTATGTTACCCATAATACACTTCAGTGTTTTAAAGCTATACTCCTACTTCAGCACTCTGGATGGTGATTAGATCTAACACCACTCCAACACTCATACAAAGGCGCGACACACAATGGTTTTCATTTCAGTTACATGGACCACTTTGGTCTCTTGAAAGTTTTTTTTCCCTTCTTTTCAGTCTATTAAGATCATCAAGGACAACAACCAAACAAGCTACTGCATGTTCACCCCGCTATCACCCAGAAGGTGAGGTCAGTACAGGTGCATCAAAGCTGGGACCGAGAGACTGAAAAACAGCTTCTATCTCAAGGCCAACAGACTGTTAAATAGCCATCACTAGCACATTAGAGGCTGCTGAATATATACACAGACTTGAAATCACAAATGGAACACTAGTCACTTTAATAATGTTTACATATCTTGCATTACTCATCACATACTGTATGTATATACTGTATTCTATACTATTCTACTGTATCTTAGTCTATGCCGTTCTGACATTGCGTGTCGTAAAGGAATGGGATTAAGAATATATAAATATTATTTATATATCCTTAATCCCGTTCATTGATACTTAGATTTGTGTGTATTGGGTATATGTTGTGAAATTGTTAGATATTACTGCACTGTCGGAGCTATAACATCTGCTAAACAAGTGTATGTAACCAATAAAATGTTACTTAATTTGATTTGATTTAAAGTCTTCTGAACTTGTCCTGTTCAGTGATAACTCCACTTGACGGAGCAAACAGTCTATACAGTCCATTAAGACAGTTAATGTTCCTTAATTTCACAAAAGCACATGGAGTGTTGGGTAGCAGAATACAAAGGCTGTTGGTTTAAGATGAGAATTCCTAGAGAAAGGAAGGCAATCCAGTGGTTCCAGTACCTAACATTAAGAGGCTTGCACGTGTATTTAAAAGAAATATTGAATCTTTAGTTAACTAGGCAAGTCAGTTAAGTACAAATTCTTATTTACGATGACGGCCAACCCCGGACGACACTGGGCCAATTGTGCATTGCCCTAATTGTGCACTGCCCTATGAGACTTCCATTCACAGCCAGATGTGATACAGCCTGGATTCAAACCGGGGACTGTAGTGATTCCTCTTGCATTGAGATGCAGTGCCTTAGATTGCTGCGCCACTCAGGAGCCCTGTTATTCCAGTGTGAATGCAGCATCCCAATCTCTCCTGAAAAGGATAAAGGTTAACCTTGCAACTTACAAGAACTGTTCTATTTCAAGAATATTACTTTCTGTTTACAAAAATACTTGCAGTAGAAGCGCCGTAAGAGAATGCCGTCCTTGACATAATCTTTTCCACTGGCTCCTATAGGCGTTCCTGTCCTTCCTCGAGCCATCTGTTGACGGGGCCCATGTCAGAGTCAGCCATCTGAGCTTGACACAATTCCTCAGTAGCCCATCCATGGAACAGAACAATGTTACTTGCATCAGTGATGCAAATCTTGTCCACGTCCGACATGTCATCTTCACTGTCCCGATGACCTGACTCCACATTGAAGGCAGCACCAGAAGCTCCAGGGAGTGCAGGCTGTAGACTGGGGTATTCTCCCGCTCCCACTGAAGCGGAGCTCCATAGAAGTAGCTTCCACAGAGTAATCATCTATGCTTGGGGCCGAGGTCACACTGCACTTCTTGGTGCCGGAAACGGTCCTGTGTAGTGCAGGGGAAAGTCTGGCGGCAGGGCCTCCTGGACAGGATGTCAGTATTTTTATGTTGTCGTCCTGGACGATGTATGACCTTGAAGTTATACTCCCCATTCTTCTCGAGCCAACTCGACAATTGGCCTTCTGGCTGCTGTGGTCGGTGCGCACGATAAACTGTCTTCCGAGCAGGTATTGACTGAAGTGTGTAGTGAACTCCACTACTGCCAGTAGTTCACTCTGTGTGGTACAATAGTTTTGCTGGGTGGAGGACAGCCGCCGGCTCCCATACGCTAGTCCCCGTTCCTCACCGTCCTGAATTCGGGACAAGACTGTTCCAATGCCGAAGATGCTGCCGTCTGTATCGAGGATGAGGTCGCTGCTATTGATGGGATAGCCCAAGACGGGTGTGGTGGTGAGTAGCTTCCTTAATTATTTGAATGCCTCCTGACACTCTGGCGTCCACCGGAAAACGAGCATTCTTCTTTGTAAGCTCATGAAGGGGCTTGGCTACAGCAGCAAAATCCTTGACAAATTGTCAGTAGTAGGAGGCCAGGCCGACGCACTGACAGACTTCTGAAACGCAGGTAGGCTGGGACCATTCTTGGACTTTCTGAATTTTTTTGCAATCTGTGGCGATGCTGTGTTCGGAAACAATGTGTCCAAGGTAGGTTACTTGTCGGCGGAAGAGACAGCACTTGGAGGGGTGCAATTTCAGGTTGGCTTGGCATAGCTGATCATTGGAGCATCTCCGTGTCATCCCTTCCCAGGATGACGATGTCATCTAGATATACTAGGCAGGTCCTTCCTGCTGCAGAAAGTGGCCACCTTATGAGCCCTGGGAGTAAGCTCTACCTGCCCTTAGTCTGACGTTAAGTCCAAAGTGCTAAACCATTTGTCCGATGACAGGGTCTAGAGTGTTTTGGATACGAGGAAGTGGATATGCATCCTTAACAGTATGCTCATTGAGATCCCTGCAGTCCACACATATGTCTGGTCATTTTTGCGTACCATTACTATTGCTGAAGCCCAGCTCCCATGGCTTGGAGACGCTACTCCAGTTTCAAGACTATGCTGGATCTGCATTGAGCTATTTTTTGAATGCCATCTGCCACTTCACAGGGGGCCCAGGCAACGTCTGAATTTCATGCTGAACAAGACTAGTGCAACCAAGATTAGTGGGTCCAGTAGAGGTCCCGTAGGTCCTAAGGAGTTGAGCCAGCCCACAACATTTGTCTGCATTTAGCGCAGCAGAGCTCTCCTTATACACCGACAGTAAGTGAGCAGGAACCGCTGGGGAGACGAGACTTGTTGTTGGTGACATGGAAGAAATATCAGTGTGACCTACTTCAACCCGAAGAACAGACTGAAGGTGCATACACAGCTGTTCTCAATTCTGGGTGTGAGTACAACGAGCCCTGGAGGAATACGGATATATCGCCCTTCTTTACTTTCACTGACTCTGTTCCTTGGTTGTAGAGCCTGATGTGGATTTGGTTATTGGGCTGTGTGTCAACCACAACCCATGCCA
The DNA here is from genome assembly GCF_023373465.1 of Oncorhynchus keta. NCBI lineage: Eukaryota > Metazoa > Chordata > Actinopteri > Salmoniformes > Salmonidae > Oncorhynchus > Oncorhynchus keta. The sequence continues at coordinate 53,837,075 of NC_068439.1, read as the reverse complement.
CCAGTAGACGGTGCTTCTCAATGAATCCTTCTATTGGGCTCAGCACCACGTCGCCTCTGACAGGGTCACGTAAGTTTGTGTTCCCGGGCACGATGTACTCACACCTGATTCGAGAACGGCTGTGCATGCTATTCTTACGACATGCACCTTCGGTCTGTTCTCCGGGTTGAAGTTCACCAAACAGCACAAACCTTTGGCTGCCGAAATCAAGGCGTGCCCGTGCCTGCTCCAGGAAATGATGACCGAGGATGGCTTCGGTGTTCTCCGCGACGTCTGCAACGATGAAGTTAACACTCCCTGAATGGGCAGGTGAACTTATCCAAAAACGTTGACATTTACAGGAGCAATGGCCTGCAGAGACTGCACAGTCGATAGCTGGAGTGGAGGTTTAATATCTGGGTGGTGTCGGAACAGCGGCAATGCAGCACATTTCTCTGTGCTCTGCTGTCCAAAAGAGCACATATCTCCATTTTGTACATTAGTAGGTGGATACACATTTTGGGACCTGTGCCCTTGACACAGAACAGCAGGTGTGTTTTGTCTTTCGGTGGAATTGGGAGATTCAGGGACTACCCGCGGCTTAGCTGGCTTCATTGGTGATGGACAGCTCCGTTTCATGTGTCCAATGCCTTGGCAGTTGTGGCATCTGATTTCGTTCCAATTTGTATTTTTGCTCTCACCAATCCTTGGTTTGTGTGGCTTGAAGCTGGACTTTGGAGGTTTCTGACTCCGCTCTACAGCTGGTGTCATCCAACTCTTGGGTAATGGGACTAAGCAACATCTTCAGATGTACTCGCTGCATAGAGTCTGTGGTTGGCAGAGTTTAAAGGTTTAGTGCATTGAGTATACAGCATTTCAGTAGTTGGTTGAAACATTTCCAGGGATAGCTTTTTCAGCTGCAGGCATAGTTTTGGTTGTGATTCGATTCCACTGTCACTCAACATTTCCATTTTTCATGAGACTTGAATGGATAAGTTTCTCTCCTTGGCTGTTGAGGAGACATCTTTGACTCACGGCACGAGTCAGCCATATTAGCTGCGGCTGGCTGCAAATTAGCTACATCTGAACTTGGCATAAATGGATTGCAGTTACGGTTAGCATTTGCAACATCAAATTCGAACATCCAGTTGAGATTTGTGATTTCATGTCTTCATTCACTGTATTTAGCGACATGAATGCGTTTGAGTAGCACATAGATTGTTTGTCATAATAACAGATTTCCTGCGTGTAGCCGCCATTACCCAACTTTAGCTAGAATGTCAGCCAATACGACAATGATAATTAACTTCTTTTTTTTTTAAAGGTTTATTTCTCTTTGATATTCTGGTAGAATGTGAATAACTCACCGATTCAGGCAGGATAAATCCCGGACGAGCTCCCAGTGTTACCTTTCCTGCCTTACCTCCAGACCGTAGTCGGGACGGCTCAGGGGAGCTTTCACTTGCTAGCTCCAGGGCCAGAGCAATTTATGGATGCTCTGGGGTAATTCCCACATTTGTTGATCTTATCCGCTGCTAATGAGTTAGTCTGCAATTCCACTGAAATAGTTTACATTTATTAAACCTGTACACCATGTGAGGTAATCTGAATGACAAAATAAAAAAGTGAGCTAACGGAGGAAAAAGAGCGTTGGTTACAGTTTGGCTACATCTCCCCACCACAACAATTGCATCGAAAACTAATGTTAACCTACTACGTTACCCATTATGCACTTTAGTGTATTAAAGCTGTACCCCTACTTACCAACAGTTGGTCCGGATACCGTCGGGCAGACAATATCAGAGCATGAGGTCTGATACCAACAAGCTCAGAGACAGTTTCGATCTACAAGCCATCAGATTGCTAAACACTTGAACTGGACTGACCACCTGCTCTGATTCTCTACACTCACACATACGCACACAACTGCTGTTACCACTCTTATTATGATTGCTACATGCTGCACAATTTAAACACTTGCCTCCCAATCCCCCCTTCCCCAAAACATGTGTAAATATTGGAATAATAAATTGTGCCTTCCTGTATTGTACTTCTATATTTTTTAAATGTATTCTATTCTACTGAGCCATTTACTTCATGTTCGTATTCTTATCTTTTATTATTATGTATTATTGTTGTTGCATTGTCGAGAAGAAGTAAGTAAGCATTTAGTGTTTTAAGTATTTAATCCCATTCCACCCATTCCGCTCCAGCCATTACCACAAGCCTGTCCTCTCCAATTAAGGTGCTACCAACATACGACTAATAAAACTGTTGTACAATGGACGATGTTCTAAGCATTCATGCACAGATAAGAGAAAAACCCATAAAAGGGTTAATATTTCTTAAAAATAACAAGTGTTGATGTCTCCCCACAGTTCTGGTTTTGAGGCTTGGGCATCTGGGGGCTGCAGATCATCCGTCTAATCCCCTGCAGGGAGAGAGAAATGTATTTAATAATATTACAATAGTGTATTCATTTAATTGAATACATATTCCTGTTTGATATGCATTCATATAAAGAAATTGTACATTGTCCTTTACAATATGCCAGCGTTTATTTTGTATCCAATGCATTTATCTTACATTAGGATGAATTAGTCTAGGCCTTCTGATCTAGTTGTATTGCATCATATCGTCTATAATTCAGTTATCAATGCATAAGGTGTATATAAAACCAAGCTATCGTGAATAGCAGTGTCATTTAATAATATGCATGGGTGTTATAGTTGTATGAATTTCTCAATGCAAACCTACTCATTGTAAATAAAACACAATCAGTACTAATGTAATGCAATACTAGCTTCACAGTGAAACACCACTATTCTTGGCTATTTATTATTTTTAAACGGCAAGCAAAATATCAGTTTTTTTTTTAAAAACTTTTTTCTTCAGCCTCTGTACAATGCATGAAACCTTACCTGTCATATGTCCACAACGATATAGCAGCAGACCAAGCAATTTGCGAGAAGAGGACCCTGCGTAAAATTATTCTGGTCGATGTCAGCTTAATTCACTAACAGGTACTGAGAAAATCGATTCTGTTACTTGTTATTCATGTTCACATTTTCCATTCTGGGATAGAGACATAAACAGGATATCAAATGTCATTTGTCACCTTCCATGGAAGTAACATTTTTGAATGCATTTATTTTGCCAAAGGTAGCTGGCTAGCTAACAGTCAGTGGTAAAGAACATGCTAGTTAAACTAGCAAACATACTCATAAAAAATAACTATGCTACCTCCTAACATGTTCATATAAACATTTATTCTAGTTTTAGTATGTTACCTTACCAGTACAATAAAAGTATAATATTAGCAGTACTTCAACTAGCTAGCTAAACTGCCTGCAGCCATTTCCTCAACTGCCCACTGTGACCAAGATGTCACATGACTATTCATCTTCTTGTTGTAAATTGTAAAGGAGTTTAAAACACTTTTTAAATCAAATACTATCTAGCTAATATATACAATTATGTGCACCAGTCCCTCCTGCAGCAAAACACCCCCACAACATGATGCTGCCACCCCTGTGCTTCACGGTTTGGATGGTGTTCTTCAGCTTGCAAACATCCCCATTTTTCCTCCAAACAATACAATGGTTATTATGGCCAAACATCAGACCAGAGGACATTTCTCAAAAAAGTATGATCTTTGTCCCCATGTGCAGTTTCAAACCGTAGTCTGGCTTTTTTATGGCAGTTTTGGAGCAGTGGCTTCTCCCTTGCTGAGCGGCCTTTCAGGTTATGTTGATATAGGACGCGTTTTACTGTGGATACTTTTGTACCTGTTTCAACCAGCATCTTCACAAGGTCCTTTGCTGTTGTTCTGGGATTGATTTTCACTTTTTACCTACGTTTTACGTACGTTCATCTCTATGAGACAGAACACGCCTCCTTCCTGAACGATATGACGGCTGCGTGATCCAATGTTGTTTATACTTGCGTACTATTGTTTGTAGAGATGAACGTGGTACCTTCAGGCATTTGAAAATTGCTTCCAAGGATGAACCAGACTTGTAGAAGTCTACAATTTATTTTCTGACGTCTTGGCTGATTTCTTTTGATTTTCCCATGATTGTCAAGCAAAGAGGCACTGAGTTTGAAGGTAGGCCTTGAAATACATCCACAGGTACACAGGAAATACATCCACAGGTACACCTCCAATTGACTCACATGATGTCAATCAGAAGCTTCTAAAGCCATGACATAATTTTCTGGAATTTTCCAAGCTGTTTAAAGGCACAGTCAACTTAGTGTATGTAAACTGGAATTGTGATACAGTGAATGATAAGTGAAATGATCTGTCTGTAAACAATTGTTGGAAAAATTACTTGTGTCATGCACAAAGTAGATGTCCTAACCGACTTGCCAAAAGTATAGTTTGTTAACAAGACATTTGTGGAGTGGTTGAAAAACGAGTTTTAATGACACCAGCCTAAGTAAACTTCCGACTTCAACTGTATATCAAAATCCTGCAGGTTTCGCGCTGGGATTTCTTGGAATTTCCATATCGTGCAGGAATATCAAAATCCTGCAGGTTTCAGTCCTGCAGGATTCCTGCAGGAATTGTCATGTTTGTGCATGATTTTCAGCATTTCTGCAGGTAAGTCATACTTCTGTACGAGTCCTACAGGAGCATCAGGGACTTTTCCTGCAGGATTTTGTCCATCCTACACGATTCCTGCAGGACACCTGCACAATTCCTTCACAAAAGATTGAATTCCTGCAGGATTCCTGTAGGACTTTTTGTACGGGCAGGGCTATGAACCACCATATATGACTGGGCAAAAGTGATTAGCGAGTAGTGCCCAGTAAACTGCACCGCCTGGTCACACTGTCAACAAGACAGCAGGGAGCAATGTTCAGAAACACACAACATGTCTTTTACATCAAATATATGTCACAATGAAAACGCTATACCACCAAGGCTAGTTTAATCGAATTGCCTTAGTAATACATGCCAATAGTAGCAAGTAGACATGGGTTGATCTAACAAGTAAATATACAGTATATCACTGTATGTGAAGTGCCAATCTAGGCGGTGGAGGTGTCAGTGAGGAGGCAGACAAGTAGCACTCAAAATAACAAGGCATTAATCATGCCGGTCTCCCTAGCAGAGGAATGACAGGCATGCCTATTCTCCCAGTATTGCCCTCATCCGGGGTGTGTTCATTCAGACCAAGACCGTAGCAAACAGTTGCAAAACATTTTCACAGAAACCGTTTACTCCAAACAGAAAACGTTTTGCAATGAAAATTAGACTTTATATTGGACAATTTCAGGTAAAAAGGTATCATCTTGGGCGTCTCGTTGGAAATGTACTCTTCAGAGTTAGCATGAACATGCCAGGAGTAGTTGATGCACGTTGCCTGAACCGTGTAAATGAATGGAAAGAAAAATCAGTTAGATACTCATCAAACATCAATAAAACCTATAGGCTTTCCTCTCTCTTTCCATCCACTATACTGTTCAGGGGACGTGTTGAAGAATCATATGCTCTCCCAAATCCCCGGAATGCCCTGCTGGTGGCAAAGGTCAGGGCTGTCAAGCAGGTCTCCTACAGGGAGGTCGAAGGAAGTATTTGAAGGAGAGAGTGGAGCTGAGGAAGCTATGACAGTGTATGCCCTCAGCCTATGGAGATTCAGAATGTCGTTCACCAGTTGGGGGAAACTGACACACTGATCATGCAGGAGGTGGAATTTGTGGCATTTTTTTGCGCAGGTGATTAATTGTACTGCCTAAACGAACAAGAAGTCCAAGAAACTGGACATAATTCTATCTGCGGCTGACAGGTTTTTCTGTCTTCAGGAACTAACAGCTGAGACAATGCAGAGTGAATACTGTCTGAAGATGTTCCCCCCTCCCATGCCCCTGAGGGATGTGATCTTGACTGGACTGTAACTGAAGGAGTGGGATTGGTTTTTTATTAATCTATTTTAGTTTCTTGTATGTTGTTGTTTTATTTTTCTCCAGTTCACTACCCCGTACAGAAGTTGGGGGCAATACAATAAAAGGTATAGGTTGTAGTCAGCCATTAAATATCAAAGAAGAACAAGAAGTAGCTCTGGATCATAGAGATAGATGGAGGACTCATCTTTACATCTGTGCCATTATAGTGTCTGTGACAGCATGGGCAGCTCTATTGAGGCTACAACCCAAGGAATCCCCAACCAGTTAACTAACTTTGACTACTTTAAAATGGCATATGCATGGTGGAAGCCTTCAGTGGCGCTGCCCATACTAATACTGACTTTTGGCCACTAGAGGCCTCTATCATTCTCTATGCTCTGGCTAGCATCCCAAATCCTCCACTTCTCCTTCCCCTTCACCTTCACCTTGCTCCTCCATTTGCGCATTCACTCATACTTTTGCCATAAGCAAAAGTATTCAAAAGCTGAGGCAGTGCAAATCATGGAGGGTGTAGGGGCTAATTAGACCTACTGATAGCCACTCTGACCGAGTCAACTACGCTGCCGGCTTCAAAAGACAGTCGGTATCCCATAATGCAATATCACACTAAAGAATGGAGAGGCGTGGCTATTATTATTTGTTCTGATATCGAGGCTTCACACATGCAACATATGGAATACCTCCCAAATTAAATGTTTATACATTTCTGAGGTTTATATCTTGTAAAATTACAGGGAGAATTTTGCATTTGAATTTCATGCTTGTTTGAGTATTTAAATGTGGTACTTGAATTGAAGCATTCAAGTCATGAGTGTGTCCCGAAGTTGATTGGTTTATATAATCCCCTCCACACTCTTGAAGACATCCTGTGTTTCGTCAGCAACGTAACGACAGAGGGCCCTCCGAGCGAATTGGTAGGGGCGAAGGACTTACTTAGGATTTAGCTTTTGCTTGCCATCCGAGGACGGCAGGAAGGACCAAACAATTCACTTCTTAAATTACGAGCAAGAAAGGTAGCCTTCGTTTCCAAGAATTTGTAAATATGGAAATAGCGATCTCTTAGGCTAATACACAAATAAAAGTATGATAGTACAACATTAGTAAAACAAATTAATGAAAGATGCCGTCCAGCGAAAAACCAACTTCTAAGTTGGAACTTTGAATACACAAAAAGAAGGATAGCACCAACTGATATTATCTGAAACCCTAAAAAATGGTTTATGCGCTAAACTAATGAATGTTGGCATCCAAAATGTATTTGGGTATGCTTTCACTCGCCTGGTTCCAGACCGGTTTGTGCTGTCTTGCCAACTCCTTGGTCATTGTCAGAACTGGGACCATAATTGTGTGACTTTACATGGCTTTTCATTTGTTTTTCCGTTATAAGTGCAACGAGAGATTGGTGACAAATCTGGAATGGAATAACAACTTAAATGGACATGATCTTAGCCAATCATATTCAATATCATATTCATATGTCAATATTGGAGGACTCTAGTGGATTATTACCCCACCAGGCATCCCAGCACTGTGCTTTTGGAGACTTTCTCAGCCTGGCCTGTGCTATATATTTCGTATAAATAATCTAATAAGTGAAGAGGACAAATCACTTGGATTAGGTTTGGGTAATGAGAATCCTTGATGCGCCATGTTGCATTAGTCTAGATGACTGATGAATGTGAGTAAAGCTAGGTTGGTTTTTTGATTTAGTCAAACTCTGTTTGCCTGCGTACACCTTTTCCATTGCTGCTAGTGGAGGAATATGCTGTTTCTATTTCATGAATACCTTTCTTGCTCTGATTCAGTCATCCTCCACTTCCTGCATGTCATATGCATTCAACTGGCTAAGATATGCAGCAGGCTGGACTGAGCGGGTCAAATAGTCACATCTCTGGTGTCATGTCTAATTCAGGTTACACTTGTATTCAATTGTAGATTTGGAAGGTGCGCTGTCTGTTTTATTAGGTCAGTTATTGTCTACCTGGTCCAATGCTCATGTCCTTTGTCACAGTAGGATTAAGAAGCTTTGCTGGCAGTGGGCTGTGTGACAGTCTTCTCTTCGTCTGGGTTACGGTGAGACAGACCTGGGTTCAAATAGGCTTAGTTTTCTTCCAAATACGTTGGCTGTGCTCGATTGAGCTCGTCTGGCACAGTGGAACCCAATGGACTAGCAACCAGTGCAAACCTCAAACCTCGTCCACCTGGCTCTCCAAGCAGGATCAACCGAATGCCGAAAGAAATCAAATGCTATTTAAAGCACAGGTCTGCGGCTGTGTGGGGAGCACATCCCACAGGCTTCTGTTGCTTCTGTCTGTCTCCAGCTGAGGCTCTTCTGCCAGGGATTAGGCGGAATGTATTACCCATCATGACTCACTCTCTTGGTTGTTGACTAAAACAGACTAGAAACAGTGGCTATTTCCATATTAATAACCGTATCCAATTCAGACCCGTTTTTTCTCTGCACTGTAATAATGAGGGAGAGGGGACAGGAGCCCCAGCACCGAGGACTGGAGGAGCAGAGGAGTGGATTTAAACAGGGCTTTATAGTATGAGTCAGGATTTCTCTTCAGATCTATACTTTCTGTTTGATGTCAGTAAAGAGACTCATGTCCCTTGTCAATAATCGATAAAAAAAAGTAAAGGCCACAACAGAGTATGGAGAAATACTCCCCTGAATTTCCAGCAAACTGACTGTACAGTACAAAACCACCATTGAAATAGTTATAAATTGGATAGGTTGATTCATAGGTCCATAGAGATTAATGAATATCTGCAAGTAAAGATCTGAAAAGAGAGGGAGCATATATGAAGAGGATAAAACTGTATATTACTCTCAAGGCTGTAGAGACAGAGAGTTAATTCGCCAACGAGCAGTGACAACTTTCACAGCTCTGAAATCTGTTTAAGATGATACGCCAGACGTCTGTGTATTGTTACCAAGGCAACTGAAGCCTGGTCGTCTGGCATTCATAGTGTTTTTGTGGCGATGTCTGTGTCCAACAGCTTACTGCCTCCAGAGAATGGTGGTGGTTAGATACACAAGCTTCATAGCAAACCTGTTGAAATAATGTGAAGTTCAAGAGCTCTAGACCACTAGATGCATCATTTGCATTGGAAATACTTAGGAATAAAATGAATGGTCTCTTATGAGTCCAGCCATGTCTATATGTCTAAAATAAAAGTATACACTGATTGAACAAAACATTATGAACACCTTCCTAAAATTGAGTTGCACCCCTTTTTTTTAACCTCAGAACAACCTCAGTTGGTTGGGGTATGGACTCTACAAGGTGTTCTAAACGTTCCACAGGAATTCTGGCACATGTTGACTCCAATGCTTCCCACAGTTGTGTTAAGTTGGCTATTTGCCTTCTGGGTGATGGACCATTCTTGATAATAATAATACACATGGGAAACTGTTGAGCGTGAATAACCCAGTAGCGTTGCAGTTCTTGACACACTCAAACCAGTGCGCCCAGGACCTCCTACCATACCCCGTTCAAAGGCACTTAAATCCTTTGTTTTGTCAATTTACCCTCTGAACGGCACACATACACAATCCATGTCTCAATTGTCTCAAGGCTTACAAATCCTTCATTTAACCTGTCTCCTCCCCATCGTCTACACTGATTGAAGTGGACTTAACAAGGGATCCCAACTTTCACCTGGATTCACCTGATCAGTCTATGTCATGGATAGAGCAGGTGTCCTTAATGTTTTGTATACTCGGTGTTTATGTGAGTAAGTAAATGTATGACTATCACACATACTGTAAGTGGTTTCATCTGACCACCTGCTCTGATTCTCCACACCTTAGCACACATCACAACTGCTGCTACCAGACTGGTATTATACCGCTCAATTTATACACTTGCTCCCCCTTCCCCAATACACGTGTATTATGTTTATTTTAAAAATATATATATTCTGCTGCCATTTACTTTATGTTCATGTTCTTATTTTTTTTACTAGTTCTTATTGCTGTGGCACTGTTGATAAGGAACCTGCAAGACAGCATTTTGTTCGATGATGTATACCATGCGTATACCGTAACATAGGACTAATACAAACACTTTAAACTTGAAAGCTATTTCCTGATGTAGCCAATACTATGGTATCTCTGTAAGCACTAGGGGGCAGCATATGCTGTCTAAATGCCCATTTTTTTCAGTGGGGCAACTGGTTATACAAATCGAATCAAATCAAATGTTTTTATGTAGCCCTTCTTACACCAGCTGATGTCTCAAAGTGCTGTACAGAAACACAGCCTAAAAACCCCAAACAGCAAGCAATGCAGGTGCAGAAGCACAGTGGCTAGGAAAAACTCCCTAGAAAGGCCAAAACCTAGGAAGAAACCTAGAGAGGAACCAGGCTATGAGGGGTGGCCAGTCCTCTTCTGGCTGTGCTGGGTGGAGATTATAACAGAACATGGCCAAGATGTTCAAATGTTCATAGATGACCAGTATGGTCAAATAATAATAATCACAGTAGTTGTCGAGGGTGCAGCAAGTCAGCACCTCAGGAGTAAATGTCAGTTGGCTTTTCATAGCCGATCATTATACATAAGTACATGTCTTATGATGTGCTAAAGCCCGATTGGCTGAACTAGGTGGTATGTGACATCAGAGCTAAGTATGCCAGGGAACACAGAGAGGCCCTGTGGAAGTCTATATTTCAAGTCATAATTTAAATATCTGATCATGATCAAACCATTGATTATACCACCATTATGGGGTCCTGACTGAACAGCAAAGTCATGAAAAACAGTTGCAGTAGTTATGATTTCTTTTGTGATATGAGTTGTTATTTTTGGTACATTTCTGCAGCGAGTGCCTGTGTGTGTCTTGCTTTCAAATGCATATAAGGAATATAACCTTGTTTTCCTTTGTGCATTGTATGTAAGTAGTCTGAACATAGTCATTTACAGCATAGTTGTTATTTTTTTTAAACATAATTTATGAGTGCGTTTCAATGAATTGCAATCTGTGGTAACATACTGACCTCTTGTGGCTGCCTTCTGAACGGTCGTCAGATCCAAGTCCATCTACACTCATCAATGTACTATGGGTTAACATCAGGGTCATGCTCAGTGGGGCACACTGTAGCATAACATTTAGCCACGAAAGACAAAGATCTGTATTCTTATTGGACATGTTCAGGTAGTACCACCCCATTTCACTCCATTTCAAAACATTTTGTCCCGACTGAACACAACCCCGTTTGTAACCCAGTACTAACAACTACATGCCCAGAGGGAGCTCATTTTATTCATGTATTCTATCAATAACTGCCTAAATGATCAATCCAATAGCAGTGAAGCACAGTGAGCCCCAATGTTACGGTCGTTGTTATTTCCAGATGCGCATTATCTCTAATGGCAGCATCATGGCAGACTCTTCCAACATCATTATCTGTCCATTAAAATGTCATAATGGCCAGTGTGTCACCCCAAGGGGGCATAGAAGGAGGTTAGTCTATTCCTGGTTTGCATGTGAAGATCGTAAGAACCTGATCATAGGCAGATTGATGGGCTATTATTATAGCTCATATTTTCTCATGCAATACAATGAGCAATGGAGCCGTGCCATGCTATGTCTATGGGGTAGTGTGTTTCTTTAATGTAAATATACTTGTTTGAGTTAAACAGTATTTCACCCTGATTAGAGGTGAATTAAACACATGCATCGTAATCTATGCCAATCTCTATTAGACCTCTTGAAAGCTATTTGATGGCTGCCATTGGCAGAGCCAGTGTGCCCATTTTACAGTGGCCCTACTGAGCCTGTGCAGAACATTTCAATCTGTCTCGGAACCAACGAGGGCAAACAGTAGTAAGCCTGCATGCAGGACAACAGAGGAGAAATACCTTTCTGGTAATTACTCTGTGACCTCCTTTAAACAGCTTACAGCCAACTACAGGTACATTGGGATGTTTCTTAATAATGTTCATTTAAGTTTAGAGAATGCATCATGGATTGCATCTGAAATTGAGTCCCACATGTTTTCAGTTTATGCTCATACAAACTCTCATTTTTGGCTCAACATCCACTATGAAGGGGGACAAAATATAAAATATGTTGTCTAAGACTTGATGAATGTATCATTAGAGGGATGTCATAGAGGGTGTACTTACTGTAAAGTAGCCAGAAGAATTGTGAGAACAGTGTGGTCTGAGACAAGCTGATTGTTGGTACAAGCAAAGTGATCCAAACAGTATATCAGTGTTAGGAGTTGTCATAACACAAGTATTAGTCTGGGTCAAAAGAGCACAAAGATTACTGGGTAATATAGCTCTGTTTAGTACTCAAACCCCACGTTGATTTATTTACATCATCACGGTAGTGGACAGCATTTGGATACATACAAAAGTTATTTTTATGCAATAAAAAAAAAAAAAATTCACTGAATTGATAAGAAATACAGACCTTTCAACCAGACCGTCTTTTGATTTAGTGGCCAAGAAGCAAAAATGATATGAGCTTTTTAAAGGACAATATGACCTTTTACATTTAAATTAGTTCACAGTGCAATATGTCCCATTCGTAGTCCTGCTCTGGGAGAATCATTTCTCACGGTGGCACACTCCATCAAAATGAAAAGGGTCTCAATGACAATAAAAGGCTTCATAGATCACATTTAGATTAATCTTCTACACTGGACAGTCCTAATTTAGTGCCTATATTACAGCATAAATCTTCAGTGTCGTGCACCCGAATGGAGTCTGTCGTCTGAATTTCTCCATAAATCAACAAAGGAACTAAAACAGGAGTTCGATTGCTTACGAGGTAGAATATTGTAGACAGATAAATGGACTATTTGTATTAATAAAGGTCTTAATGATTCGGAACAGATGTCCTCCGGTAATTACAAGTTTAACAAAGACAGAAATCATCTGGAAGTCCCTGATCACTTGTTCACCTCATTTGGTCTCACACAAACGACTGACGGATATCGATCCGATTAGAAGAAAGAACATATTTACAATTTAAAAGTAAAAAAAGATGAAGATTAAATGTTCAGTCTGGATCAGTTCAGATGGACGGACGGACAGACTTCAAGACAGACACTTGTCACAGTTTGTTTCACAAGTTGTTCACATTGTATCATCACAGTTTGTTTCACTAGTTGTTTACATTGTATCCTTTGAGTGTCCAGTTTTCCACTTGAGGTGAAATTGACCGTCAGGAATGATTTCTCTGTCAATCTGCGGTTTAACATTGTCCTGAACACTTCTTTTGCTCTCTTCCTGAAGTGTCTCCCCACAATGACATACAGGAAAGGGTTAATGGCGCTGTTGGCGTATGCCAGGTATGTGGACAGCTGTATGCTAATGTCCAGAATGTGACCCCAGAGGCAACCTGGAGTGACCTGGAAGTAATCCAGAGTGTCCAGGAAGCGCACCACCTGGTAGGGTGTCCAGCAGATGAGGAAGACTGTGAGGACAGTCAGGACCAGTTGCGTGGCCTTCCTCTCTGACCTCACACCAGGAGTTTTTCTGATCTGACCATTTTTCAGAGCGATCACAATGTGGCGACTGCAGTACGCCACCACTATCACAGGAAGCAGGAACCCAACCACGTTATTGGTGATATTGCGCTGAATCTCCCAGTCCGGATGGGGGTAAGCCAAGTAGCAGGCTGTCACTCCCGCCTTGGCCACGTATTTCACCTTACGGAAGAACAGGATGGGCAAACTCAGCAGGAACCCCATGATCCATATTCCCAGGCAGATGCGCTTGGCCCAGGACGCCCTCCGCAGTCGGCTTTGGCACATGGGCCGGACAAGAGCCAGGTAGCGGTCGACACTAACCAGCACCAGGAAGAAAACACTACAGTAGTAGTTCATGGAGATGGCCACGTTGACCAGCTTGCACATTGGCTCGCCGAACGCCCAGTGGTATCTGTTAGCAATGGTAGCGGCCCAGAAGGGTAGACAGGACACTATGACCATGTCGGCAGCGGCCAGGTTGCCCAGGTAGACATCGGCCACAGTGCATAGCTTTCTCTGCAGGCAAAAGACATATAGAACCAGGCCGTTGGCCAACATGCCCACCACACTGAGCAGAACCAGGTAGGCTGGATGGTAGGTGGAGAGCCAGTCCCAGGCTGCAGTGTAGTTGTACAGTAGTGTACAGTTATAGGGGTCCAACTCGGTCCAATCCAGCTCTGAGTAAGGGTCCTCAGTGGGGAGGAGCCTCTCGGTTGTGTTCCCGAACATTGGGAAACTGGAAGAAAATAACGATTTATCTATTAGTCTTTTTTCCACATTTGTTCACACAGTGTCCAACATTTTTGAAATCATTGAACTTCAACATCCTAAGGAAAAGGATACACAATTTGAGAATGCACATAAGGGGTGACATAAGGATTCATGGGTTTTTCCTGCCCGTACTGAGTCATACCTGTACTTTTAACAGTGGAAAATGTGAAATACTGTACATGACTAACAAGAAACAGATACCATCCTACTGATGGGAATAGACTACTGCTCAGCAATATGAGTAGTCTGCTAACATTACTAGACCTTGATTCATTCTGAAAAAGAGTAGTGCCCTGACTCGTGTTGGTACATTCCATAACTGAAGCAATAGCACATTTTCAAAACTATGTCAAAAAAATAAAAGCTCAGTTTGTCCTCTGTTTAGCTTCTGCGTGTGTTGTCTATCTTTGCACAATGTTTATACAGTATTCATTTTCCTGTCCATAAAACTGGTCCTTACATTATATGTTGAGATGTGTATCCAACCTTTTTTACTTGGATCCGTCCCAATTCAGCCACTTTGAATTATATCTCTTCACGTCCTTAGAATAACTTTATTCATCCTGCCCAAATGTAGCATGCACCTCATACAATAAGCGTAAAGAACATAAAACCCTGCCGTTAATCGCAACGAAACATTCCCACCCCCCTTTATCTTTCTCATACCACGAAGATCCCAGTTGCCCTTGAGGCTAACTCACCTTATCTCCAGTGCTTTGTGGTCTCAGTCAAGATGTGCTCTTTCTCCGTGTTCATTCCCATGTATTATCATCACCACCATCTGGCCTCCTCTGAAGAGCGTTCTGGGAGGATGGCCACTCTTATATGAGCCGAACACAGATCATCACAATGTCGTCACTTGGCCTCCAACACAAACCAGTTTTTCCCCTAAGTAGGCCTACTTCTTTCTGGCTCAACTATTTATCAAAACCATGACCCACTGTTGTTTCATTGGAGAGATATAAAAGGAAGCACATTTACAGTAGGAATGTTTTGCAAGTAAACGGCATTGTGCTAGATCCATATAAGTGTGGTAAAGTCCATTAGAGAAGTAAACATATTTTGAATACATGTATCCAGAGTTAAACCTTGTCCTATTTTTGTTTGATTCAATCTGAGGATATTATAAATTGGCTGTGGAGCTGGTTTCAGTTCTCTTTCCAACAAACTTGCCAGATTAATTTCACAGGGTACACTAAAAAGTCTATGTGACTGATGAAACACACTGTACATTTTGGAACTTTTTCTGTCGCGTTCAATGTAAATTTGGTTGGAAGCTTGGACGGTCTTTCCAGCAATAGTAATGAAACAGTTTCTTCAGAAAACAGCCATGGCTAGGCTGTAGGACTGTATTGCACTAAAGCAACCAGCCTTCTAAATGTTTCTGGACCAGTGGGAACACTGGCCTTTGAATCCCCTGAGCCTCTGGGCTTCTACAGCCTAATCTTGTAAAGTACGGCCAGCAACCCCCGATATAATTTGTTTATCATGTTCGCACAGAAAAGCTATTAGATTTGCGGAACATAAGGTTTTCTCTCCTTATAAAGCCTGTCATTGTCTTTAGGGTATATATTTTATGACCTTGGTTTGGACCTGAATCTAGGTAACTGTCACTACAGGGATCAAATTTACTTGCATTCCTTGCTGTTTTTTTGGCTTCTAGGGCATTGTTCTATAATATTACAGAAAGTAGAGTAGAATACATAAGTATTTACCCCTTGGATTTCTTCAATTATTTTTGTGTTACAAAGTGGGATTAAACTGGATTTAATTGTTATTTTTTTTGTCAATGATCTACACAAAATACTCTAATGTCCCCCAAAAATATTTTTAATGAAAAATAATGAATATATCATGAGCCAGTAACCAAAGGGTCAAGGGTCGACAAGGTGAAAACATCTGTTTCTGTGCCCTTGAGCAAGGCACTTAACTCCCTGGGTGCTTGACAATGGTGACTCCGGCTCTGACTGCACTCCCTGTGGGGGTGTTGGGATATGCAAGAAACACACTTCCCACTGGGCACACGCTGGTTGAATCAACATTGTTTCCACGTTATTTCATTGAACCAACGTTGAATTGAGTTGTGTGTAACAGGACAAATATATGCACTCCCCAAATGATTATGATTTTGTCAGCGATTACAGCTGAAAGTATTTTTGGGTAAGTCTGTAATAGCTTTGCACACTTGGATTGTGCAGTATTTTCCCATTATTCTTTTCAAAATTCTTCAAGTTAGTTGTTGATTATTGCTAGACAGCCATTTTCAAATCTTGCCATAGATTTTCAAGCAGATTTAGTGTAGAGTATTGTCTTGCTGAAAGGTGAATTCATGTCCCAGTGTCTGGAGGAAAGTAAACTGAACCAGGTTTTCCTCCAGGATTTTTAGCTGTGCTTAGCTCAATTCCGTTTATTTCCATCTGAAAAACTCCCAGTCCTTGCACACTGAGGAACATGGAATTATTATGTGAATTGTTAATAAGGCTATTTCCCGAACTTATGTAATCTTTCCATAACAAAGGGGGTGAACACTTATGCAACCAAGACATTTTAGTTATTTTTTCTATTTTTTATTTGTATATATTTACAGCATTTGCTTTTCAATTTGACATTATGGAGTGTGTTGTTCTTTCATAACGATGGCATTTGTTCCTGGCATTTTGGAGAGAAAAAAATACCCCATTTTCTATTTTATTTTCTCTTCATTTAAATGTATTTGGGTACATCTTCACATTCTAAATTATCCTTTAAAAAAAACATTTACTAAAATGATATGATTAATCCTTTTGCTCAACCTGTCACGACTTCCGCCGAAGTCGGTCCTTGTTCGGGCTGCGTTCGGCGGTCGACGTCACCGGGCTTCTTGCCACCCGACGATCCACTTTTCATTTTCCATTTGTTCAGTCTGTATCTTACACACCTGGCTTCACTTACCCAATTACTTGTTTATTATTTAACCCTCTGTTCCTCATGTTTTTTTTGTGAGGGATTGTTCTTTGTCCTTCGATCCATTTTTGTGGGCTAGCAATTATTTGCTTTGTATTGTGCCATTTTTGAGTAGAGTACGTTGATTACTCATATCTGCTGCCCTCTCTACACCAGCTACACATAGGACCATTACACAACCAGGGGATGTCGTTAAGTGTTTAAAATACCCAGGGACACAAATTGATAACAAGCTGAGTTTTACAGAGAATGCAGACTGTAATGTTTTTTAAAGCAAGCGAGCGCAAGCTTTTAATCAGGAAATTGATGGGGTATGGGCTCAGCCAGGATGTTCTGGAAAGCAGCTTGGTGGAAAGCATCCTCACGTTCAGTATGGTATGGTTATCTGAGCTTGAGGAGAAAAAGTAATTTGTCGACCACAGGCACAGGAGCAGTTTGTTCTACAAGGCAACCAAAAAGAAGGCCCTGGCTGTCGTTGGTGAACCCTGCCAACCTCTCCACCCTCAGTTCGAGAGGCTTCACTCTGGCCATCGCTTCAGAATGCCCATGGCCAAAAAGAATGTGCTCAAACATTAATTTGTTCCTTGTGCAGTTGGGCTACTAAATGCAATTGTATCGGTATATGTACTTATCTATCCAGTGCAGTTGGGGCAACAGTTAGTTGTGAGTGAATGCATCAATGCACTCCATAATTTTAGTGTATGCAGTATGATGGACTGACTGGTATAAATGTGTATAATGTGAGAATGTATGTGATCCTTTTAATGTAAGGTGATGCCAAAGAAACATTTCCATCCTGGATGGATAATAAAGTTAGTCTATTTTATTTCCCTTCATTTAAATTTAAATTACACTTTGGATTTATATACCAAATTATTGACGGAATCCTCAAATGTATGGCATACTAAAAGAGTTTGATTAGCTAATTTTTTTTTTCTTCAGATAGACCCCTGCCCCAATAACAGTTTGCCACTGGAGAGAATGCTCAAGGTCCTTGCATATCTTTGTAATCAGTGTTTTTCAAGGCGGTCACACCAATTACACACAACTGAGGGACACGCTAGTAAAAAAAAAAGTATTTTAATAGACATCTTTGCTTTAATTGATCTATAAATATATTACATACTTTTGCTTACGGTCTAGCATTCAAAATAATAGATAGCTCTCTCTAAATCCCCAAAACATGTCACTACACCTCCAAACATCACTAGTGGGACAAGCCAATTTGCTTGTCCCCTGTTGTTTCTACAATGCATACAAATACATTGCCTTCGGAAAGTATTCAGACCCCTTTACTTTTTCCACATTTAGCTACGTTATAGCCTCATTCTAAAATTGATTAAATTGTTTCCCCCCCTCATCAATCTAAATACAATACCCCATAATGACAAAGCAAAAACAGATTTTTGACATTTTTGCTGATTCATAAAAAAACGAAATATCACATTTACATAAGTATTGAGACCTTTTATTTACTTTGTTGGGCCACTCAAGGACATTCAGAGACTTGTCCTGAAGCCACTCCTGCAATGTCTTGGCTGTGTGCTTAGGGTCGTTGTCCTGTTGGAAGGTGAACCTTCGTCGCAGTCTGAGGTCCGTTCACCTTTGCCACAATCCTGACTAGTCACGCTGTCTCTGCCGCTGAAAAACATCCCCATAGCATGATGCTCCAACCACCAAACAAATCCCCACAGCATGATAAAAATCTAATCAAAATCTAATTTTGTTAGTCACATGCGCCGAATACAACAGGTGTAGGTAGACCTTACAGTGAAATGCTTACTTACGAGCCCCTAACCAACAATGTAGTTTAAAAATAAAAAAATATGTATAAGAATAAGCAAAAAAAGTAACAATTAATTAAGGAACAACAGTAAAATAACAATAGCGAGACTATATACAGGGGGGTACCGGTACAGAGTCAATGTCAAGGTGTTTAGGAGTCTTGGGGGTAGAAGCTGTTAAGAAGCCTTTTGGACCTAGACTTAGCACTCTGGTACCATTTGCCGTGCGGTAGCAGAGAGAACAGTCTATGACTAGGGTGGCTGGAACCTTTGACAATTTTTAGGGCCTTCCTCTGACACCACCTGGTAAAGAGGTCCTGGATGGGAGGGAGCTTAGCCCCAGTGATGTACTGGGCCGTATGCACTACCCTCTGTCGGGGGCCGAGCAGTTGCCTAACCAGGCAGTGATGCAACCAGTTCACGCATGACTGCACGGCCAGGCACGACTTCAACACCATCATTAAGTGTGCCGATGACACAACAGGGGTAGGCCTGATCACAGACAACAATGAGACAGCCTATAGGGAGGAGGTCAGAGACCTGGCTGTGTGGTGCCAGGACAACAATGTTAGTTTGTCGATGGTGCAGCTGTAGAACCTTTTGAGGATCTGAGGACCCATGCCAAATCTTTTCAGTCTCCTGAGGGGGAATAGGTTTTGTCATGCTATCTTCACGACTGCCTTGGTGTGCTTCAACCATGTTAGTTTGTTGGTGGTGTGGACACCAAGGAACTTGAAACTCTCAACCTGCTCCACTGCAGCCCCGTCGATGAGAATGGGGGTGTGCTCGGTCCTCTTTTTCCTGTAGTCCACAATCATCTCTTTTGTCTTGATTACAATGAGGGAGAGGTCGTTGTCCTGGCACCACACAGCCAGGTCTCTGACCTCCTCCCTGTAGGCTGTCTCATTGTTGTCTGTGATCAGGCCTACCCCTGTTGTGTCATCGGCACACTTAATGATGGTGTTGAAGTCGTGCCTGGCCGTGCAGTCTTGTGTGAACAGGGAGTACAGGAGGGGACTGAGCACGCACCCCTGAGTGGCACCTGTGTTGAGGATCAGCGTGGCAGATGTGTTGTTGCTTAGCCTTAACATCTGGGGGCGGCCCGTCAGGAAGTCCAGGATCCAGTTGCAGAGGGAGGTGTTTAGTCCCAGGGTCTTTAGCTTATTGATGAGCTTTGAGGGCACTATGGTGTTGAACGCTGAGCTGTAGTCAATGAATAGCATTCTCACATAGGTGTTCCTTTTGTACAGGTGGAAAGGGCAGTGTGGAGTGCAATAGAGAAAGCATCATCCATGGATATGTTGGGGTGGTATGCAAATTGGAGTGGGTCTGGGGTTTCTGGGATAATGGTGTTGATGTGAGCCATGACCAGCCTTTCAAAGCACTTCATGGCTAAAGACGTGAGTGCTATGGGTCCATTTAGGCAGGTTACCTTAGTGTTCTTGGGCACAGGCACTATGGTGGTCTGCTTAAAATATGTTGGTATTACAGACTCGGACAGGGATTGGTTGAAAATGTCAGTGCAGACACTTGCCAGTTGGTCAGCGCGTGCTCGATGTACACGTCCTGGTAATTTGTATGCCTTGTGAATGTTGACCTGTTTTAAAGGTCTTGCTCACATCAGCTGCAGAGAACGTGATCACAGAGTCTTCCGGAACAGCTGGTGCTCTCATGCATGTTTCAGTGTAATTTGCCTCAAAGCAAGCATAGAAGTAGTTTAGCTCGTTTGGTATGCTTGTGTCACTGGGCAGCTCTTGGCTGTGCTTCCCTTTGTAGTCTGTATTGGTTTGCCAGCCCTGCCACATCCGACGAGCGTCAGAGCCGGTGTAGTACGATTCGATCTTAGTCCTGTATTGACGCTTTTCCTGTTTGATGGTTCATCAGAGGGCATAGCAGGATTTCTTATAAGCTTCCGGGTTAGAGTCCTGCTCCTTGAAAGCGGCATCTCTAGCCTTTAGCTCAGTGTGATTGCCTGTAATCCATGGCTTCTGTTTGGGGTATGTACGTACAGTCACTATGGGGATGACGTCATCAATGCGCTTATTGAAGGAGCCAATGACTGATTTGGTGTTCTCCTCAATGCCATCATAGGAATCCCAGAAGATATTCCAGTCTGTGCTAGAAAAACAGTCCTGTAGCGTAGCATCTGCTTCATCTGACCACTTTTTAATTGATCTAGTCACTGGTGCTTCCTGCTTTAATTTTTCCTTGTAAGCAGGAATCAGGAGGATAAAATTATGGTCGGATTTTCCAAATGGAGGGCAAGTGAGAGCTTTGTATGCATTTCTGTGTAGAGTAAAGGTGGTCCAGTTTTTTTTCCCTCTGGACCATTTAAACCTGTTATGGCAAGGCTAGGGGAACTCTCACATAACAATTTCATAATATATCCATCGAGACAATTGGTTTCTCATAAGAAGCGATTGGAAAAATGGCTACCTCAGTACTTTACGCAAAATTTTCGGGAAACGGGAATGTTTTTTATCCCAAAATTAAAATACTGCCCCCTTGTCGTAAAAGGTTAACAAGTCCAATACAGCAAATGAAAGATAAACATCTTGGTAATCCACCCATAATGTCAGATTTTTAAAATGTTTTACAGCGAAAACACAACATATATTTATGTTAGACCACCACCAAATAAAATAAAAAACACAGCCATTTTTCCCAGCCAAAGATAGAGTCACAAAAGCAGAATTAATAAAATGAATCACTAACCTTTGATAATCTTCATCAGATAACACTCATATGACATGTTACACAATACATTTATGTTTTGTTCGATAATATGCATATTTATATCCAGAAATCCCGGTTTACATATACGCCATGTTCAGAAATGCCTCTAAAATATCCGGAGTAATTACAGAGAGCTACTCCAGATAACAGAAATACACATCATAAACATTGATGAAAGATACATGTTCTACATATAATTAAAGATACACTGGTTCTTAATGCAACCTCTGTGTCAGATTTTTTTTTAACGTTACAAAAAAAGCCTACCATGCAATAATCTGAGACGGCGCTCAGAGGTAAATATATTTCTCCGCCATGTTGGAGTCAACAGAAATATGAAATTACATCATACATATTCCCTTACCTTTGATGATCTTTCATCAGAATGCAGTGCAAGGAGTCCTAGTTCCACAATAAATCGTTGTTTTGTTCCATAATGTCCAATACTAGTGTCCAATTAGCTGCATTTGCTAGCACTTTCAGCTCACGTGCCCAAAAGCTGACGCTGGTCCAGGAGAACTCGGAAGAACACTTCAAAAATATATATTCCAGGTCGAATAAACTGGTCAAACTAAGTAGAGAATCAATCTTCAGGATGTTATTTTCATATATATCCAATAACGTTCCAACCGGAGCATACATTTTCATCTGCAGCCAAATGGAACGATGGTGATATCAACAGACAAATGCTCAACAGGGAAATTGCATTCTGCCAGGACAGTGACTCATTCCCCTCCCATTCTGTCAAAGTTCACACCAGAGGCTCCATTCCACGTTCTACTGAATGAGGACATCTAGTGGAAGGCGTAGGAAATGCTAACAGATTCATATCTTATTTGGAAGTGAAGAGGTGATGACTTCCTGTTTGGAAGATTATCTGCCCTATGAGTTCTGTTATACTCACAGACATAATTCAAACAGTTTTAAAAACTTCAGATTGTTTTCTATCCAATAGTAATAATAATAATATAATAATAATAATAATAATAATAATAATAATAATAATAATAATATGCATATATTAGCAATCTAGGACAGAGTAGGATGCAATTCATCCAAAGTGAAAATACTGCCCCCTATCCCCAACAAGTTTTAATATGTTGATAGAAATTTGGTCAAATGGATTTAAGTTTCCCTGCATTAAAGTCCCGGGCTACTAGTAGGGCCGCCTCTGGGTGAACGTTTTCCTGTTTGCTTATGGTGGAATTACCTCTCTAGGTATATAGTGTGGTCTACAGCTTATCATGAGATACTCTACCTCAGGCGAGCAATAGCTAGAGACTTCCTTAGATATCGTGCACCAGCTGTAATTTACAAAAAATACATTGTCCGCCGCCTTGTCTTACCAGACGCCGCTGTTCTATCCTGCCGGTACAGCGTATAACCAGTCAGCTGTATGTAGTAGTTTAATCTTGAGCGTAGGTCATCTATTTTATTCTCCAAAGATTGCACGTTTGCTTGCAGAATGGAAGGAAGTGGCCCCTTTTTCTCTGCCTCCTCTTCACGCAAATCACAGGGATCTGGGCCGGTTCCCGAGAAAGCAGTATATTGTTTGCGTCGGGCTCGTCAGACTTGTTAAAGGAAAAAAAGGGTTCTGCCAGTCCGTGTTGAGTAATCGCAGTCTTGATGTCCAGAAGTTATTTTCGGTCATAAGAGACAGTAGCGGCAACATTATTTACAAATTAAGTACAAAAATAAGTTACAATAAACACAAATAAACTAACATAAAACATAATTGTTTTGGGACAGGTAAAAATCTCAGCCTTCTTCTCCGGTGCCATTTCATGATGCTGCCACCACCATGCTTCATGGTACCAGGTTTCCTCCAGCCATAACGCTTGGCATTCAGGCCAAAGAGTTCAATCTTGGTTTCATCAGACCAGGGAATCTTGTTTCTCATGGTCTGAGAGTCCTTTAGGTGTCTCTTGAACAGGTTTCCATCAAGGATCTCTCTGTACTTTGCTCCATTCACCTTTGCCTCGATCCTGACTAGTCTCCCAGTCCCTGCCACTGAAAAACATCCCCACAGCACAATGCTGCCACCACCAAAAACATCCCCACAGCATGATGCTGCCACCACCATGCTTCATGGTGTCAGGTTTACTCCAGACATGACGCTTGGCATTCAGGCCAAAGAGTTCAATCTTGTTTCTCATGGTCTGAGTGTTCTTTATGTGCCTTTTGGCAAACTCCAAGCGGGCTGTCGTGCCTTTTACTGAGGAGTGGCTTCTCTCTGGCCACTCTACCATAAATGCCTGATTGGTGGAGTGCTGCAGACATGGTTGTCCTTCTGGAAGGTTCTCCCATCTCCACAGATAAACTCTAGAGCTCTGTCAGAGTGATCATCAGGTTTTTGGTCACCTCCATAACCATGGCCCTTCTTCCCCAATTGCTCAGTTTGGCTGGGCGGCGAGCTCTAGGAAGACTCTTGGTGGTTCCAAACTTCTTCCATTTAACAATTATGGAGGCCACTGTGTTCTTGGGGACCTTCAATGCAACAAAGAAATTGTACACTTTCCCAGATCTGTGCCTCGACACAATCCTGTCTCGGAGCTCTACGGGCAATTCCTTCGACATCATGGCTTGGGTTTTGCTCTGACATGCACTGTGAACTGTGGGACCTTATATAGAAAGTTGTGTGTCTTTCCAAATCATGTCCAATCAATTGAATTTACCACAAGTGGACTCCAATCAAGTTGTAGAAACATCTGAAGGATGATCAATGCAAACAGGATACACCTGAGCTTAATTTCGAGTCTCATGGCAAAGAGGATGAATACTCATGTAAATAAGGTATTTCTGTCTTTCATTTTTGATACATTTACAAAAATGTCAAAAATAGTTTTTGCTTTGTCATTATGGAGTATTATGTGTAGATTGCTGAGTATTTTTAAATGTTTTATCCATTTTAGAATTAGGCTGTAACGTAACAAAATGTGAAAAAAGTCAAGGTGTCTGAACAGGTTCTGAAGGCGCTGTATATCAAATCAAATCAGATTTTATTGGTCACATATACGTGGTTAGCAGATGTTAATGTGAGTGTAGCGAGTGCAGCGAAATGCTTGTGATTCTAGTTCGGTGCTTCTAGTATCCTACTGTATTATTTGTCATGTTTTACATGGTGCCAAAGTCAAGGGACAGCATTTACTACCACAATTCAACAATTCTCCAAGTATTTTGTGTAGATCAATGACAAAAATCTATTTCGCAGTCCCACTTTTTGGTATGAGAATTACTCTATTCTCTCTAGGCCTATATTACCAGTAGCCATTTCCAAAGTATTATTAATTTTAACCTCTCTCGGGTATGTGGGACGCTAGCGTCCCATCTGGCCAACATCCAGTGAAGTTGCAGAGCGCCAAATTCAATTACGGAAATGGTCATTATAAAAATTAAGAGAACAAAACATATTTTACATAGGTTTAAAGATGAACTTCTTGTTAAACCAAACACAGTGTCATATTTATAAAGTGCTTTTCGGCGAAAGCATACCTAGCCCAGAACATACCTAGCCCAGAACATAGCCCAGTTGACAAATTATTAAAAACAGTAACCAGCCAAGCAGAAGCATTACAAAACTCAGAAATAGAGATAGAATGAATCCCTTACCTTTGATGATCTTCATATGGTGGCAATCAGAAGACATTAATTTACTCAATAAATCTTCCTTTTGTTCGATGAAGTCTCTTTATATCCAAAAACCTCTGTTTTGTTAGCGTGTTTTCTTCAGTAATCCACAGGCTCAAACTCAGTCAAAACAATCAGACAAAAAATCTGAATTGTATCCGTAAATTTCATAGAAACATGTCAAACGATGTTTATATTCAATCCTTAGGTTCTTTTTTAGCCTAAATGATCCATAATATTTCAACCAGACAAAAACGTCGTCAATATAAAAGGTAAACAAGAAATGCCTGAAAAAACTCTACGTCACGTTAGGGTCCACTCGTTCAGACTGGTCTTACTCCCGCATTTATAAGAATACAGGCCTGAAACGATTTCTAAAGACTGCTGACATCTAGTGGAAGGCATAGGAACTGCAAATTGAGTCCTAAATCAATGGATACTGTAATGGCATTGAATAGAAAACTACAAAACCAAAAAAGAAACTACTTCCTGAATGGATTTTTCTCAGGTTTTTGCCTGCTAAATCAGTACTGTTATATTCACAGACACTATTTTAACAGTTTCGGAAACCTTAGAGTGTTTTCTATCCAAATCTACCAGTTATATCCATACCATATCTTCTGGGCCCGAGTAGCAGGCAGTTTATTTTGGGCATGCTTTTCATCCAAAATTCCAAATGCTGCCCCCTACCTTAGAGAGGTTTTAATATTGTCTCATTCTCATTCAGTGCATTCTCTACAATAGAGACCTCGTTCTCGCACACAAAAACAGGCTTAACACTCCGTTGCTTGTCTGCACTTTCTTTGTATACTTGTGAGCTATCCGTTGTCCACATGGTTGAAAGCTGAAATGGTTAGAATAGCTAAATCAATCAAGAAATGAATGAAAGGCCGGTGGGGGCGGCGAGTGTGCCCCATTCACATGTTAATCGGGTATCATTCTGTCCATAGGCTACAGAGGAGAGCAGCAGACGCTGGCCGCAGTTGGTTCCCCAGGGGGTCATCTAAGCCAGGGACAAAGCATACTGGGTCGATTCCAGTTTCCCTGGAAAAGACAACACACTGACACCAGGTTAGTCTTCGCCATCCATCATGTCGATCAGCATGTATTTATCGGAAGGAGATCCTCTCGATGCCTGGGGGCCACAGCTGTGCCAAGAACAACCAAGCACTGTTACTGTGACAGGCTGGCCGAGCTATCTCTGTCAACGCTGCCTCTCTCTTTCTCATTTTCTCTCTCTTTCTCTCTCTCTCTCTCTCTCTCTCTCCCTTTCTCTCTCAGTCTCTCTCTCTCTCTCTCTCACTCTCTCTTGAATCAGGTCAGGCAGGAGCATGCAGGAAGGCAAACTGCACCACAATCTGCAGATCAGCCTGTCAACCGAGATGAACAACTTAATTAAAGTTTGTAGCAGTATAGCACTATTTTAGTGGTAGACTAAGGGGTGTGTTGGGGGCATGAGGAAGGAGGTCCTCTGGTTTGGTGCTATCCATGTCCAATCACTTGTGTACAATATAAATCTATGTGCTAATATGTGTGGCACACAGCAGGAGTTGGAACCGGTCCTGGGAACAGAACAGGAAACCGGAAAAAAGTAACAGAAACGGGAATGAAAGTGATCTTTTGGGTCCCGTAACAGAACCACTATTTGAAAAGCATGGTAACCAGTAAATAACATTCCTTTACATTCCAAGTATATCTTTTTTCAGTCCCACAAAGCACTCAAACTGTCACTCAGACACTTCCGCTTCCAGTGTCTGCCTGCCAAATAGTTTTCTAGAATAGTTCAAAGAGAAGTGCACTATTTTACAACATGATGTTAGATGGTTCCTCAACCTGAAAGTAGTCTATGTGTCAGGAGAAACTGTAATCCATTATTCTGTGTTCTTTAAAAACTTATTAGATTATAAGTCCCCTATTTAGGGGACTTGGAGAGGTTGTTGACCAGTTTCAATTGTCATTTGTGTGTACAGAGCACTCTGTGAATGGTGCAAGATAAATTGCTGTGCTGTCTCCGAAAGTACTGGTTGTCCCACTTCACATGCCCCTCTCAGCTGAGATGCAGTATATGACATCGGACACCTCATTTGCACAGGGAGCGACACATCGCATTTCCTGGCCTATCCAGACAAAGGATCAATATCCTCTGGCCGTGAACCTCGCAGCTCTACAAGCAATACTGCACAGTTGTAGAAAAGTACAAAATTGTCATAACCTAGTAAAATTGAAAGTCATCCAGTGAAATACTACTTGAGAAAAAGTCTTAAAGGACCCTCCAGAGGAAGTTGCCATCACTATTTCAATGTAATATCCTGTCCTGGAGAGCAAATGCACATTTAGGTTCCACCTCCGAAGAATGACGAAGGCTACGTATACATATTCACGAATTGGGTGTGGGAATTTCCACATGGAGTTGATAAACATCAACAAATGGGGCACTGATATTGTTGCTGTTTTTTTTTCACCACACCTTATTCAAAAGATTAGCCAGCTGGCTCTATGTCTGGTTCTGGAGCTGGATTGGTCATAAGCATTGATTTAGGGAAGAATTCACCAGAGATGGAAACCACTGTCCTGTCTTTCACTTTTTCAGCTATTGTTATTTCGAAAGTTTGGAGAAAAGTCCATAAATTGCACCTGTGAATTCTTAAATAGTTAAAAAGAATAAGATGAAGCCCTTGTAATATCGATAACTATTGAAAGACAGAAGATAGCTTTTTTCCTACATTGTAATGGACACGGTGCAGCCTTTGGTACATGCAGGTAGTCTGCTGGCAGGCAGCGGGTTTACAAAATGGTATCATATCACGCATTAATCACACATATCATGCATTTATGAAATGGTCACACACATACAGTACCAGTCAAAAGTTTCAACTCATTCAAGTTTTTTATTTTTATTTTTTACTATTTTCTACATTGTAGAATATTAGTGAAGACATCAAAACTATGAAATAACACATATGGAATCATGTAGTAACCAGGAAAGTTTTAAACAAATCAAAGTATATTTTCGATTTTAGATACTTCAAGATAGCCACCCTTTGCCTTGATGACAGCTTTGCACACTCTTTACTCAGAAGTTTGTTGAAGGACCTTTGGCAGCGATTTCAGCCTTGAGTCTTCTTGGTATAACGCTACAAACGTGGCACACCTGTATTTGGGGAGTTTCTCCCATTCTTCTCTGCAGATCCTCTCAAGCTCTGTCAGATTGGATGGGGAGCGTCGCGGCACAGCTATTTTCAGGTCTCTCCAGAGATCTTCGATCGGGTTCAAGTCTGGGCTCTGGCTGGGCAACTCAAGGACATTCAAAGACTTGTCCCAAAGCCACTCCTGCATTGTCTTTGCTGTGTGTTTAGGGTCGTAGTTCTGTTGGAATGTGAACCTTCGCCCTAGTCTGAGGTCCTGAGTGCTCTGGAGCAGGTTTTCATCAAGGATCTCTCTAAAAGAGATCAAAAAAGGAACAAAGTGTGCATGTGTGTGATGCTTACTGTCGCTGTATTAGTACATGCATGTGTTACAAACCACAAGCATGTGACTGTGCTCTTTGCGGACAGGTGTGTTGTACTGAGAACACCAGCAGATTACTTTTCTATCCTTTACGGTTGGGCAGAGCTGGCACCCTTTCTCTTTAGGCCCTGGCTGCTCTGAGTGGTGGTGGCATGGCTCTCTTTCATCACCCCTCATCTTTCCTTTGCCTCAGTTCTTCAGTGGAGATGTGAGAACCTTCCAGAAGGACAATCATCTCTGCAGCATGCCAACAATCAGGCCTTTACGGTAGAGTGGCCAGACGGAAGCCACTCCTCAGGAAAGGGCACATGACAGCCCACTTGGAGTTTGCCAAAAGGCACCTAAAGGACTCTCAGACCATGAGAAACAAGATTATCTGGTCTGATAAAACCAAAATTGAACTCTTTGGATGGAACGCCAAGCGTTACGTCTGGAGGAAAGTTGCTCATCCACTGTGACGCAGTCACTGGGGATGAACCTTCCTCTACTTCCTTTGCCAGGAAAAGGACCCGCACATACCAGAAGGCTGCCAGGTGGTCCATTGCCTCTCTGAACACTCTGGTCCTCTTGTCATCTAGCCTCAGGTAGCGACGATGTCCTCATATCTTCCGACTGACATGGTGGCTTATAAACTCAGCAAAAAAATAAACGGCCCTTTATCAGGACCCTGTCTTTCAAAGATAATTCGTAAAAATCCAAATAACTTCACAGATCTTCACTGTAAAGGGTTTAAACACTGTTTCCCATGCTTGTTCAGTGAACCATAAACAATTAATGAACATCCTCTTTGTTGACCTCTCTCCACTCTGTCCCTTTTGCTGTCCTGTCGCTATTCTCCGTCCTTCTAAGTTGAGTTGCCTGAGTGCACACATGTAGCGTCACGTTTCTTTTGGTTGTTTGTTGTTTTTGTTAGGTGAGTTTCAGTTGATATTATTAAAATTATGTGGAACTCTACTCACACTGCGCCTTTGTCTCCTCTTTATTATGATTATACAACGCAGCCACTGCCAGCTAGCCTACAAAGTCAACAACGCAGCCACTGCCAGCTAGCCTACTTCAGCAGTACTGTATCATTTTAATCATTTTAGTCAATAAGATTCTTGCTACGTAAGCTTAACTTTATGAACATTCGAGACGTGTAGTCCACTTGTCATTCCAATCTCCTTGCATTAGCGTAGCCTCTTCTGTAGCCTGTCAACTATGTGTCTGTCTATCCCTGTTATCTCCTCTCTGCACAGACCATACAAACGCTCCACACCGCGTGGCCGCGGCCACCCTAATCTGGTGGTCCCAGCGCGCACGACCCACGTGGAGTTCCAGGTCTCCGGTAGCCTCTGGAACTGCCGATCTGCGGCCAACAAGGCAGAGTTCATCTCAGCCTATGCCTCCCTCCAGTCCCTCGACTTCTTGGCACTGACGGAAACATGGATCACCACAGATAACACTGCTACTCCTACTGCTCTCTCTTCGTCCGCCCACGTGTTCTCGCACACCCCGAGAGCTTTTGGTCAGCGGGGTGGTGGCACCGGGATCCTCATCTCTCCCAAGTGGTCATTCTCTCTTTCTCCCCTTACCCATCTGTCTATCGCCTCCTTTGAATTTCATGCTGTCACAGTTACCAGCCCTTTCAAGCTTAACATCCTTATCATTTATCGCCCTCCAGGTCCCCTCTGAGAGTTCATCAATGAGCTTGATGTCTTGATAAGCTCCTTTCCTGAGGACGGCTCACCTCTCACAGTTCTGGGCGACTTTAACCTCCCCACGTCTACCTTTGACTCATTCCTCTCTGCCTCCTTCTTTCCACTCCTTTCCTCTTTTGACCTCACCCTCTCACCTTCCCCCCTACTCACAAGGCAGGCAATACGCTCGACCTCATCTTTACTAGATGCTGTTCTTCCACTAACCTCATTGCAACTCCCCTCCAAGTCTCCGACCACTACCTTGTATCCTTTTCCCTCTCGCTCTCATCCAACACTTCCCACACTGCCCCTACTCGGATGGTATCGCGCCGTCCCAACCTTCGCTCTCTCTCCCCCGCTACTCTCTCCTCTTCCATCCTATCATCTCTTCCCTCTGCTCAAACCTTCTCCAACCTATCTCCTGATTCTGCCTCCTCAACCCTCCTCTCCTCCCTTTCTGCATCCTTTGACTCTCTATGTCCCCTATCTTCCAGGCCGGCTCGGTCCTCCCTCCCGCTCCGTGGCTCGACGACTCATTGCGAGCTCACAGAACAGGGCTCCAGGCAGCCGAGCGGAAATGGAGGAAAACTTCGCCTCCCTGCGGACCTGGCATCCTTTCGCTCCCTCCTCTCTACATTTTCCTCCTCTGTCTCTGCTGCTAAAGCCACTTTCTACCACTCTAAATTCCAAGTATCTG